>NW_008239324.1:13953161-13998022 GCF_000691975.1 Corvus brachyrhynchos
TGCCACTAGAGAGTTCTAATACAACATGAGCAAGAAATTAAATTCGGCTACTTGAATCTTTCACTTTTGGATATCTCAGCAGTTACTGACTGTACTGATTTAATGGTTATTGCTAGTCACATACAGGGGGTTCACTACAGAAATAACTAGAGTTACACTCTGTGTCTTCTATTAAGCAGAAGTACTCATTCAGTATATTATTTACTTATATACTTTAGATTATTCCACTTCTCTGTCAAAACACTGAAACTAATTCCTGAGAAGCAACCTGCAATTTTATGATGCTCTAAAACAATTAGTACATCCAGGTTTCTTCCCTCCCATCTTCTACTCAAATTTACAAGAAACTGCAAAGCAAGGCAAAAAAAAAGAGGTACGTGATTAACTATCCAACCATATTACCTTTCAATTAATCAGGAAAATATAAAATGCCAACCATACTGTGCATCTTCTATGTTAATTCACAAAAAACAAACACCAGTAGCCTTTTAAATGTGTGTCAACATAAAGCACTGAGTTCTGCTTGTGTATGAATCTTCCCACAGTGGCACATGGGGCTGGATTCATCCATCACATCACTGCCTGTTCAAAAAAGTGTGCAAAATTGCCCCCAGACTCAAGACAGTTTAAGTGGATTTCTCCTCTTACCAAACAAGAGTGACATGCGACTATGACTGCACTACTCATGTAATACCTATCTTCAAAGCACCTAAATTCCTTTATAGCACTACAGTTTTTCCAGGCAGATTATTTTTTTATATAGATCAATCTGTCTGTTTTGCTTTCCCCTTCATTTCTACAACTCTGTGATGAACCTAAAGCCAGAGGTGCAGGCTACAAAAATAGACATCAAAGGAGAAAGACTTGTTAGGAAATGCTTCAAAATATTTTCAAACCAGAAAATAAGTTACCTCATTAAATGGAAATACAGAATTCATAGGCCAATTATTATACTGGTCACAAGCAATCCATTCCCAAAAGACATTTGATTTTTCCACACACTTTTGCAGAAGTACCTATTGCAATGAAGTTTTCTGTACTCCCAGGTTCTGGATCTGATAAAGGGCCACTATATAGTAAAAGTCCATCTGGAACCACAGTAATAAACTCTAGAGACAGTGAGCTTTCAAAACAAGGTCTGATGGGACGAAACCATGCATAACCATTTCCATGGAAACTGTGCTTAGTCTGCTGGCAGTCTGGTCCATGAAAGGAAGCAGGACAAAGACATCTGAAAGACCATAAACAAAAGAAATAGTCAGAATTCCCCAATGTTCAGCGTTATTTTTCGGTTTTACATGCAGCAAATGCAGAACTAAATCACAGTTTAAAAAATCAGCAAAACAAAGATTTTAGCAGATTCTCAGGGGTGCTTGGCAATTATTAAAATACTCTAAGAGTACAAAGTATTTTTATTCCCTATATTAACTCCCTCAAAAAAAAAAGTATTTTTGAGGCCAAGTTTTTGAGAACAATGAACTTTTTCCCTAAATAAGTAACACAGAACACCAAACATCTATTTATTACAGAGTAAATTAACCTCAGGGAGGTTAATTCCTAGCTGGAATTAATTTCACTAAGAGAATACTGCTGCATGCCAGGTGATGCTATAATAAAGCAAGTTTACTATCTAATGCTTTTTAGGCTCCTTATTACCCACTGTTTGAACTACATTTCACTCCTACATCCCTGCTGCTACCACTGATATTCACCCTTACTATTACTCTCCTGGAAAAGAGAAAAAAAACAGGGCACACATGCCTTCATACTGAATTAGGTGCTCTTAAAAAAAGACACGTGTTAATTATACCACTGTGTGCTCCCCAGGGTTTTGTTACTCATGCACTTTTTGGGACCACAGCCCCATTGGGGTCATCAGGAAAGCCCCTGTTGCCATTAGGTTTACATCCCAGTGCACTTGTGGGGTTTTTTGTTTCTCCTTCAGTCAGAAGTACATTTATGGTTATTTCACACCGGTACCTTGTAAGCACCACTCGAGCCTTTAAAAATAGAAGGGAGACATAATGTGCAGTGCAAGTTTCCTCACCTGTAGCCATTCAAAGTGTCAGTACAAATGCCCCCATTGAGGCAGGGGCTGCGAGGGTAGGAGGAGCAGGGCTGGTGCAGCTGCTCACGGGCGGAGCAGGTGCAGATCCCGTGGGTGGAGGTGGTGAGGGACACAAAGGACACGCTCCCGGTATCCATCACCGTGGGGATGTCGCTCACACTGAGGTGGTTTGTACAGCCCTCACTGCAGTTGGCACTCCTGCACTCGTCAACATCGATCTGGGAAATGTTAAGTTGTAGAGCTGACTGGATCTACGGGAAAAGACAGTTCAACACATCACCACTTTCATCCTAATAACGGCTTTTACCTCAATTCTGAAAAATCGAAGCCATCAGAGACTTAAATGCAGTGTTTTAGTTTCTTGAATATTACTTAGTAACATCCCTGATTACACAGGAAAGCAAAGTAATTTGAAAAATTCAGGAAACATTTAATTAAAAAATTACAGCAGCAGCATTTCCTAAAAACTTAGTCACTGACATGATTGACTGTGAACATGTTGAATCTGTAACTGGTCTAATTAACATTATTTCCAAGGACCAAAGCTCTGAGAGCAGACAACTCCACATTCTGAGCTGCAGCATCTTCATCACACCTCTCTGCACCCCAACAGCAACAGGTGTGTTTCAGCTCAAGCCAGCAGTAACACCCAGCTATTATTTCTTACATTATCTCACACAAAAGGATACAGACATAGGAAAATGCAGAGCTGAGCTGCTTCAATAATCATGTCCACAGAAAGTGACCTGACAAGACAACTCTGTAGCAACTTGGATTCAGTCTAATGATTTGTGCCCCATAAATTTACATTTCATGTCAAACTGTGTGGAAAAAAACAGAGTCAATTCAGCATACTGAATACTGTATTCTATGCCACGTTAATCTTTGCTGGTTCACTGTTGCACCTCAAAGCCCAAGTACCAAATAGAAAAAGCCTCATGTAAACACAGGTCTGGTAATGTAGAAATAGTTGACTCTGAGGATCACAGCTTCCATGCCAAACAGAGCAAGGAAGCACTGGCAGAGAGGGAGGAAGAGAGCCACTCACAGTATGAGGCAAGAACAGGGCTGCCATTAGTCCTGGCTTTTTGTTCTTCAGCCTACACACCTAAATTATCAGAGTTTGCTCCTTCCACTTATTTGGGAATTTTGCACAGGTGTCTGTTATAAAGCTTCAGATCTGTATTTGATCTGTATTTGGTGATTCAAATACACTGAAATGTGTATTTAGTACCCAAACCTGAGTTTGGGTAAGTGAGGCAAAAGGGCTCACTACTCTCACAGTGGTACACAAATGAATAAGGTATACAAATGTAAAACTAACAACTCTAGAATTTTATGTATTTAATATGGGGATTTTTCCAAATGGTAAAACCTATGGCCAATATCTTAAAAGTAAGATTTGAAAAGATCAAAACAAATACATTTCTTCTCATTTGTGTAGTCATCTCAGTTCACCACTGTAAGAACTTTGACCTTAATAATCCTTTGTCCCTATATTCTCAAACATCATAGCATGTATTGATGCCCATGCCCCCAAAGGCACAGAGTATACTCTATAGTGATATGATACATCCTGTCAATGCAGGTCTGTGTCCACTGCCCATGTTTATCACCATCAGTGGAGAGTCTGTAATGCATATTTAGACATCTACGTAATACTGTTCTAGAAAAAACTGTATATAAACAACCTTGGCTCCTTTAAAGTATTAGGATGGATTATTTTTCTGCTAAATAAAAATTGCTGTTGTAAAACTATATCCCCAGGAGGTGATGCAAACATATTATTTATGGAGCAATTCAATGAATAATTCCAGTGCTAATTACTTATTTTCTATATTTATAGTTATACACACAGAAAAACTGCTGGAGGAATTCTCCAGCTATGATTGGTTTTCTGTGAACTATTGGTGATTACTCACTGAAGCTATTCATTAAATATTGAAAGGGGGTATATAATTAATACAAACATATTTTTTCATTAAAATACGTGAAGTAATCCCCTTGTTACCACTTCGATGAATTCGCTTGTCACATATTATGGCAGAGAATATTTGAAATCTGTGGGATTTTCTATATTATTGTTGCAGTAATTCAATAAATATCCAAAAGAAGCAGTCATTACCCTTCATGAATACTCTCTGGCATTTCCTATGTGGTCACTCTGAAGACTCTCATAATCCACAGAGCCATTAAGATACACCAAGATGGAGGCAGGTGGTAAGTTAAGGCAACCCTGTTTGGTTCCCAGACTCAGGCAGACTCTACCATAGTCACACAAATGGAAAGTGCTGATTTCTCTTTGGGAAAAATCATCCATACGATGGACCATGTATTAAACCCAAATATGGCCAGGGCGAGTGAAAACCTGAGCAGTGTCACTTTGCCTTTGTGCAGGACTACAGAAAAATCCAGGTGTGGCCAAGACAGACTGTGTCTGTGTAACTGAGTTAGAGGGCATGCTAAGAGAGCAGGACACTTAGGGAACACCAGGAAGGGCCAGAAAACATCTTCCATCCAAAACCTATCTTCCCTTTACAACAGTAAAAGAAGTTGGGGGAGGGTGTGACTTTGTATTCGAAGTTGTCCTTTGTGAGATTAATGCAGCCACAGGATTGGTTGTCTCCATCTCACTTACCTGTTGCAACTGTTCCTCTATCCCACACATTCCTTCCAGCAGGATTTTTTCTGTGAAGTGTCACCTCTTTGTACTGTACAATTTCTGTCAAGGTGGCATCAAGCCTCCACTCCAAGTGTCTAAACACAAGCTGATGATGAGGGGATTTGGGGATTACACAATGAAACACTGACTGGAGAAAACACAGGTATCTACCCCATGACACCAGTGGAGACCCATTCTTCTGAAGCTCCCCAGTGATTACATTCATTGAACCAGAACTTAGTACAACCATACAATACCAGTATGTATGGCACTAAAAAGAAGAGAGAAAGCTTGAATTAAACACTTGTTTGACAAGTGTTTTTGTTCTGAGTGCAATAAAGCAATAAAACCCTTATCTGTAGATACAGAATATTTTTCCACTGGGGTTTGGGATATACACCCTGCAAATTCAGTGTTTGGGTGAGTTCCACAGATGACCCCAGAGAACAAACCTCAGTTTTAAAGGCTGCCATCTCCGCATGTAGTTTCTCAGGTCTGTAATAGGCCGGGCTAGCACGGACTGCAAATCTCACATCTGTCTGTTTTCCATCCCTGTTCATCACACTGAAGACAATGACATCACTCAGCTTAGCAGGTAACAGTTTTGCAAGGAACTCCTTGAACTTGCCATGTCTCGTTTTGCCATGTTCATCTCTCCTTATGAACTCCTCTGCTGTGACACCTGCTTATGAGATTCGAAAATAGATAAACATGAAATACAGGGAGCTCAGAGGTTAATTTCTCAATTTATTTCTTATTTAACAATATAGAAACATACCAGAAAGTACCCTACAGTGATAAGCATATCAAATATTGATATGATAATACCTACACCACATAAACATTAAGTTAGAGAAGCAGCTGATCTAAACTCTCACCGGCAAATAAAACCAACCTGAGAAACGCACAGTGGCTGAGTTTTGTATGGCTTCATTTTCCAGGTCTTTGATGTGGATTTGTACTGTAGATATAACATCAGGACAAACTCCATCAGAAACTCTAACTCTTAAGTTGTATATTCCCTGAGGAGTGTTATCCACCATCAGCAAAGACCCAGTCCTCTGATTTAATCTGAAAGATCTACACAGAAACCTTCAATTAGGAAATCTTAACAAATCAAAGTTGAGGACTTACTTTATTCATTGACATGATTCAGAAGGCCTTAAATGTTACTATGAAGGTTACAGGACCAAAACTTATGGGAATTATCCAACAACCTCAGAAAGGCACCTCGGCCACCTTAACTGAGAAATGACAATCTGGAAATGTTATAAAAAGCTGTTCCTGCCACTCAGCCTTTCCCAAATTTGAACAAAAGCAGTGTGCTGTTGAACCACGTGGTTCAGCACAGTCATCATGGGCAAGCCTCTGAGGTCAGTAGTAGGAAGTGACAAAACCACACTTATCATTCCAGATTCTCACATCTCTATCTGGAACAGGGTAAGTCTGTATAAAATCTCTCACGGCATCTTCATTTGACACCTCAAAGGACCAGTAATCAGCAATTATGGAAATATTCCATGACCATTATGGAACAGTAACCTCTTAATATGGAAACAGGTCCATGGGCTGCAGATGGACAGAAAGTCAGTCTTTAATTTTAGGCTACATAAAGCTTTTAAACTTTTAGTCACAGCACAGACCAAAATTTGCATTCACTTTCACATCCTTTTTTTCCCTTTCAAACACCATACAGTTATGCCATAAACCATCTCACTTTAAAATATGAACAAATAATGTCTAAGTAGGAATTAAGTGTCCAATTCAACATTTCAATTAACTGGAAAAAACTTCCACTAATCTGAGTCATGGTTTTCATATGCAATTGTAAATTTAGCCATCACAGGAGAGCACCAAATTCCCTTTCATTTTTGATGAAATGACTCCATTCTTTGCTTTTAAATTCAGGATTTGTATTCCATCAACCCTAACATTTGAGAGCAAGTGTTAGAAACTCTGCTTATTTTTAAACTGGAGCTTACAGGACACACATTTTTAAGTAAATTAACTATGACATCTGAATAAAAATCAACATCATGGTGCGATCCTGCATTGTCTTGGAAAAAATATTTCATGCATTAATTTCTTAATACCTAGTAACTCAAGTGAAAAAGAAGAAGAGCATTCAAAAGGTACATCTCTTAATACACTCAGTAACCCTGGCCTTATGCACATCCTGAACACAGAGAAATACATGGTGAGCAAAATAATTACAGAAGCATAAATATTACTCATTTTGACAGAAATACAATCCTCACTTGAGCAGTTTTCCTTCAGAGAGAAATGTTTTATTGTCCCAGTCATCCTGATCTGGTGCAAACACTTCCCCAAGCACTGTTGTTGACCATTTTCCTGTTGAGATAAATTATAATAAATCTGCATTTAGTTTTTGCTTTTCAGTGCACTTTATATTCTGTCACATTCATTACTGCATTTATTATTTTCAGATTCCTACTCAATTTAGTGATGGTTATGATCCAAGTTTCTTAAAACAATGCATAGCCTGTCATATGATTTCTGCCAGTTCTGGCAATGTGAATACACTGGAGATGTCACATGAAAGAAGAAAAGCTGGAAACAGCACAAAACAACACCAGAATAATACATAAATACAACTCTCTACAAAACTCTCAGACAAAAAAATAAAAATTAAAAATCACCATATCAGGAGTTAATTCATAATGTTTCACTGCTACTCTATTATTTTGAAGAGCACACAAGTGGAACCCAGGAAAAGAGGGAGAGCATCTTGTGGTGTACAGCTGAGGGAGAAGGACATGACTGAGAAAAGGAAAAGGGCAAGAAGATACCAAGCTGGGCCAAGTATTAGTCCTTTTTTCAGGCCCCTGTGGGCTGTCACAGAAGTGGGACATCCAATCAACTCTTCTTAAACAGCAAGAGGAACAAGTCCAGGGAAGGAGACATCTGAATTCCACAGTCAAGGTTTAACTTGGGAGATTTTAAAGGTTCAAATCTGGACCCAAGCCACCCTAGATGCTTCATTCTCTCATTTCTACAGTATGATCTGGTCACATCTTTTTCTAATTTAGGCATAGCAAACTCAGAAAATTTAACTGCAAAATACCTTCTGTAGGTGAACACTCATTAATGGAAAGTAGATTTTATTGGTTTATAATAATGCTGCTTTTTCTGCAATTTTAATATATACTCATTGGCAGCTAACAGGTTTTTGGTAGATAATATTTTACACACTAAGATCTGAGTTTTGCAAATATATTTCACTTATTTCACTTTACTTAGGAGTCTGCAGACCTGGAGCTGCAGTTTTGAAGTATGTAAACTTCAAAGAAATAGACTAGCAGACTGCAAGAGAGAAATTATGTATAAAACTCTGCTACATTCATGAATCTGATATAATATCCAGACTATGATATAACATCCAGCTAGCACTTACCTTTGAAACTGTACACATAGACCTCCTTGTGGCCAGACTCATGGCAGTTGTCGTTCTCATCCCCAACTGTTACAGTCAGGGTGTTTGTGGAGCTCATAGGTGGAATCCCACTATCTGTTATAACTATTGGCAGGTGAAACACCTTCTGCTTTTCTCTGTCAAAGGACCTCAAAGCTGTTATAGTTGCTGTGTTGTTTCTGTTGTCAGTAAGAGAAAAATCCAAAGAATGCTGATAATCTGGTGGCAATGAAAAGGTAAAGGGTGGCCCATTTTCCTCACCGTCTGGATCAAATGCATGAAGCAGCTTTGATGTATGGTTCATGTGCACTATTTCAGGCTTCAATGTATTTTCCCAAACTACAGGCATGTATGGTGCCTCAAACCTTGGTCCATTGTCATTAATATCAAGCAAGTTAATTAAAACTGTAACGCTTCCAGTGCGGGCAGGTGTCCCCTGATCTGAAGCTTGTACAATTAAAGCGTATTTCTGAATGGCTTCACGATCCAGTGCATTTGCCACAACCACATGACCATACTGGTCAACCACAAACCGTCTCATAGGATCTGAATCTGACTTTATAGAATAGATAATCTTCCCATTCAAATTAGAGTCCTTGTCTGTAGCTCTCACTGTGGTTACTGTAGTACCTACAGGCACGTCTTCAAATAAAGGGTTTGCCTGAATAAACTGAGAAAGGAAAGCTGGGCTGTGGTCATTTGA
This sequence comes from Corvus brachyrhynchos, assembly GCF_000691975.1. Lineage (NCBI taxonomy): Eukaryota > Metazoa > Chordata > Aves > Passeriformes > Corvidae > Corvus > Corvus brachyrhynchos. The sequence goes on from NW_008239324.1 coordinate 13,962,028, forward strand.
GTCTTCAACTTCAATCAGGCACACTGCAACACTAGAAAAATCCAGGTCTTCCACAGTAATAGTAAGATTAAACTGTCTTTCACGGGCATTCTCAAAATCCAACTTTTTTTTCAGTCGAACAGTGCCACATTGCCATTCTTTGTCATTCTCAATATAAAACTTCTGATCTGGGTCTCCCCCAATGATATTGAACGTTAAGTCTGCATTTTCCCCAATGTCTGCATCTGTAGCACACACTTGCAGGACTTCTGAGTCGATGGCACTGTTCTCAGGAATCGCTGCCTGCCACAACTTCTTTGTGAATTTCGGACTGTTATCATTGACGTCCGCGACCCAGACAGTGGCAGTGCCCGTTCCTGTTAGCCCGTCCCCATCTCTTGCTTCAACAGTAAGAAAATAACTCTCAGTCCTCTCTCTGTCTAGCAGTCCCCCTGCCACATGGATGGTACCAGTATTGGGATTGATATTAAACATGTCAGTACCGAACTCGTTCCTCACGTTGTCTGTTATCCTGTACGTCAGGACAGCATTAAGACCAACATCTGGATCATCACGATCGACTGCACCCATTTCCATGACTAAGGTGTCTGCAGGAGAGTTTTCAAAGACATTCCCGTTGCAGTCATCAGGCATGCACGTGAACATGGGGGCATTGTCATTTATATCCCACACATTGATAATCACATCAGCAAACCCTGTAAGTCCTCCTCCACCTTCATCAGTAGCCAACACAATAAATCTCCACAGTGCTCTCTCTTCCCGGTCCAGCCTCTTGTGTGAGTAAATGCTGCCTGTTTTCTCATCTATTGTGAAAATATCACCTGCACCATACCCGTGCAAGGAATATCTCAAATCTCCTCCATCAACACCACTATCAGGATCACTGGCCAGAACCTACAAAAGTTTCAAAAAAAACCAAACAACATAGAAAGTATGAAATATGCAGTGATTGCATCACATCCTATATGCTGCTCCACTCTAAAGGAGTCCAAGCAAAAGCATATGACATGCTATTAATATGTGCATGCCACAGAACAGCAAACACAGGGACAATTCAGAGCAGGCAAATAAGCATTTTTAACTATGTTAACAACTTAAAAATTTTAGTACTAAAATAATATTGTATTTTTCATATTCATACAGGTAATTTAAATATGATATTCTGATAGCTACTTTAAATTGTCAATTATTTGCTTTTCAGGATCAATAAATGATCTATCCTGTTTATCCTACTTACTATCCCTGTAATTTTTTTTTTCTACAAAAGTCCATTTCTTCTCTTCCAGTGACAAAAAAACTTAGTAAAATTGAACTTCACTAATATAAATATGTGCTGAGTTATTTTTAACATAATTGTACCACAGTAATCTGTGCTTTTTCATGGAAATATTATAATCTCTGAAACTCATACACTACCTGCAGTACAAAGACTGGTAACGCATCCAGTTCCTCAATTATACTTCCATAGTATTCATTGATAGAGAAAACTGGAGCCTCATCATTTTTATTCATGATGTTGATGATGATAACTGCATAATCTTCCCATTTCCCATCAGAGGCCAATAAGTGGATCTCATACATTTTTGTTTCTTCATAGTCCAGTGGTTGGGCAATGAAAATGGCTCCTGTTTCTGGATCTACATCCAGCACTCCTCCTGTGTTTCCAGCTGTGATCTGATACCGTAATTTAGCATTTGTTCCTGTCAATTACCAACAGCGTCAGAAAACACATTTCTTGAAGCAGACTGATGCATGGGATGTTGACATGAAGTACAAATCATACAATAACTGATAAGTGGTATTATTTTTATCATTTTTGTGGTCTTTTAAAACATGCAGCTATGTCAGATTATTTATCAGCATTTTCAGTTCTGGTGTGTCCAACTGTAGTTTGTCTCTACAAAACGTGTCTTTGCAATGAAGTAATAATTCTGTTTTTACTTTATTTAGAGGGCAGAAATGAAGTGCCACATATCCATCACATCAGGTCCCCTGTCCAACACTAAACAGTAGATTTACAGGCAGCCTAAGCACCAAACTGAAAGTTCCTTGAGTAGGTAAATCCTTCTGCAGTACATCTGTACCACATTTGCCTCAGCCTCCTACAGAGTGGGAGGAATCCAGTGCAGTCAGGATTTCCCTGCACTGCACAAACACACTGATAGAACAGTCCTTTGGGACTTGTGCAATAACAAAAAAAGTAGTGTTTCACCATACAGTGAGGCTGAATTAGCAGTGCTCCATGGTCAAAAGATGGAAGCATGTACTAATCCCTCTCTCTTTTATGAGCACTGGTTATGTACTTACTTTTACATGATTAGTGGCTGAATTTCTGGCTGATTTGTGGATAAAACAGTGTAGCTAAAATTCATCATATGCATTCAGGAAGTCTAGGTACAAATTTTAGAAAACAAACAAAACAAACACAAACTATACTGTCCATTACAGAGAAAGCAAATGAATCTTACTGAAATCAAGTCTGACTTATTCTAGTTAACCAGGACATTTTTATTGGCACCCATTTGTAAGAAAATGATCTGATATATAAAAAATTTGAATCTGCAGGCACAGAAATTATCTCCTATCATCCCACATTAATGCATGTCTCCTGAAATAAGAGATTGTGCCTCACAGCTCCATTATGAGCTAATGTTCATGCGTGATCAGTTCACACTTAAAGAAGTTTTAAAACCTAGAGACAAAAAGACATTTCCCTTTCTAACACCACCAAATATGTCTTGGTGTGCTGAGATCAACAGATTAATACTTTGGACAGAGCTGTGGGGGATTCCAATGCTTTACCTTCATCCTCATCGTTAGCACTGACTGTAAGGATGGTGGATCCCACATCCTGGTCCTCATCCACGTTCACCTCGTAGACACTCTGGGCAAAGACTGGCTGGTTGTCGTTCACATCACTGATGGAAACTCGCACATAGGCCGTGTCTGGAGACACAAGGAGCAAGAGATTCAAACCCCCAGCTGTGCCACTTCTGTCAGCTACAATCCCTTAACCTGTCTGCCTGCACATTACATGAAGACAAATATGCAGACAATACAGAAACAAACCCTTAGGGTTGAGGACCATATATATACCAACATTACTCAAAAGCACTTGGGTATCAAATGAATGTCACATCCAATTTGTTTAAACAGATAATACATGAATAATTGATGCCTAATATGGCAGTTGTACAGTGTTTAGTCATAACTTTTCATCCTGAAGCCACAAAATCTTAAGTTTTTATTTAAGCAGGGTGAACAATTGAGAAAAGGATTTTCTATCTTGAACATTGCTGCTTCATAATGACTTTTGATTGAATACAGTACCATATGCAGTGCTTTGAGAAACACTTCCACTGCCCAAAGACTTGCATCCTATAGACAATAGGCACATCATTGCTAGCTAGGAAATACTCTCTAAACTCTAAATATGAAGGCCTGTAGGATTTTCTTTAATTTCAGAACAAAAAGCTTGCTTGATCATCATGTAAAATTTATCTTTCAGCTCTGACACAACTGTTGCACAGATAAACGGAAAAAAGCCACCACGAAACCAAAACAACAGGTGTGAAACCAAAACACAAGCCGTGAAAAGAACCAGAAATTACCATTTAATCCTGTATTTCAGAGCTTCTGTTTTCAGACACAATCCAGATAATATCACACTTAGCACAGCCATCTGTCTCTTACCAGAGTTTGGCTTCCCATGCTTTCCAGGTCGAGCTGATTCAGACCCATCCACTGAGGTGACTTCCAGAAGGTAGGAGCCCTTCTCCTCCCTGTCAAACACTGAGGTGGTGTATATGGAGCCTGTCTGGGGGTCCAAGCGAAAAGAGGCGTAGTCTCTGCCACTGTCATGTAACAGGGAGTAAGTTATCTACAGGATTAAAAAGAAATTGTTAACATAAACTTTTCTTTTGTTGGATAGTTCACAACTAGATCACTACTTAACGAGAGGAAGAACAGTCTCATCCATGAATACTTGATCAGGCCAAGGAAGATGGGTAAAACTGCAGCTTCAGCAATCTGGTCTAAAGCCAATTAACTTCCTTGACTGCTGATCTGTAAAGGAAAATAATTTGTCTGATCAGCTCCTGATTTCACTAGCACACATTTGTGCAGTGCTTGTGCTGCAGCACTCAAACTCGGCTAAAGATCCCAAGTACTAATACAACGGCCACAGGTGAGCTGCATTTGAACCTGCTCAGTATCTATTACATACATGTTTTTGTGACTTGACTTCAGCTTGCACTCTTGTTCTAAGGATGTATCTACTTTCTGGTTTTTTAATCAGCAAGAAATACATTCACTTTGGGTGTTAACTTGCCATATTTTGTAAGGATTCAGTTTGAAGTACCCCAATGATTTCCAATTAACAGAAGCTTTTAACACAGCTTTTCTTCCATTAGTTTATCCAATCTCATTTTAGGCTCATGTAGAACTTTCTAGACCAGAGAATTCTACAGCAAGAATTTCATCTGAGCTACCGGTTGTCTAAATATTTCCTCTTTGTTTTCTGCCTCACACCTACTGCATTTTTCACATAGCAACATAGACAAGTATGTAATTAACTACTTTATTTCACTCTACATTTCCCTATTAGTCATCCCTTTTCTAGGCTGAAGATTTCCAGACTGTTTAGCCATTGTTCATGCAGAAGTTATTCCACAGCTTTCATCAGGAGAGATGAAGGTCCCCACTTTCTTACCTCACCATGCTGACCAAGGTCGAGGTCAGTGGCAGACACCTGAGTGACAAATGTCCCCACATCAGCTCCCTCTGTTACTGAGGCTTCATAAATAGATGAAGTGAAGAATGGGACATTGTCATTGACATCTAGAACACCAAAAAGAGCACGCAAAGAGAAAACTATAAAACTTCAAAGGAAAGCAGTACAGGATTATACTGTGACATCACTGAACAGCTCACACACCTGTGACATTAACATAGACCATGGTGAATGCTGCCAGAGGAACTGCAGCCACGTTCTGTGCTCGGACCCGCAGCAGAAAGCTCTTTGTCGTTTCATAATCCAGTGGCTCAGCTACCAGGATTGAAGCAGAGCCATCATGTCTGTTTGGAGTGAGGTAGAAACGAACTGGCATGTTGGCCTCTGGGACAAGCCCCTCTTCCAGGTTGTAAGTGACACGGGGATCTCCAAGGGGAGAAGTTGCTTTGATTGTCTGCACAGTTCAAAAAGTGTGTGTAATCAACACTTCTGTAAGTACAGCAACACTTCTAAAAGCTTTTGTGCTTTGACTCTCCCAGATAGTCAGCTAAAAACCACAAAACTCTTATAAAAGCTCACTATATTTAAGCAAATAAACAATGTTCAGCCTGAGAGCTACAGACAGACAAACAAGCCTGTCCCAACCTTACCAAAATTGAGGCATCCCGTGTAGTATTCTCTGGAATAACGACTTCATAACTGTCTCTTTCCCACTGTGGAGGTTGGTTTTTTGCACTGGTTACAGTTACAGAAAGTTCCACTTTACTGCTCCTGTTGCCTCCATCTGTAGCTGTTATCTCTCGAATTATAGATGACTTCTGAACAGTAAAAAAGGTTTGAGCAGGCCTCCAAAATACATTAATACATAAGATTAAAGGCACACTTAAAAATAACCTACACAGAAAAATAATACCTGCAGCTGAATTCAAAATACGAAATAGGTGAAATTTGATGAAAATTCTATTTCCTTTACTGAAGATTGTTGGAAAATTTTGCTATTTGTCTCAATAAACCTAAGCAAAATGTGACACAAAATTTAAAACCAAACTGAACCAAAAAACCTACTTTGTGGAGCTCCTGAGTTCTTAAGCTTACCTATTAACAGTTCTTGTTATTAGGTGTGTAGGGTTCTTTGATTCATTAAAGAAAATATATTAAAATAATACCCCTTCACCAAACTTTTGTGTGTCAGTTACTTAGACATTAAATGTCAGTATTAAAAATATCTATTTGAAGACTGACATCTGCAACAGTATTTCCATTTCAAAATAAATTACTTTAAAACCTGAAAATATCCAACTGCTTGTGTAGGTATTTAGAAATAGCTGAAACTGATCAATTTTAGATACATGAATTACGCTTTCACCTTCCTGAGGGACACCTATGCTTAATCCACCAAAACTGACATATATCAAGTTGGGAATCTGTATCAGGACCAAAATTTCACCCTTGTTCCCATTCAGGTTTGTGTCTTGACTCATTGCCTGTTAACACAGTGAAGTCCTACACTTGGGTTCTTGCTCCTCTGCTTATGACCTCAGCCCTCCAGGCCTTGGAATTAGCATGCCAAAGGCAGGGAAATGGGAAGAGCAAGTCTCAGAGGCAGTGCTGTAGCTGCTGCTTCCCAGCTGAAAGCAGGGCTTGCTCATATGCAATTCACAGTCAATGAACCCAACAGCTAAAAGCCTTAGACTCATGTTTAATTTAAATAGATGTATTGATCCTTTAACCTGAAGGGGTAACCCAAACTCATGACCTCAGTCCCTCCTAGGATATACTGAAATAGTCAGCTTAAAAAGGAAAGCAAGCACCATACCTGAGATATGGGCTGGTTCACAAACACCCAGCCTGTGGTAGGATTAATCTGTAAATAATTTGGTTCATCATTTGCTATGGAATATGTAATGGCAGCATTTGAGCTGTAGTCATCATCACGGGCTGCCACACGCAGGAAGCTGGTCCCAACTCTTGTGTCCTCTCTTAGGAAATCTAATGTAAGGAAAGGATATTTCAAACTGATCATTAATTTGCTAAACTACCATGGACATCTTTGTAAGTCATAAAGAAATAACTGCCATACCTTATTACTTTAGTATAACTTTCTCTTCCTTGGAACAATGGCCACACACACAGAGGATTTTAAAGGGCTGCTATCACTCCAGAACTACAGATCATATCTGAACTTCATATTACCCCATTCATAATCTGGAATTCTTATTTCTTATAAGATACTTCTTTTAATTGTCTTTTAACTCAGAAAATAATTGCTCTGTATGAATGACATGGCTATTGTTCCAAGGAACCTTCCCATAAGGCAAGCCTATGAGCTAAGGCTGTACTTGTTACATCACACATTACATAGAATAACAGCTCTGCAATTAAATAAGCAAAGTGCATCTCTAGCTGCATCACAGTTTGTCACATTTTCTACTGCCAGGAAAGGCAAAAACCCAAAGATCTGAGACATGGGGTACGCTCACACTCAGGGCACTGAAACTCTATCCAATGACTCTCAATTACATTCATAGTGGGTGTTTTCAAATCTGGGGTCATTGTCATTTTGGTCCAGGATGACAATATTGATCTGACATATTCCAATGAGTGGCTCCGCTGCCTGATCTGTTGCTGTCACAGTGATGGGATATTCCCTCTGTTTTTCTCGATCAAATACCTGAAGAGTTGTCAGAATTCCTGAAAACAAATGAAATACCGAAGAGTTAAAATTCTGTGTATTTGGCAATATTCTACATGCAGATATTTACTTTTCTGTCAATGCATTGAGATACAATGCAATATAGGTTAAATATACCTATAACATGAACTTCAGGTTCAATGATCCAACCCTGGGATATAACAAATGCAACCGCTGATATTGTACTGCTCAGGCAGATTCAAACTTCAGTTACACCTACATCTACACACAATAGGAATTTGAATTAGAATTGAAGTATAATTTAAGTTCAGAAAATGGAGATAAGTACTAAACTAAGAGAATGAGTTTCTAAAAAAATATTTCTTTTGAAGAGCCATAAGTGCAAGGTAAAGGAATGTTTCATGTCTTTTATCCTCCAGAAATCCTGCCTGAACTTAGTTTTGGCCTTCTAATATTTAGTTCCTTTGTTGTTTGTAAGACTAATGTTATTTGGATAAATCACTTATATGCCATTAGCAATGTTGCAGGATAATGTGCACCTAAAATACATTTGTTTGGGTTTTTTAAAACCAGTTACAAAAACATACAAGTTACTCCACTGAGCAGAATTTCCACCTTTCAAGGAAAACACCAGTTTTAGTTCAGTACTGGACATGTGTGAAACTTAAGTTTCATGGAATATTTGTTCATGCAGTTAATACAGTTCATATTTGGTCTACTGTCAAAACTCCAAGTGAAAAAGCCTGAAGTCTGATTTTATCTAAGCCTTTTCTCCATCAGTGTTGGTTTCTAAGCCTTTTCACCATCATGGTGGTTTCTCTATGCCATTACCAGTTCTGACATTTGCTTTACCTGTGTCAGGATGAATACTAAATGCTGGTAGGACACCATCTCTGTGCATCAAGCCATATTTCACTATACCATTGGCTCCTTCATCAGCATCAGTGGCTTCAACCTGCAGAACAACAGTCCCTGAAGGCTGGTTTTCCAGGACAGAAGCATGCTCCCGATAATACTGGCACTATGAGAGGGGAGAAAGAGAAAGAAAGAAAAATTAAAAGAAGAGAAAATTCAAGGACTTCCCTTGCCATTTGATTTAAATATGTACTAGCAGGGATAAAAAAGAAATAATTATTTACCTACACTTTCATTGCCATGCTCTGCTGTTAAAGCTTTATCTGTACCATGATTAACTTAGATTTCCCTTGCTATTTTGTGGTTATACAACCAACACACAACATGAGGCCACTGAGCATCTCCACCTAATGCAAATATTTGGAGAAAAAGTTAAAGTTGCTTCCAAATGCAAATATTTTTCTATATTAGCAAAGGTCTAATAAAAAAGAGGGCACACACTTGCCCAAGCCACAGAACTGCTTTGATCAAAAAGGGATTTCTACACAAAGTAATTTTGTCAAGGAGAGGTTACTGAGAATTTCCAAGACTGATATGAACAGTCACTGACTTTTCAAAATATGCCACATAGCCCATCAACACCTGAGCCATCAGTACCACACCTGAAATTTTTAGACAATAGATCTTTAATATGAATTAACATTATGAAACCAAATTCAAGCATTTATTTTTTACAGTACTTCACTATTTAAGCTAAAACATTCATTCTTTTCTCTTTCATTAGTTTCAGACACACAATCATCAAAGGAAGCCTATGTAATTTCAAGAGGTATTTTGGAGTATTTTGGAACAAGCCCACTGCATAGATAGCTATCCCTATGGATGCCTCCTCACATGTGTCACACAAGATCTCCAAAAGTGTTTCACTTGGCCTCATCCTCTGAAATGCCAGAGATGAGGTGTGGCTCAGGGAACAGACAGGAGCTCACAGGAGCTGTTCTGCCACAAGAGCAGAACAAACCCTGAAAGCCTTAGGGAGGGATGGAAAAGAAGGAGAAGACAGGACTCAAAGAGAGAGGGAAGCAGAGCACCTCCTGAACGGCTCATCTGCTGCACACCTGCAGTGCCAACAGCATGAAAACATTTATTACACAGTCCAGTACAAATGACAGAGGCTCATATATTTACCTTCTGAAAGACAGGTTTGTTGTTGTTGACATCATCAATTTTCACAACAACCTGGGCAGTACTTGTGAGAGGATGGGGCCCTCCAGAGGCGTTATCATCGGTAGCTGTGACATTCAGAACATACTCTGTCCCCTGCAGCTCAGGAAATGGGCTTGCACGAAGTCTAACTAGCCCTGTAAAAACAACAGGTTGTGGGCTTTTGCTGCACTAACCCATTCCCATTATTCTTCTCACCAGTAAGCATGACAACAAAGCATTCTGGCTTACCTATTCACCAATAAACCATAACACTGCTGTAGTGTAATTTAACTATGGTGTTTTTACTGCAGTCCCATATTAAAACAAAATTAAGACATCACAACAGGTTTGTCTGCAGGTATGTCTACAGAACAAACTCAGACAACAGCCACAACTCAGCTGACCTGCACATAATAGCTTTCATCAATCTGCAGCTGCCGTGGACAGCTCAACTGAAACCACTTCAAGTTTACCTTCCTGTAGCACAGTCACAGCAGCACTGAGCTACAAAGGCACAGTCTCAGAAACCTCTCTTCTGCCACTCTCAAAATTCCCCACAGGACACATCCTGCTGGACAGGACACAGAGGCACTGGCAGAAAGAGAAGTGCTACAAAAGCAAAAGGTACTACAGCTGCCTGAGATCCTGCAGAAAGGGGCTGTCATTCCTTTCTACACCATCCATCCATTGCATCTGTTATTCATCAGGAATAATCACAATTGTCATTATAACAGAGTATTTTCACAGCATCAATGTCACTCAACTTGGTTGGAAATGTATTGTTTTAGCTGCAGCACTTATCCTTGACACTTCACCACTTTACCTCCTCATTTCTGCTTCAAGAGGGTACAGACTATTCCCCTGACATCATTTCTGAAAAGAAACTGCTGTAAGCCACTGTATAAACCTTTACTGGTTTATTCAGAAACAAAAGCCCAAAAGTGTTCTGGAAAAAATGCTGATGTTCCTAAAATTAAGTTTCAAAGACTATAAAATTAATTGGCAAAAAAGTATAAATGTACCGATTGATGATTTGCTATATTAAAACTGTGGAGGTAATCCCAAGAGATGCTACCAATCAAATGTTAAGATGCTTTGACCAAAAAAATCTGTTTCTTACAAAAATGATTTTCAGAAGTGTCAGATATATTAATCCTGTAGCAATTAGACACTTTCAAAAACATTGTTCCTCTTCAGGTGCCAAAGCATCTGTAGAAATTCAACTCTTAGAACCTGCACCCCTATTTTTAAGTCAGAAAGGAAATAAAGGAGCTCATAGTAAACTCAAGGTCAGGATTCAACACCTGCAAGTTACCTGCAGACCATATTTTTGGGAGCATTTCAGAATCTAACATTAATATTGCAAAACCATGATTGCATTGAAATTAAAATTTCATGTTAAGTGAACTCTATGAAATAAAGTGAAGGAATAACTAAGGGCAGCTTACTCCTTCTAATATATTCAACTCTTCTGCGTTGGAAAATCTAAGTTCAGATTTTGATTGCAGTTCAAAATACAAAGTAGTTTAACTGAAGTTAATTAAGTTACTTCAATCCTTCAATGGGATTTCAATTTGTTTGCCTGTTTCAGTCTCAAAACATCCTCTTCTGTTTTTTCAAGCAATCAACAGCAAATAAATCCTATTAATCATGCCAACCTACGTAGGTGTTGGTGTTTGTGCACTTTTTCTGTTTTTTTTTTTTTTAATGATGACACCAATGTGGTGGGAACCTTTATTTCTTTTCATATTTTGAAAATATGTGACTATTGAAAAGAAAAAGATGCAAAAATTGACATTTCAGAACAAATGCCTTAAACTGCGAAGTATTCTCCACACATCTTTTTTTCCTCATGCATGCAGCATTCTTAGCTAAATAACACTGGTCATGTGAATGATTTTAGCCTTAAAGGAAAAATATACTTCTTTAGTTCACATCTTATATACTTTTACCTTCACTGAAATAAAACTGGTAGTCTCATTCCACCTACAAACACATCATTTTGTGTCAGTAGAACACAGGTGAGCTCAGCCAAGAAATATTTGCTCTCACCAGCACAATCAGCACATTGACACAAGCATGGGGTGGGAAAAGCCTCATTTAAAATCCCAGATGTCCAGTTTCCTACATTAAATGCTATTCAGATACTTGTCTGACATTTTGGAATGTCACCCTGTTATCAATAATAACAACATTCTCTGTTAAGTTACTGCCTCTTAAGCTACCTGTTATCTATAGCAATGCTCTCTATTAAGTTACTGACTGAAAGCAAACACTGAACAGGTAAGAGAGGTCAATTATACACAGATTTTAGGAAACTATACCCTTTTTTTACTATTATAAGAGAGTATATGCATTCTTTCCCTGCACTTTTAAAATTAAGCTTCAAAGATAGCATATGCTATTCAATTTGATAACAAGACCAAATTCAAGGTGCATCACAACAGAATCAACATTATGACCACAGCAGCAAAGAGCTAATATATAATTACCTTTCTTAGGGTCAATAACAAAGTTCCCTTTCTGATTCCCAGACAGAATATCATATGTCACACCATCTCCATCAGGATCAACAGCATTAACTGTAGCAATTAGAGTGTTTGGGCCTGCATCTTCAGAAACAAAACTCCTGTAGCTGTTAAAAAACCCAAACAACAGCACATTTATGAATTTAAACGGCAATATAATAAATAGAGAATGAAGCTTTACAACACCTACTACCTACCTATTCAAAGGACACTGCAGGGATTTGTAATTTACTAATAAAATTACACTGATAGGAAGCTTTTTTGTTAAGCAGTGAAATTATAGCATTGATAATCCATCCAACCATCCACATCTTTCTGGTGTTACCACCACAGATTCCCACTGCAAACTTCCAGCAGTACCAGAGCCTTGAAGTTGAGTGCACAACAAGACTTGTGCTAAATGCAGAATTCACTTGGGTTTTTTAATGTAAAAAAATGAACTTCATGAATCACAGACTCCAAGCAAACTTCCAAGCAATTTGCTAAGTTAAAGCAGTTTTTGTTATAGCAGTTTCTGACACAAGCCCCCAAAAGGCTTTCAGTGCAGTCTTTGCCCCAACAGGACTAAGGTGAGAGTGAGATGTGGAGGATATGTGCATAATGTCAGTTTTACAAAAATCTCTGCTCAAGTCCAGACACATCACTGACATTTTAAGCTCTTAAGAGGCATTATCAGCCTAAGCTTAATGCTCTCTGGAGTAGAAAAGCCCCCTGCTTTAGCAAAGTCCCAAATATTTATTATTTTATCTGACTGGATTGAGCGTGGGTCAGACTAAGCATCCACCAGGCCTGTCCACAGTAGATATCCCAAAGCTCAGCCACAAGAATGAACTGCAGCTGACTGTATCCAACATAATACAGATGCACCACTGGGTTAGAGTGCTTATGGACCCACTGGCCATATACTGAGAACAGCAAAAAAATTAAAGGAAAAGAAAATGGATGCACAGAAAACCTTTCCCTTCACTTTTGTTGTCAAGATATGTGTGTTTTCAATGAATAAGAAACAGCTTCTTTTCTCCCCCCAGTTTTATATGCAATGAAGTAAGAGAAGTAAATTATTTTGGTTTAGCTCAGTCACAGTCCTCAAGACACTGTCTTAACTCTGCATTTGAAAAGCAATTGAACAGTAATACTGATAATTTTTTACATGAAATACAGGGAGAGAGGAGTTCAGAAGAGATCTCTTAAAAAAGAGAAAGTAAAAACTGACAACATGAAACAGAGTGATTGCCTTAAGCATTTCATAACTGAGATAAAGAATAACTGATGAAAGAAAGCTCATGGCAAGGAATCATGAGTTTATACTCAACTGCAAATCTGTTTAAACAAAGGGCTGGAAGGACAACATCATCACCTAGATTTGTATTAGACTGCCACAGAGCAGAACATTAACTGCAAACAGTCTCTCAACAGGCCCCAATTTACATGTGTTCACAATGATTCTATCTCATGGAAAATTTCAGCTAAGTTCTGTCTGAAATTTACCTCTGGGTTCAAGATTCTTTTCATAACAGGAAAGACAAAGCAAAATGAAAGCCTAATTAACCAAAAACTTGAGATAATTTGCATTCCAGGAGATGAATTCAATTCCAGTGCCTATCGACACATACACACAACAGTAGCTTCCCTGCTCTTGCACAGAGAACAGAAAAGCTTCTTATGAAGGTTTGGTAATTGAAAATAATATTAATTTTAATCATATGCTTCAGTAAACTTTAAGTACAAGAGCTGTCAGGGATTTTTTTAAACTACATTTTCTGCTTCCAGTTGGTTAGATATGTTTACAGCATCTTTAATAACATCACTCGCTTCTGATTAAAATATTAGGAACAGATGCAGATAATATTCAGTGTCTCTGAATAGTAAAACAAATAAATAAATGAAAAATAGGCATTGGTGGAAGAGTGAGAAACCTATCCTGGTTTAGTATTTGAAAATATAAAGAGACCCAATAAATTACAAAAGATCACGTTTTCCAAGCCATATCTCCTAAGCAATGTTTAGAAAAGAAAGGAAGACACAAGATTTTGAAGCCAGAGGTTATCCTCACATAAAACAAGAACTGTCAGAGCTTTGCTGTTTTGTTCAGCTAAACCCCAAGGCTAGCATCACTGAAATCTTTGCCTCGGTTTTGTTCTGAGCAACTTCTACTTTTAAGAGTAGAAGGCTGGTGCAAAGGCTGACTACAAATTCCATTATTAAGTCTCTAACATCAGTGCAAGTTTACAGTACTTCTGGCATTGCTTCAGACGCTTCTGAGTCCCAACTATGGAAGAAAAGTGCTTACAGGAGCTTTAGAAGAAAAAAAATATATACATACAGTTTGTAGGGCATGGGACTAAGTGAAATTAAGTGAACTCCACCTATTGGCATTTATCTTGTGGATTTTGTAATTCAGTTGCCATTTAGGATTGTGTTATCTAAGCATTTTTCTTTGACAACTATAAACCAGGGATGCAGACTGCTGACTCTAAGTTTGAACTGCCTAATTAAAAGGCAAAATTCCCCCATGTCTCTGGACGAAGGCTAATGGCAACAACTCTGTTGCCTGTTTTTTCTGCCTGATTTCCTTTGGTGGTGGAGGGGTGCTCCTGAACTGTATAATCTGAAATTACTGCACCATATCTTTCAGTACATAGGGGAAAAAATAAAAGTGCAAAATCTGTCAAAAGAGATTGCCTATATACTACCTTTTTTTTTTTACTGAGAGCCTCAGAGTCAAAATATCACCCCCACGTTCGTCAGTCCAGCTCTCAGCTTTGATTGAACCAAACCAGTTACCATCCTGTGATCAGCCTTTCAACCAAAATACAAAAAGCAACAGTAAAAGATAACAGAGTCCAAAGAATATGTATTTACATTGTCTGAGAAAACTCGGGTGCTTCATCATTCACATTTGAGATATGGATCCTAACAGTTGCTGTCCCAGTCTTGGGCTCTTCCCCTTGATCTACAGCCATAATGATGAACTCATAAAGGTGGTTAGGTCGCTCATAGTCCAACCGTGTTGCTGGAAAAATAGTGCCATGAGAAGTAATGCTGAAGTCTTGGCTCAGTGTGTAATACAGCAACTGGGCATTCTCCTTTGAATCACAGTCAGTGGCTGTCACTATGAGAAGAGAAAGACATTGTGCACATCAAAGTTAGTGAATTGGAATGATAAGTACATTTACTACTACTGTAGCAGGATTTGGTGCTTGAAACCAGCCAGAAAACTATGCTGTCCCCTGTGCTTTTTAGTGAACTAACCCTTACTCAAAAATAAGTCATTTAAAAAAAACAAAAGTGAACTCCCTGGGAGAATTTAAACACTTGATCTCAACTTTCCTGGATTTTAAGAGTCCTGTACGATCAAGAATATATTCCCACATAGAGAAGTATTCTCATGTCCACCCGACCTACACTGCTGACTTAAAATCACTGAGATCACACACTGTGCAATTAAAGATGGAATATTTACATGTATTATTCAACTGATGCACATTATGTGTTTGTCAAATCCTATTAATAACCTACAAAAATCTATGCTAAAAGCACAGTTACCAGAACAGTAACTGACAAAGTACAATTAGTACAGCATAAACCACTAAGCAGAATAGTAGGCTATAAAATCCTATTTACTAGGGAAAAGCAATTTTCCTGCAGTTTAATTTCCTTTTCCCCCTCAAGATTTAGAGAAAGTTTATGTAAGGGTTAAAGACTAATACAAGGCCCTTGTACAACTGCTTAGTTGACACAAATTTGTTTTACAGCTATATTTTACAGAGCACTACCACTTGAAGCACAAGTTCTTGTTTCCATTGGGAAGAAGCAAAGTATTCCTGTCAAGGATCCAAACGAAACCTCACATAGAACAGTTAAACTCTACAAGAGGCTTTTAATGCAAGAGAGCAAAATTCCTACAGCAAGCCCACACAGGACTCTCAGAGACAGGCAGAGAAGGTGAGCTGAGGTGTCCATAACTTCTGATCCAGGATCACTCTATTCCTTCAAGAAATGTAGCAAGACTGCTACTATGAGCCTGCTGCTGTAATACCAACCACAACAAAGTTCTGTTACTTCAAAATCCCACAAAGAAAATCTGTTTCCTTTGCCTTCCTGTCCCCCAAAATTGTTTGGGCTGTGGCAGTAGTAAATAAACAGCATGATTCTACAAGGTGCCATTTGCCTTCGGAAAGCTGCAACTACCCACACTGGGACAGGTAATTTTCCTTTCTGAACTGAATTCTAAGTAGTGTAAGGGAGAAAAATACAGTGAATGTAATAAATGGTTTCAGGAGCACTAACCTTGGAGAAGTGCAGTTGTCATAGGAACTGTTTCAGGAACACCGACTTTGTTGTAAATCGACTGATGAAATTCGGGAGCACAATCATTCACATCTGTGATTACAACCAAAACCTTAATGGAGAAAGGGGATGTTAAACAGCAAAGTGATTTAAGCGAACACCTTCATTGCTCTGGAAATACCACGTGGAAAAATTTCCCAAAAACATCCTTGAAATCTTCAGCAGCTATAGGATAAGACATTCTTCTTAGATTGCTCTTTTTCTGCTGAGTGCCATTGAAATATTACATTCCAAGATACCAGGAATTGCCAAGTCCCTGACCCTGCAGCAATGTTTTCCACTCACCCTTCATCTCCATTGATTATTCCTTATTACTAATTTAAAGGAAAATGGACCATCTGCTTGCCAAGCACCCTTTTTCCATTATCTTATCTTACAACACTTCTGTGATTTGTAACACTAAAAACTCTACTGCCAAGCATATTACATTTTAGCAGTATAAATCTCCAAGACCGGGTTCTGAATTCAATTACAGCAGCACAAATCAGATATAAGTGGAACTGATCCCCAGGGAAGTGGTCACAGCCCCAAGCCTGACAGAGCTCAAGGAGTGTTTGGACAATGCTCTCAGGCACAGGGTGGGATTGCTGGGGTGCCTGTGCAGGGCCAGGATTTGGATTCAAACCTTGGGGGTCCCTTCCAACTCTGGAGATTCTGAGATTCTGGTAAAGCAAGTAAGAGATACAATTTTGCCTCCAACGTCTTCCCAAATGCTTTCTTATTCCTGTGTCAAATACAAGTCCACAGTTGCACAGTTTACACTCCCAACAGTAAGGAGTGTGTAAATGAGCCTTTCTGGTGGCTCATCCTGCTGCACTTGATACACTTGGTTGAGGCATTCTGCATTACAGAGCAACAGGCAGAGGTGTTTCCATGAGTCTTACAGAGCAGATACGCATGAACTAGAGCTGCTCTGTCAGCTATTGAGGTTGTATCAGTGCAAAGCAGGTACAAGTTAAACTACCTCTAGGCTAAACATATTTGTAAAATCATCTCATAATCCTCTTTTGAGTCATATTTTACCATTCTTCATCTTGTAGTACACAAAAGGGTCAACAGAAACGATCAGGCTCTGGTGTGCTACAGCCAGTGTTTGTTACATTGGCGTACTGCTACCCTGCCTCTCTGTGTCCTCACACTTGATCCTTAATAATTCTGTCTCCCATTCTCTATCTTATTTCCTGCAGCAGGAACAAACTCATATGGCATGCTTTTCCTAGCTCAGTGAATCTCTGAATTCAAATAACTGTAATAACTATATTAAGAAATATTTTTGCTGTCAAACAGCTTTCTAAAATACCATGAACCATCAGCTTTTAATATCAGTGAATTTTTATTACTTTCTTGTTTCACAAGTTCACTTTGCGTTCTTGATATGAAACAAATAGTTCTTCGTCCTGCCTTTGTTTTAGAGTGGAATAATCTCAAATGTACATCATACTTGATGAAGGTAGAGTAAGACAAAACCTGATGTCTGACTTGGCCACATCCATTTCCATGTGTTACCAGATAAGGCTTGGGATATGTGATGGGATGGCATATCGATCCCTCAGAAACAGTCTTTAGAGCACCTGCAAGAGTGAAATCTAAGAGTATCTAAACCAGTCCTCAACATCTCCCCACAGACAGAAAGACTTTTAAAATAGGCAGCAGAATAGCCAGCATGTGGAAATGAGAGCTCCTGGTGAATCTGTACAGAATTGAAAAGGATGAGGGAAAATGGAAATGCACACAGGCTGCTGGAGGGGAACACCTACCTCAGCAGCACTGCTGAACTGCTCCCCGTTCTCCTCTGCTCTGACCAAAAGAAGGTACTGGTGGGGGTCACTTTCATAATCCACACTCCGAGTTAAACTGAGCTCTCCTGTTGCCCGATCAATACTGAACAGACCCCCAGGATTAGTGAGCAAACTGTAGCTCAGGGATTTCTTTTGATATGACACAGCAGTGACTGTAAGAAAGCTGCATTAAAAAACAAGAAAAAGAGAGGGCTCAAGGACATAATACAACATTCTGAAAAATGTGACAAAAGCGATGCATATCAGAAATGATGGTGCAACCCTGTAGGTCTGCTCAGAGGTATCCTCAATGAAGTCAGTGACAGCTGTATCTAAACACCAAATTCAAGCATTTTGTTACACAGTAGTTCTACCACCTTGGGGTTAAACAGATAAAGACAGGATTCTTGGAAGCAGAACACAGTAAGGATTAAAAATGCAGGAACAGAGGATTTAATTTTTGCTGCAGCTGAATTTGCCTGGTTCAACTTCCTTCTATGGTAGCGATGGTTTTCAGGCAGGAAACTAAAAGATAAAGCAAGATGAAAAAGATTTGTTTTAATAACAGCACAGTAAGTTTGCTGCAGTCATACCATCCTAAAGTTCCAACAGATAACTGCAAAAGGATAAAAGCCAGGCCCTAACAGCAGTGTATGTTACAGCTTACACTGGACATATATTTTTAGCTCATCTGGCACTATCTTTTTTCCACTGAAGTCCAATGTGTTTAAGGTTTCAAGTGGAAACACCCACAGTAAGAAGTAAAAGAAAAAATCTAAATATTTTTAAAGGATTTAATCCTGAAAACTAATTTCTCAAGTTCTCTTGCCTTAACAGGCAGGTTTCCTAAGAAAAAGAATTCCATCTCCCAGGATAACACACCAACATGTGTGATCCTGTGACAAGTACAGTCAAAAAACACAAACTCATTTTGTGCAAACTCCTTTTTTCCCCCCTTGTATTCCTATGCTGCTGTCCTCTCACTTTCCTTTTGGTGCACCACTGAACCAATGGCCAGCACTGCTGTAGGTCATTATCTCACTTTAGTTTTCTCCTGTATTTTCCTATGATGAGGTCTCACAGGCAGTTTCAGCCCAAGCCACCTCTCCTCTCCTGTCAGCGCTGAAGATCTCAAGGCCATGCTGGGAGCATATTTAACAATCCAACAGAAAACTTTTTCTGCCTCTTTTGTCTTTGTATCCCCTCGGCTCAGCCTGCCAATACAGCTGTAGTTTATTGGTGTTACAGGCAGACCAAAGGAAGAGAAAGATTTGGTAATGCTCCTCTGCTCAGCAGCAGCCTTAAATCAGGCTCTAATTGGGAAATCATAAACCCAGAAATCTGGTGCATGACAACAACTCTGTTCTCCTGCATACTTGGGTAATTGGCACAATTTAAATATGAGAGCTTTAGGACTCTAAATGATTTTTCATGTCTATTTCTGGCCAACACATTACAGAAACAACATGCACGCTTTCACTGTGTATATTCAAACCTCTTCAGATGTAATAACCACACAAAATACTTCATTCCTTTTGGATATCACCAAGTCATTTCACCCACTGACTAACCTACTATCATCTGAGGTGTACAAACCTATTCCTAAGAGTGATAAAAAAGTTATGAATAATTTTATTTTTAATTCTAAACATTATTGAACCTGAGACAGCAGGTACCTGCTAGATGCTATAGTATTTTGCAGTTATTCCATTTCTTTTATGCCTGTGCAATTTAATTTCATTGCAGTTTTAAAGAAAAACCTTGTTATCTACGATTAATTTTTTTTTTAAATCTTAACAGTGCTTGGTTATTTAGACACTGCAAAACAATGTTGCAGACTGAACAGTAACACCACAGATAATACAATATGAGTAACAGTTTAATTGCCACAGAAGGAACACATTGACTGGACAAAAGTATTCTCAATTCAAGTGGAAGACAAAATATTTAAGAACAAAACAGCTTGGAAAAGAAGGGACTGAGTACTCAGGTGGACTTATGTTACTAACACTTTCTGTGATATTTCAATTGACATGGCTAGACAAAGGATGGAGAAATAAAATGAAAAGTTCTGTGGCATCTTCATTTTAGCTCAGTTTGTCATTGTGATGAAGACAGGAAAAAGAATCTTGGTTGTTCCAATTTTCACGTGGTGGAGAAGGCACTTCTCCAAATTTGACACATAATGTATTCTTTCACACATGATATCTCTCTTCATGACATAACAGTACTAATTTGTATTCTGCATTTGGTTTGAAAATTAAGACACAATCAGCATCTACTAATTGTTTTCATATAATTTCAAAAAGTAAGAAAGCACAATTATTCAATACCACTTTTCCCTGTAAAAGCGTGACTAAAAAACACATCATCAAACTGGTCTGGATCACTTCTATTAAGAGACCTAAATTGCTTCTCACAGTACCTAGTTATGATTCACAAACAATACCAAGGCTTTGGGGAGATCAAACAGAAGTCAAAACCAGGAACACAACCTCACTGCATTATTTTGAGCTGTTACTTACGGTTCTCCTTGTGGGGAGCTCTCAGGAACATACACAAAGTACGACATGTTGGTGAACTGTGGTGGTCGAAATCCAGCAATTACAGAAACAGAGGCTGGAGACCCTCTGCTTCCAAGTTTATCTGCTGCTATTACAGTCAGCAAATATTCCTTGTCCCTCACCAATGGCAAACCTGTTGTTTTAATCCATCCAGTGTCCTTCTCAACTTCAAATCTGTCTTCACCACCTAAAAGGAACACGTCCAAAAACTGTCATCATCAAGAACATTTTTACTTGATTAAAATTAGGAGAGAATACAGTGTCAATTACCAAGTTGGCTTTGCCTTAGGATCAGCACGCACACTAAAGTTCAAAAGTTTGTTTAGAACTTGGAAATCAGTCATTACATTCATCATTCATCACTGCATTTAAAAATTCCATTTCACTTCTCTAGACAGTTATCACTCTTCTTTATCATTGAATTATAAAATGGTTTGGGTTCAAAGGGACCTTAAAGCTCACCTCATTCCACCCCCTGCCACGGGCAGGGGGGGACACCTGCTATGAGACCAGCTTGCTCCAAGCCCTGTCCAACCTGGCCTTGAACACCTTCAGGGATGGGGCAGCTTCTGTGGGCAACCTGTGCCAGGGCCTCACCACCCTCAGAGGGAGGAATTTGTTGCCAATATCTCATCTAATCCTGCCCTCTGTCAGTGTGAAGCCATCCCCCCCTTGTCCTGTCACTCCGTGCTCTTGTAAATAATCTCTCTCCATCTTCCTTTTAGCCTCTGATACTTGTGTTGCCTGACCCTAAGTATCCCTTACCAGAAAATACTCTGCTGGAGAGGTATTGTTGCTCCCCATCTGCCCAGACAGTTCCAAACTATTACTAAAGTTTCTTAAAAGGAGACACAAAAAAATTAGCACTGAGTTTGTACTAGCTCTGCACAACTCAGACCTTTAAATTTTGTTACAAATGAATCAGAAGGGATAGGAACATGAACCCTCCTCTCCACCCCATGAACTACTCCTCCACATGCTGTCTCATAAACACAGTCACCACTGCCACTCCCTTGCCAAAGCCTTGGGGAATACTGACCGCTCCAATCCCCATCATCCCCCGGGGATATATATAGGCAGGAACTCAACTTTGCAAAGAAATCTGTCCATAACCATCAATAAAAGTTGATTTTTCTCACACACAGAGCTGAAGGTTTATGAACCTTTTGCAGGAGGAAGGGAAAATAATGCTGAGGATAAAAAAGTCACAATAGTGAAGCATATTACACAGGAATGGGAGGGTTAAAATTTACCTTCCAAGAGAAAATATTCTACAGTTCCATGGATCCCTTCATCTGCATCCACAGCAAGCAGCTTGTACACTTCAGTACCTCCTGCAGCCTCAGGGGAAACCACAGCCAGGAAGGGGAATGGCTCCATGGCCCACTCAGGGACGTTGTCATTCACGTCTGTCACAGTAAGTGACACGTGCACCAAGTACCAATCCTTCCCTAAAGGTCTCAGGAAAAGGAAGAAATAATTAGACAGCTACTTCATGGCACTCAGAGTAACAGAAACCTATCACAACCTGAGTGTGCACTTACTGCAATACTGTTGGGACATAATCCAGAAAAACCTGGAGTTTAAAGCTGTTCTGGAATGACCAGCATCCAGACACAATGTGGGGAAGAATTAACCAGCTGAACTGCTGAACTGCAAGACTGGGGCCACCTATATAATGTTTTTCTAAAATCTCTTCTTAAGAAAAATCACAAGTTATTAAATTTTCAAACTTTAAATACCTGTTTTCTCAAAAGTTTTTTTCTTTTTTTCTGAAGAAAAAAAAAGCATCAAATATTTTGTTTACACAAATTTACAGCAACTCTGAGTTTTGCAAATTAAATACATGTTGCCAAAAAATTCTAACCAATCTACCCTAACCAGTGATTTGCCCTTCTATAAATTTCACTGAAATCCTAATATAGTTTTCACTCCTATTTAAGTTTAAATACTATTAAATACATACAGTCAAAATCCAGAAGAACAAACCACCACAAAATGGAACTATCAAATTTTCCAAAAATCAACAGCATAAGATCCTTAAAAATTGAGAAAAAAAGTATTTATTATACTTTCACCAGTATTAAATTAACCCATGAGCAGAGCTCCTAATAAGCAATAAACATCAGGCAAGTATTGCTGAAAAGGTGGCAGAAAAGACACATGAGACAGTGATGGAGTGAGGGGGGGGTGGTTTAATTGATAATTATCAGTAACATCAGGGAGCAGAGTATGAATATAACTTGGGCCTTTGGCCAGTTTGGCTTCCAGCAGAGTGGCACTGACCTTGTAAATATTCTGCTACAGAAGCCAAGCTGAGTGCTCCTGCAGGCCATCTTTAATGCCTCTGGCTCCAGAAAAGTGAGGCATTCGCCCACTGTGGCTCCAAAGGCAGCCCAACTGACACTGCACTTTGCTCCAGCCTGGAATGTGGCCCCGGAAAAAACAGCCATCTAGACTTACAACATGACTTATCCACAAGTTTAATAATGGATGCAAAGTCAGAATTTTTAAAGTTGATGGTGTTAATACTTGATTTAAGTGTTGATTTATTATTTATACATACATAAAAACATACAGACATGCATTTATTTTCAAAACAGCTCTACAGGAATTGAAACAACATACAAAAAGGAACATCTAAAATTACCAGTTTTAATTTAAAACTAATTAGCAATACAAACAACTTAGTATTTAAGTATATCTTTAAGTAGGAAGTGCTGCCAAAATATCTAAGGTTGTAGACAGGGTTATGCTGCTAAGGAGACCTATTCTCCCTGGAAGTTCACTTAGGCTGAACTGCTGTACTTCTTCTCCCTCTCTACTGCAGAGTGACATCCCCCTCCAAAAAACATCGACATTCCAACTAAAATCTGCTCCTTTGTGTGAGGTGTGCATTTACTGAAGTCATCCCTTCACTCCCACCGAGGCACCCCCTCTTGCAGCTTCAGTTTTCCATACTCAGTAGTTCCTGTCTGCTGGCACGTAGCATGTTTAGTACAGCATATCAGAACCTGCAATCTCTGAACAACCAGCTTGTAGACTA
This sequence comes from Corvus brachyrhynchos, assembly GCF_000691975.1. Lineage (NCBI taxonomy): Eukaryota > Metazoa > Chordata > Aves > Passeriformes > Corvidae > Corvus > Corvus brachyrhynchos. Next base: position 13,985,740 of record NW_008239324.1, read on the forward strand.
TTGTAGAGAAAACTCCTTGGTGTTGTGACTGGCAAAGTCAAATAAAAGTTTCTTAGTTTACATTCCTGAGACTTAATCCATCACAACCTTTAAGTACATTCTATTTTTACCCAGAAAATTCTCTTACTAGAAAAATCAGCAGTCACCCAGGATAATCACTGAGGCTCTCTTAGTTCACCTTGTAAAACTGTATTAATTCATCTTTATTTTAAATCTGTGAGTACATGGCTTTTTTTTTGTTTGTTTCTCTAAAGAGCAACAAAAAGTCTATTGACAGTAACTTGTTAAATCCAAATTAATTTCTTTGTAATTACACCCTATACACAGAATCTCATGTTCCAGGGAATATAGTATCAGTTTACAGTAGCACATATGAAAAAACAATGCCTGCAGCAAAACCCCTAATTTATACAATAGTAAATTACAGAAGTATCAGTTTCCTGAAAAAGAACCTCTATTGGGTTTGCCCATTAAACATGCCTTGCACCACTGCAGAACGTGGATACATGCAACACGTGTTCTGACACTTTTCAGGGCAAAATTCCCAGTTACCATGTACATCCAAGTCTTAAACAATTTTCTTGACTGTGAGACAACCTGTGGGCTATGTATTATTGCACCTCTGCAGACAGAAGCATTGGGAGGCCCGGTGTAAGGATGCTCAAGTCAGCTTCTCTAGATAGATGTTTATTAAAACAGTGCATGTGAAGCCAGTTTCCAAAGACAAACTCAAACTGCCTTGCTATAAAACACACCGAGGTGAGAGCACAGTAGCCCACTCTGCTGTAGCACTTCCCTTGTAGTCACCCAGGTATAATTCCCTTCAGCACTCAGACTACGAAAAGCAGCTGCTTTGCTTTCTCCTCTGTATAGAACAAGGGGAAAAAAAAGCCAAAAGAAGCTGAAAAAAACTTTAGAAAAACCCAAATATGTCAAAAGCAGCAGCATGTGTATTACTTCTCATTACTATACTAAATAGTATCAGATGTGTTTCACACAGACATGTCTCGTGTCAATGTGTGTTTCAAAAGTCCCAGGCCAGCCGGTCCAAGATACTTTAAGAAAATGCAGAGGAGGGAACATGCTGGACATTGATCCAAGGTTAAAATACACCACAGCAGCACACACCAGGGGGAGCTCTAAATGAGAAGTGCCAAACGCAATCAGTGACTGCCTGAATACTCCTAAGATTTTAATTAAAAGGTGTCCAAACAAAATAGCTGCAAAAGGGAAAGTTAATGTCACGATTGCCTGTCTCTTCTCAAAAGAAGAGCTCTGGTGGAAGCTGCCCCAAGTTTGTAAATACCCACTGTTAGCCTAGTCTGCCCAGGCACACTGTGGGCTTAAAGTAGCAGCACTAAATTAGAAGCTGAGTTAAGAACCTTTGAAAATCTGCCCCTATAATAGCAAGACCTATTCAGGATTTGAATGCTACCTTGGTAACCCTGCTGGGAGTAGAACAGTTACCGATGTTTGTCTCTCTGGAGTCTGGAAACCACTCTCCTAATCAACCCCTGAACTCCCTCTGGTTCAAGTCCTGCTAGAGTTCCTAACACGTGTGTATTCATCTATCAAAAAGTAAGTCCCAATTGAAAAATAATTAATTTTTATTGAAGTAGTAATAAATCTGGTTACAAATCCCACTTTTGTCACTTAACCAATGCCAATTCACTGAAAATTAATATGCTGGTACTTAGAACATATTTGTAACTGAGAAACAGTTGTAAGAAAACTCTGCAAAAGTGCAAAAGGACCAAGTTTGATCCTCACATGCTCTAACAAACCTTATTGCTCAAGAACTCAAAGGACCTGGGCACATTCCTCCAGGTACTTGTATTTTAACAGTTAGGAGACCTTAGTGCAATTCTGACATCTTGGCAAGACCAAAGCTTTCAGCCATATGTTGGTTACCTCTGAAACGTGAATAATCCTAAGAATTTTGTTAGGACAGTCAGTAGGAACTGCAATGAAGGTAATGGCTTTAAGTGACCAGCATCTATTTCCCACTGCATATGACCCTACAGATCTTATTGGTATATTATCTTCTTCCATCAACCCCAGACAACCTGATTCATAAGAAAAAATGCTGAATAAATCATCATGATTTCCCAGATAAAGGCAGTCTGGAGGAAAATGACTGCAAGTAAGTTTTCCCTTGACTGCATACCATATATCAAAGGAAAAACTACAGCAGAAACACCGAACAGGACTGTACTTCTCTGCAGAGACCTACAAATGGGACCTGACAACTTGTGGAAAAAACATCAGGGTGTCCACCGAAGCATGACAGGACAAGGACTTGCCAGAGGACAACAAATGTGATGAAGAGACTGACAGCAACAATAATGTCTATGTAATATGTGGATGTCTAGCAGGACAATGCATTAAGGATTTCAAAGTACATGTTTGTGAACATAATTTTTTCAAGCATAACGCCACATTCTAATTAGCACAGCAAGTATTGTAAAGTTTTTGCTTTATTGTAATTACCATGACACACACATTACAAAAGGCAGTCTCTTGTGTTTTGTAACTGGCACAGCTGCTTCCTTAAAGAACAGACCTTAAGCCAGAATTTCAACTCATTTTTAATAAGGTGCATAAAATTAATCTTCTCCCTTACTAACGAAAATTATTTGTGCTTCAAGACAGTGGATGGAAGAAATCTTAGAAATATTCACCTCTCTATAGTTCAGGTGTCTCAATGCCTCTGTCCATCAAAACATCCCCCATGTGTACCTTACAGCTGTATTAGTTATATATATATCACTATATGAATAGTAACAATACATTATCATGCATCTGCATTCATATATTATGATTAAGGATAGTTTTTATTAGTAGTATATGTGCAGTAATATTGCTACATTATGGGAGAACTAATATGTTACAATTCCACTCAAATCTTAGCAGAAACAGCTTAAAACTGATAATCCTCTGTGGATTTGGGTTAAGTCCTACAAACACACAGAGAGGTTCTACTGAAATTATCTGTTCCCAATACCAGGCCCTGACAACCAGTGGAGACTATATTCAACAGTGCAAGTCAACCACTACTGAGATCCTAAGTCAGGAGTCCGACCTGGGCTTCATTTTCCCAAAAAAAATTTTCAAACTGTTGTGTAAATATGACACCAATTAAAACTGCCTCAATATTAAATGCTAGATGTTTGACTTTCAAGCCAGGCATATCATAGGTACCTTACACAATGTCATCCATTCAAAAGAAATCCTTCTCAAAGAATGGTTCTGCTAATTAGATTGTTGGCACACACACAGATTTTGCATTTGACAGATTTTCTTCCCTAGCTTCAGAGAAAAGAAAAATTTAAATTGCTTTCTCATAGATACTGAGCAAGAGGAGATAAAACACAAAATGGCCCTTGCTGATCATAAACATGACAGTAACATAACACTGGAGCATCTTATGCCAAAAATCAGTATTTTTAAAAGTCATATAGAAACTAATACTTCATATTCAAAAGGGTAAAACCATCTTTTTATTTAACCAGAAAGTATCTTTCCTCTTATTTTTCTTCAGTATGAAAATTAATGTAAAAACAGGTTCACTAAGCAGATTGCTTTTCCCATGTATTTGTAAACACCACTTATTTGCCCTTCGCAGTATCAAATCTAAGCCCTCTCTACAGCTCTCTTTTCAATTTATACAGAAAACTAAAACTAAAATTATAAACTCTAGTCCAGAGGTTTTTCCTACTTTAGATGCTTAATTCCCTATTAGAGTCAATTCATGTATCATCAAAAATCCTTCTTAGGGTAGCTCATCCTGAAGTCTGCGTTTTTTCTCTCCGATATTCCCTCCAGTTGGAATTACTTCTTTTTAACTTAAAATTACTGACAAAAGCTGCTGAAACCTCATCATAGGTATCTATCTATAATTGCTTATTTTTCATGCCTATCTGTGGTCGAAAACTGATAAACAGAAGGATTTATTATGCTGCCTTGCTCTGAAATCCAGCCACATTAGGTAAGGTAGTACACTAGCTGGCCCAAGTTTCTGCTCACAGGAAATATATATGTCATCACTCACAATTTTCATCCTTTGTGAAAAAAACAAAAAAACAAAAAAGAATTAGATAACTTGCTGGGAAGTTTAATCATAGCAAAAATGGAAATAAATGGTAAAGAGTCATTAAAAAAATAGAGAAAGAGTTTCTAAAACATCTAAACAGCAATAACAACAACCAAACAAAATAGGAAAAAGCCTTAATACTCATATCCTATGAAGACTGGGTTACACTTCTCACATCAAATTTAAGACATATAGAGGAACTTAGGAACAGAAAGCCTTCTCAAAATCATGAACCTCTTGGGACAGTTCAAGTTAAAGACTTCTCAAAATTGAAGAACATACTGAATATTACAAAAAGCAGTCAAATGGCTTGATGAGATAATGGTTCTCTTCTGCTTTAGGTTCTTTATGGCTTTACTGAATCCAGTAAACTCTTCTGTGATGTTCGCCATTAATTTTCTGAGAAGGGGTTTTAACATAAAGTAACATGAACCAGTTCCTCCAACCTGCTACTGCAGCTGGTTATAAAGATTAATTGGATTGCAGAGAGATATTGCAGACTGATAAATCCTGTCATTTCATACAGCAACTAGAAAAAAAATATTCCCCCACCGACCAATAAAGGGTGGCAGGAAGAAGGCAAGGGCTTTAATACTTAATTATTCAGTTAACAGCAACTTTTGAAGGCTCTTCTGGTTAAACCAAGACTTGAAAATCATGCCTGCTGAAACAGTCTGTTTGCAATTTCAAATACTGTAGGTCAGAGTTGCCTCTAAACCCATCTCTTTTTACCATGTCAAATTATAAAAGATGCTGTCAATCTGTGAAATCCAATGTACTCTCAGACTTCTGATTGCATTAGGATTATATGACTGTCTTTTCTCTCAAAAATCCAATGGATAATTCTAAAAGACAGGACTTGAAAATAAAATCCTTATATTCATTAAAAATGTAGGCTTCTCTGCATCAGTGTAATTGATAAAACTGACAATGCCAGACATTCTGATTTTAAAAATATGACAATAGAGAATATGTAGTTGACTGAACATGTCTCTACAATTGTGGACAAACATTATACATTCCTTGAATGTACTGAGGGACGAGGTATTATATTATCATGATTAAACAATAATGGCTGAGAAGCTGGGTTGCTCCTGGCATTTTCAGGTCATTACAATTTATTTTTAAAAGGAGATTATGAGAGTGTTAAAAGTCTTGCAAGCCTTGAGGTTACTATTGCTATTACAAACTGCCCTACATCCATCAGCAAATTAAGTATGCAAGCTGGTATTTTTCTTTATGGTTTTGGAGGTTTTTTTAAGTTGCTCCCACTTCTAAGACTCTTACATAAAACAGACAAATGTTTTTTGAAAACTCAGGGTTTTTTTGTTTGGGTTACTGCAAGTTAAATATTTTGGAGTTGCTTGAGAGGATATTGAAGTTTTGAAGACTCCTTGCAAATATCATACTGTGCTATTTTAAAACTTCATTCTATAATATGTCTTCATGTAAAATACCTACTGACATAGGGTTTGGGAAGATACATTTTCAGAAAAAAATCTTAATGCCCTAAGCCTCTAGCTGCAATCAGGAGAAATCACTTTTTCATACCATAACATGAGATAAAAGCTACTGGTTATTGTACCCAGTCCTACTGTATATCCTTCCAAAAAATAGGACAATTATGCACAAACATTTCTCTACTGTCATTTCTGAAAATTCCTGAGGTATATGATGGGCTACTTTTAAGTACAGTAGTTAGCTCATTCATAAAACATAAACCTTCTAAAGAGATAACTTTGATGGGCTCAAGCTGGGGACAGCCCACATTCCCTCCTAATATGCCTCATCTTTATTGCAGATAGAAGAATGCCAGTCTGGCACATCTCTGCTCCTTACCATCATATGGCTTTTAAAATAGAAGTTAAAGCAAACCAGAAAACAAAAGTAAAGAAAGCATCAGAGGAGCTCAATGATCATGGCAGAAAGGATGTTAGCATAAATAACCATTTAAAAGACATCAAGGTGATAACCATGTTATCAGGGACTTCCCAGGGTGGCATCAATCAGAGTGTGGCAGTCAGAGAAACCAAGCATGCCCAGATGTGAAATAATGACTGCAAATTAATAATCACAACAGACTCCTTAAATAACAAAAAGTGTGTCTTAATTAATTACTATTGATTGCCAAGAAGCATTATCATAAGAAGAGCACTTGGCTAAAGCAGGAGCAGCTACTGTGCCACTGCAAGATGGGAAGTTCTCTTGAAATTTCCCTTAGAATTTCTTGGGGAAAATCTAGCTTGTTTCTCTGTAGTCTTTCCAGTGCAAGGAGGTAGAAAAAAAAAGAAAAAAAAAATGTAAAAATGCCACCACAATCAGTAGCCTAACCAAGAGAGCCTGCTGTTCTTCCTTGGATCATTATGGAATCATAGAATGATTTGGGCTGGAAGGGACCTTAGAGCTCATCTCATTCCTACCATGGGTGGGGACACCTTCCACTAGAGGCCCATCCAACCTGGCCTGTATGTTCCATAATTTATTAGTTCTATCAAACTGTCACATTTGTGCTGAAATTTAGTTAGATATTGAGGAAAAAAATGAAAAAAAAAAAAAGTTTGTTTCTTTTGCAGAAACCGAATGTTTGAGATGATAAACAGCCAGAAGATCTAAACAGCTTTGGTGTTCAAGTCACAGCAGTCTCACTTTAATCTGACTGCTTGGAATAGAAAGCAGATAATTTGAAAACATTCAGACTGATCAAACTGGTGCTCCACAGCTTCCTCGGACAATCCTTTCTACCACAAATCAGTAACATTCCAAGCCTGTAAACACCCATAGCTATTCTGAATGCACACAGAACATACTTTTTTTTTTACTTAATTGCATGAAACCCACTGCAGTTTAATGAAACCCATCTGCTGGATAATAGATGATGATTTCAACTTAAGCTCAGCTTGAAGTGTAACTGTTAACAGCTGTAATTCATGAAAGAGGTAATAAGAAATGTAAAAGGCAAAACATCACCCAGAAGCTACTTAATTCTTAGGGATGATCCCCCCAGAATCAATACAGCTAGTAAGGGACTAAGGCCTCAGATGAAATTAAAACAGATGATCCTTGACTTCCAAGCATGAAATCCTTCAAGGTGAAAATATTACTAAAATTGGTATCTCCACTCTCTGTGTTGATTTAAACAGGACAACTATATTAAAAATACAAGTGACTGCTGTTAACTGTTGGAAGGCATGTCAAACATCACCCTCAGTGAATCCACTGATAAAAAATGAACGGCAGGAGATTACTAAACTAATGCCCATGGATCAAATAAGGTCAAGGGAGCTTGAGACAGCAGGATTAGAGAGGTGGGATCTTTAATGCACTTCCCCCAAGCACTAATGGAATAATAATGGCTCCTTCTCAAATTAAATGCCACCCCACGTTGAAGTATTAATGTGTATGACAGTCTAAGAAATTTTACCTTCTGCCCACTGAGTAAAAACTTAAAAATAGCATTATGCTTTTGCGAAGAATAAATTGTGTCCCAATAAATTGAATGGCATAAAATCCTGAAATGCCACAAAAAAACGTGAGCATAACCATCAGTCCTTCCAGGCAAGGTTAACTGAAGACTGTAACTCAGGGCTGAGTGATCAAGGGGGTCACTGGAGGAATCTCCTCCTCAAGAACCATGTGCCAAAAAACATGTTAAGCCCTGAAATTCTGGAATTCTATTTAGCATTTCATGGCTCAAACTAATGCATGAGGTTTTCCTAGTGTTTCCCTTTGGTTTGGGGTTGTAAAGTTTGTGTCTTGTTTTTTTTTCTTTTGCATAAAATGTTTGCTAATTAAGAAAAATGTAAAGATTACCAGGCCATACTTTAATTTCAAGGGGTTTTGGCTCTCGAGATTGATTTTTCTGTCCAGTGTCAAGGCAGAACCTCACAGCACCTTCCAGTACCTGAAGGAGCCTGCAGGGAAGCCAGAAGGACACCCTTTGTCAGGAATTGCAGGGACAAGAAAAGGAGTAATGGGTACAAATTGAAAGAGGGGAAACTTAGGCTAGATGTTAGGAAGAAATCTTTTACTGGGAGGGTGGTGAGAAACTGGAACAGGTTGCTCAGGGAGGCTGTGGGTGATCCCAGCCTAGCAGTGTTCAAATCTAGGCTGGATAAGAGCTCATCTGAAGTTGAGATGCCAATTAAGGCGCTATCTCCTCTCTTGTCCAGGCTCTGAAACTTCTCCACAGGCACAGGAGAACCCATTCCATTAAAAAAGCACTTAGCACTACAAGTCCAGATTTTTCTGTTGCTACTTTCTAGTGACTAATTACTGCCTCCAGAAAACAAAAACTATGATAAAACAAAGTCTACAAAGTATTAAATAACCACAGAGATACACTGTGAATAAACAGACCTAATAACATACTATTTCCTCTGCAGATTGCAGATAATTTTACTATAGCAGTAAAACAGACAAAATTGTTATTTCAAAGGATTTTAAAAGGATTATTTTTGGCATCTACATAAAAAAAAAACCCATGACATTTATAACCAAAATATGTCCAGTCACAAAGTAACCACAGCACGTAATGCACTGGTAATGACAATAATTATAGTGGTAATTTGTGCAAATCACTACCAAAAATCTTAGAGCTAGACTGCAGCTTTGCCAAAAAACCTCTAATCTGCATGCTGAAGAGTTGTTCATACAGAAAAAGCCCCTCAAAGCTACCCCTGACACAGGAAAACATGTATCAGCACAAAGCCTACGGTCTACTAAGAAATACTCCAGGTAGTGAGGAGTGAGTTACGTTGGTAGTTACTTACCAAGCCAAGTGGAGTGAGCTCACTTAACTCATACCTTCAATAACTCAGAGAGAGAAAACCCTTCCTTGTCATGTACATGTGGAAGATATCTGGATATTGAGATGCTAAAGGTCTGGCTGCATCTGGAACACCAGCCCTGGACACACTGCTGTGCTGATTACCCAGGACAGAATCAAGATGAACAGAAAAGTATTTAAAATTCTATTTTGGCTGAAGGGCAAAAAATAAACAAACACACAGCCTGTTACATGCCACTTGGACTGCTCTAAAGCAAAGTTAATTCAAGAACAGGACTGAACCTCCAACGCAGTCCATCTTATGAACTGAAGAATGGGAGCTGTCACAAACTAGGAAGAAACTGCTCAATGTTGTCTTATTACCATATACCAATCCTCTTGCTACTTTTTTGAGAATTCTCCATCAGTCAAAAAAAAAAAAAATCAACACTTGTTCCTAAACATGCATTAGGACCACTTGTGGCACAATGCTTTTAAGCACTCTTTGCTACTGTAGGTAATGAAGTGCACATTACAAATGAATCACAAGAAACTACATTGAAAAGATAAAGGAAAAGAGGGCAGACTTTATATACTGAAGTATTTAAACATCTTGTCTTATCCTTGACATCAGTGCCTGGGTTGAGAAGAGAGTAATGACAGAATTAATTATTGGTTCATTTTCAGTTCTCAGTTACCAGGCAGCAAGAATAGGACAAAGTGGAAAAAAAACTGAAGAAATTAATACAACTTTATACCACTTGAACATAAATGGATATCTGATCTCATAAGCTCTAATACTAGAAAACCACAGCTACTGGAATGCTTATGGTTAAGCGTAATGCAAAATAAGCGACCACAAATGTTAAAAGGAAAGTAAATAAACTGGAGAAAGAACATGAACTTGCACTTTTATTCACAACAAAATTCAGTGTAGCCATCTCCACACTTAAATTCACCCTGAAAGTTCACTTCTGTAAATGCTGTTTTCTCCTGGAGCTTTTGCAATATTCTGCATCTATTTCAGACTAAGTAAAACACGTAGTTATGCTAGGCATCTTTCTCCTACCCCTTCCCTTTGGTTATCTTTTCTCAGATTACTGCAGTTTGGATTGTAAGGAGAGAGACAACTTTTAAATCTGTTTCAAAGTATTATGTTAAATGCATTTTAACTCCTATAAAATGAATGTATAAGCATTCTGCAACTTGAGTTTTGAAAGTATCAAGTCATTATTAAGCTTTAACTGATGAAAATAATAGTATTAATAAGATGTATTTTGAATTTAGTCTCCTTTAAACCAAGAAACTTCAAATCACCACTATCTAAAGTATGGCATCTGGACTGTCCACAATTAATTGCTGTCTACCTAATCTCAGAGTCAGAACTTAGTCCTACATATTTCTTAGAGATTTATTCTCTTACTACTACATACTACCAGCGATAACTTATCAGGCTAGTGGAAAACACTCCAAACTACTTAGTGAAACTACATGACAGGGAAAAAAAAAAAATCCCTGGAATTAAATTAAAAGTTGTTTCAGATTTTTTTGAATTGCATTAGCAAGCATTGCCTTGGAAGTGAAATCTCGGGCATGACAGAATGACAAGCTCTGTTCCAGGCAATCTCAGAATTTTATATTCAGACTAGATAAGAGAAAAAAACCATCACAAAGGTGAGACCAGCAGTAACCAGGGGCAAGGTTAGCTACCACTTTTCTAACAACATCTTCTTGATCCTGACAGAGGGAACTGTGACACCAACAAACGGCTGGAACTTAAGCTACATGACAGAGTGGGTGAACATCCCAGCAGCACACTCGGATTGACCCGATGGATTTTGTCACTGCCTCGGAGTAATGACATTCCCCTTGGCAGGCAGCCTTGCTCAAGACTGAGGAGCAGGTATGGGACACAGAAAGTGCTGTGTTTTGGAAATTGGTCTATCAAGCTCTCGGTGTGCAGCCAAAGCTCAAGATGGAACACAGCACAAAGCCAGCGCAAGTGACTGACACCAACACGCGACAGCGACAGGCACGACAAAACCCCAGCGAGAACGAGAGAAGGATCTGAGAGCTGCTCCTCAGGACCCGAGCGAAAGGAGCTGCTGATGTAGCCTGCTTCACAGGGAGAAGTATCCATGTCACTGAAACTGTCAGCACTAATTAGAACCCTGCAGGCATCCTCAGGGATTTCACAGACACCGAGGAATAAACTGCCTCTCACTCCTATGGGCTGCCCCTCAGTCAGAAAACAGACGCGATAAGGGAAAGGAATCGCGTGGGAAGCTTTTCATCTCTCCCGCCTGCGCTGCTCTGTGGCTAAGGGAAATCACTCTGAGCAGCTGCACTGCTGAGAAGTCAATCGTTTTCACAACCACTAGAAGTCACATAATGCCAAACCCTTCCTAAACCTATTCAAGATGAAATCAGGCCAACCAATTTCGTTCTTCTGACAAGATTTTCTCCAGAATACTCATTCTAGGCAAACTTTGGAACATTGTTACAATCAGAAGTAACATGAAATTAAAAAAGAAACATGGTGAATATGCAGAGATATCCACCATTCATAAATTAAAATATGCTTAAACTAATCCGTATTTTCATAGGTAAAAAAATACTAACCACGATGACAATTAAAAAGGAAAAGATAATTTTTAAAAGCAGTATGTGTAATCAGTAAATGAAGTTAGCTATTCCATTTAACTTGAGTAAGAGCTTGTGAAAAATGACAATTTATGTCACAGATATGCCATTTTAATGGCGCACATTGAACTCGTGAGGTGCTTTTATAAAATAACAGCTACCTAAACATAAAGGCTCCAGTCCTGCAAAACGCACATCATGCTTGTGGGTTAAACGCGCTCAACTTTAATAGTGACTCAAAACTCAATGGCTTCAGCTGCATGCCTCAAGTTAGGCACTTACAGGAGGAGAGCTATGGGAACATTTTAATAACAAACACCTGTGTGTAAGAAGCGTGCTGTATCTAACATACTGTGCCTCAACCACTCACTAACAACTAAGAATTCTGACCGATGAGACACTTAAATTCTACTGACACCTTACTGCTCCAAGCATTTTCACACAGTTGTACAGTACACTTTCCATAAGCTACGTAATACTTCTTGTCGCCTCCAGTGTTTTAATATTAATGATTTCCAGATTTAGAAGACCCAAACTACATTCCACAACATAACTGTGTATGACACCTGATGCTAAACCACAGTTAGATGCTTGTTGTCACTTGGGGACAAACTGTTCTCCGACTCCCTGATGGGACAAGACCACTACTTCGTCTCAGACTTTGTCTAACACCCACCTCTGCGCTCCTGGACGCGGACGACGAGCTCCCAGGCGGCCACCGCCTCCCTGTCCAGGGCCGCGCGCAGCGTCACCTCGCCGCTCTCTCGCTCCACGCGCACCGG
>NW_008239324.1:13998999-14008444 GCF_000691975.1 Corvus brachyrhynchos
GGCCCTGCCCGCCGCTCTCCGCAGTGGGCGGGCGGGGAGGGGCCGGGGCACGCGGGGCCGCTCCCGCCCCCTCCCGTCTTCCCCCGGCCCGAGTTCACGCGGAGTGAGCCGTCCCGTGCGCCTGCTTTAGGATGCCCCCGCTGGGCGACCTGCCCAAATTATCTCGCTGATGTAACAATCTACCACTCTTTTTGCCTCCTCCAGCGCGCCACCTTCCCCAGCAGACAAGTTCTTCGTCCACTCGCCGCGGGCATCAGTGCACAGGTGATGTCCTGCCGTCTGTCACATGTCAAACAGGCTCTCCCAGCACTCCGGTGTCCCCTGAAAACATTTTATTGTTGATTTGTAGACAGCTACCTATTCTAAAATGCCAGTTTTGCGCTCAGCTTGTACTTGAATGCTGTCACTGACCTAAAGTCGCATCTTTGATCACAATTAATCGGTTCCCTAATACCTCCCGATTTGTGAAGGTAAAAAAATTCTTGTTGAAATGTAGCTTAACTAAAGAATGTTTCTGGTGAAAACCAGAAAGAAATATAATCCAACATTTACTTGCCTGTTTGGATTTTTGGAGTAAAAACCCAGTAAAACTAAATTTCACCATGACTACAAAAATCAGGGATATTGTAGCACAAGTTACTAGATTATGGAATTCCTCTTCAAAACAGATCAGTGCTTTCAAGAATAAAGTCAAACAATACGAAATGGGAATTGGCTATGTTTATGTAGTACATTAATCATTTAAGATTAGGAATCATTCTGAGATTAAAGAAAAGCAAAATAATAAAATATACTCCATATTAGTGACATTACTCAAATTTCATGAGACTGAATAATGTTTACATTTCTTATAAAACTGTGTGTTTCCCTTATATGTCCCACCCAAGACTGTGAAAAAGTTCATAAACATTAAATTGTACCTTCCTGTAAGCCTTTTAGAGAAACTGGTTGCTTTCTGGGGGAATTAGCAGTCCAGGATCAAGTAGGAAGCCTATGGAAGGCTGAGTAGAAAGACTCAGAATGAAAAATCCAAGTGCTCTACTATTACTAACACGGAGTGACCTTCTCTATTTCATCCTGCAAGCAATTAAGGAGATACAAATCATCAGCTTCACAAATTAATATATTCTCTCCATTTATCCCTCCCATTGAAATGTCTGTACAAAAGCATGCTCCTATACGGGATGTTATCTTCAGTGCTTTTGTGGGGGTTCTTTTTTGGTCTTAAAATAGAAAATTTGTGAGTTCTGTGGATGTGTACAGAGCAAATGGCAATGAAGAATGGAATGGGATGGGAAGAACCCATGATTTTGTCACAAATATTTACATAGCTTCAAGATAAAAGGATTTTTTTCCAAGAGTTTCCTAACTAGTAGGATACTACAAGGAATCTACAATTAGTATTTGATCAGATTTTGATCAAACCATTTTGTGAGATCATTTTAGTGAGTTCTGTTTTCTACATCAAATAGGATTTCCCTCTAAAACCATACCAGGAACAGTATTATATTTCTCAAGGTCTTTCACTTCTGCATCAGAAGTTCAACAGATAAGTAATTTAAACACACATGGTTCTAACAGACTAAAGATGAACCTCATTCATGATTTCAAATGCAGAATTCAACCTACATTATTCTAATCAGCACGTAGAGAGGAAACTGGGAGACGGCACAAGGTTTTTTTAGAAAAAAAATAGAGACTTTATACCATTTTTTTGTTAAAAAAATAAAAGCATGTTGATTTTTGGCACAAGGTTTTTTTAGAAAAAAATAGAGACTTTATACCATTTTTTGTTAAAAAAATAAAAGCATGTTGATTTTTATAGTTCACTGCCCTATAGTAATTGTAGACAAATACTTGAGACTCTCTAATCCTATTACCCACTCTGCAAATAAGTGGGAATCTAAATTAGTGCCCTGGATATTTGTATAGTCAGAATCCTTCTGACTTCAGCCCATCTCCAGAAATCCTGACCATGGTGGCTTTACAGTACAAGATCCCCAGGTCTTCTACTTCACAAGTTTGCTGAGATCTAGAATCTAATAAACTTCACATATCATTTGCTTCCTTTTCCTGACTGTTGAACAGCACTCTCTGAAGTTCCATCAGGGTTCTCTGAATGTTCCAGACCATTCTCCCATTTACAAAAACTCCCTTTATTTCTGTTCCCTCTAACTTTGAATTTGTCAAGATGCACCAATTCTTCCATTAAAGCAAGAAATTTTTTGTTGGTCCTGCCTTGAATTACTTGTGTGCATCTTTTATTACAGTAACTTGAAGTTTCCCTCTTTTCTCTCTGTAAAATCCAGGACTTACAACCCTCAGAATACACCTACGTACCTGAGAATAAATCTCCTGCCCAGGCTCACAGGCTGCACAGATCCTTGCAAGCTTGGAGCGCAGGTGAGCATCGTTTCCAGAGATCTCACATGACAACAGATATCTCCTGGTCACACACAGCATCAAGTACAACCAACCTGCTGTTGGTTCACCTGTGTGACCAGGTGATGGCAAGGCCAAGACAAAATCATAATCTCTGCCAGGGTTATGAATTCATGTTTGGTAATTACTGAACTGTAAGTCTGTAACTTACTGATTTATATACAAACATGATTACTTACAGAAACATCATGACAAGCATTTGATGCAGAATTTGCAGATTACAAATTAGAGTTCCTCTGAAATACGAGCAGGAAACATTCTGAGGAGAATCTTGCCTTAACTTTATGGGACTGCAGTGTCAGTATTGAGGCAGAAGAGAAGAACAAGGCATTCTTCCTGGTTTACATATACCTTGTAGATGAAGAGCAGGATGGCTTAGGGAAAAGTGGGACAGTCAACTTTGCTTTTGATCAAAAGGCAAATATGCCTGAAGCAGTGAGTGCTCTTGACTGCCACATACTCAATAGCTGGGTTTCCAGGAGAAGAAAAGGGCTGGAAATCCCCTAGGATCTTTTACTATAAATAACTTTAAATATATAACCATAACAGAATTAATTGACCCCTCTGGAGCAAGACATTGTATATGTCACCAGGTGCACCCAAGAGACATTCCTCTCAAGCACAAGTCTAAACCTTCAGGAAGGGCTCTGCTCTGCTGCATATCCAGACAAAGGAAGCTCCTCCTACACTGTTTACTCCTCACTCAGGATTCTACAAGTGTCTTGGCAAGCAGCTCTGCAGCATCCAGCCCAAAGTGACACAACAGCCCCCATGTGATTTTAGATGGTTTGTACATTGTCACTTTTTATAACAACACTTGTAGCTCCATTTTCTCAAATGCAAGTACAAGTGATAATCCTTTCCTGTACAATTTTGCAAATTAAACCTAAATTATTCAGAAGTACAGCTGCTGTTTTCTAATCCTTGCTAGTTCTTTATGCAGCTTTCTCTCTATAAGTCACAATTTTTTCTTGGAATCTAGTGCTGAAATGAGTGCAAGAAACACCTTCTGTCATGCTAAATGCAGAATTCTTCCTCCAAAAGGGAAAAGCTAGTGACATTTTCAGTATCTTTCAGTATTTTATAACAATTACTTTCCAGTTTATTTCAACCAGCTGGAAGACCCTTTCTGCTGTTAAGCATAGTATGCTATATACAAGTCCAAGAAGGTCAGAACAAATGATTTTATTACAATAATGTACCTAAATGGACATACCTATGCAGTCAGAAACACCTCCTACATGACTTATAATCAAATTAAATCAGCTATACAGCCATATCAAAAAGTGACACCCGAGGTGTGTTGAAATCAGACAACACAGTCACGATCAGTTGTCACTGAATCACACTCTAAAGGTATACTCAGTTTTCCTTGGCTGGTGCCTTACTGCTTACCAATAGAAATGCATTAATGATAATGTCAGTAAACAGTTTGAAAACCTTTACAGAAAAGCTGTTCTTAAACTCCTGAGTTTTCACGTGATAAAGTTTTTTTGACATAGGACTGACACAGAAAAGGTAATTTAACTTATTTTTAAAAAAATAATGATTTTTGCATGACTTTATCCTACTCTCTAAATACTCATTTTTCTCAAAACTATGTTCCACCCCCATAACTGCCTTAATAAAATGTCTATGTGAGAAGCAGACTGCTGTTTTCACATTCAATACATAAAACACAACAAATACATATGCCCAACACTAATTCTTAGTAAACATTGTTCCATTTTTTTTCAATTATTTGTACATATGCAGTAAAAATAAAGAATCCATTCATTCTTCCTTATCTTTCCTATTTACAAGCGTAATTCTCTATAACTTCAATAACTTTTGTTTTGGTCATCCCATTTCTCTGTGTGAAACCCAAACTATTTTTACCTCAGCAGAACTAATCAGAAGAACAATTTACATTGTCAGAATGTGCAGATTTGGCAAAGAAAACGTATCTGATTCCATTCTGCCTAGCTTCCAGCAGAAGCCACACAGGCTTCTGGTGAGCTGCTCAGCATCTGGCCAAAAGGACTGCTGAGAAACCTGGTCTTCCAGCTTCCCCAGTTCTGGGAAACACATCATTGGACTGCAGCCCTATGGCTTGGGATGTGAAGGCTTCCAGGGTCTGGAGCAGACAACTGCTACAAAATCAGGGAGCCCACATCTGCCAAGGTCAGAAGCTCTGAAAGCCACAGATGGACTGACCTAGATCCAGTGTCCAA
This sequence comes from Corvus brachyrhynchos, assembly GCF_000691975.1. Lineage (NCBI taxonomy): Eukaryota > Metazoa > Chordata > Aves > Passeriformes > Corvidae > Corvus > Corvus brachyrhynchos. The sequence goes on from NW_008239324.1 coordinate 14,003,655, forward strand.
TGTAACATTCCTCCATAGAGACTTTCTGGGTTTGAGAGGGGTTTGGTCCTAGGTAGAAGGAAGCAAACTTTGAAGTATCACACATGAGCACATTTAAGAGACAGGTAGTGACAAGACGCTTCTATAGACAATCCTTTGAAAAGAACGTTTGTTTAAATAACTACAAGCAGTGTGACAGTGCTGTGCACTGGTGTCGGGTTCATTTGAGGTGTCTTACACTGTACATCACAATTAGCAAGGGTGTCAGTCAGAACAGTTATTATAAGAAATATTCCGGTTTAGTCAGTAATAAGGAATCATATACTGCCAACAAGGGCAGAAAACACCTTTAACGTAATTATCTTCATCTTTGAAATTTAAAGAAGCTCAACAGTGATATAAACCTAAACTAATATTCTGATTTGTCTAACTTACACTTTGTGCTCTTACATGTTAAAAATACTCAAGCATATTAATGCTGGAGATCTGGAAACCAAAACTTATGGCTGCTGTACATGGGATACAGAGAAAATATTATTGTCTCTACAGCCCAAGGAATCAGTGAGGAATGATGCCTCTGTGAAGGTTGAATCTTTCACGTGACATGAACGTGTGGTGAGACAAGCTGAAGGCAGTCAGTGTACCTCTTGTTGAATTCTGTTGGAAATAGCTGCAGATAAAGGACCGTTCAGGCAGCAGATTCCCTGCTTTCCTCATAATAAAGTTACAATATTCACTTTTGTCCTGCTCCACTCCCCTGTCCTAGAACAGCTCATGGGGGTGTGGAACAGCCAAAGCTCTGCAGGGTCACCTCAGGCCTTCTCACCATGCCTTGACCTAAGCAAAGGCAAAAGACTAAAGTAAAACATGAACAAGAGCTACTTTTCAGCCCAGCCTCACCTTCCTCTCCCAGCTCTAGTCTTTTGATCACCTCCCTCTCTAGCTTTCTGTGAAATCTTCCCTCCACTTATTCCTGTCTTTCTTTCCATTTCAGTGAAACAGCACCCTAAAGGGGAGACAGACAGTGAGGTAAAGTGGGTAACTTCAATATTTTTAATGTGCATCTTTTATTCCATGGGCTCTTAAATAAATACTTAGAACCAATAGTGTTCCATACCGTCTAAAGCAGACATTTTTCCACAGGCTACAGCAAAATTTAATAGTTGGAATGCAATACTTAACAATAATAATAATAATAATTTTAAAAATCTAGTGCTTCTCATACTTGTGTCATTTCCAAAAATAAGTAAAAAACCAGCACTAGTTCATGTCTGTTACTAAAGCAAGGACATACTCACTACCAGGAGAGAACTGCTGGCTTAATGCATCTCTTTTCTGCACAGTAGTATCTTTAAATAGAGCCCTGTTTCAAATTTACGAAGTTCAAAGAATATGGAAGGGCTTATTTCAGGTTGTTTTTTTTTTATTTTTTAAAAAGCAAAAAGTAATTCCAGTGGGTAACAAGGGTAAACTTCCACATCCAGATGTAGCAACAGTTATAAAACTCCTAAATGAACACTTCAATAAATGTGAGAATATCTGATTTTACTAAATAAAACAATACTACTGTCAACTGCAACAGCTTTCCTTTTAACTTAGAGAGATATTTCTAAATTTTCTACTCTCTATAATTCATAGTTCAGATATTTTTTTGGGAGCTGGGGAGCATGTCTTTCAGAACAAGCAATGTTCAGCTGCAAGGAGAGCTAAGGAAGAAAGACAAACCTGATCTTCTCTTACAGGCAGTACTTAAACTGCTCAGCTGAATGCAATGGTCCTAAACTATCAATATAGTTGTCCCGTTCAAGTTAATTCCTACTTTGAACCTGAAATATGGGCAAAAAGTCTTTAAGGGACAGTAAAACAATACAGTCAACATTCCTCATTAACCAAACCAACAAATAAGTGACTAAGTGCTTAATCTTGTAGAAATTTAACAGTACGGTAAATATTATCAGAGGAAAATATCACAATTCCAAAAGAAAAACAGGAAGCTGGTTTAAGCCACAGTCCACCCTCACTTCATATACGTGCTGATAATGCAGAGTTCCTGTTTTATTGGCTTTGCTGTGCTCCAGCTCATTACACACAGCTGCTTCCCATGGGCACAAGTACAATACACAGAAGGAGAAAGAACAACCTGAAGTATAAGATTTTAGCTGAAAAACTCAAAAGCTTTCATGCTCTACTTGATAAAGCAAAAGAAAAAACATTTAACACAGATGTTTTTTAAAAATTAAGGCATAAAAACATACATATAGCAATAAAAATCCCATTAATGGCTTCAGCCAGGTTAAAGTAACTATTGACACCATTTATAGTGATTAAAACCTTGGGGGAAAAAATCAGAAGCTTTTCTTGAGCCCTCTACTGTTTGAAATTGAGTCTCAAAGGGCTAGTGAAAGATCCTGCTTGTTGAAAGTGATCTCCTGGAGATTTTTACATATCTCAAGTAATCCTGATAACTCTGCTGAATTCCTAATGTACACATAGTGCATTATTATTTGCAAACCAACTCATACTGAGCATCTTTGAAAGCTGATAGTCCTAAAGAATTCAGAGTACAAGTGTAAAAAACAGAAAAATCAGTCTTTTTAAATCATCTATTTTCTGTTTACCATCCTTCATCAATATAAATGGCACACAGAATTCTGTGGATATGTCAAATGTGTCTAGAACTTTTGGGAATCCACTATTTCTGCATCATAACTCAAGGTTCTGAACACTATAAACAACTCAACTGATTCTGAAAAACCTTGGTCTATCCTTTCATACTTTCACATTAGGAGCTGCCCCGTTTTCAGAGGAAATTATCTGTACCCCTGAACAGCTGAGAAAGAAACCAGACAGCTGACCAGCCACAAATGATATACAACCTAAAGCATTGTTGTCTCCAGATTTCTTTGATGAACCAAACTCTCCCTTTTTGCTTCCTGAGCCTCATATTGTAATTGACAATAACTACAACGACACCTTCTCAAAACACAAAAACTCATCAACTGCCAGCTCCCTGCTAATAAACTCATCCAAAACAACTTATTAAGACATAACCTTAAAGTGTGTGAGCAAACAATATGCAGTGAAACCCGCAACACAAATATCTATAAAGCGAGATGAAGTATTAGGATTACTGCAGCTTTCTCTGAGCGAAGCCAAGCATATGGTGGTATAATGGAGCATGAATTTACAGCAGCAGAGATGTACGATAGAGATTAAACCTTCATCTGGGAGAACATACTGCACGGCAAAAAAAAAACAAAAAACAAAAAACAAAAAAAACCAAACCACCAACAAACCAACAATTTTTTTGTTTTGTTTTCTGGTTTAACGATGAGCACCGAATACTCTTGTGCAGAACGAGGGCTCCCTCTGCTGCCCCTGGGGAAGGACAAACCAAATCCTGCCTGCAGAGCCGCTAAAAAAGTGCTCCCGAAATAGCCCTGATTTTCAACTGGTGTGAACATGCTTCTCAGAACACGAGGTTGGATGCAAGGTTTTCAGGCAGGACCGATAGGCTCCTATGATCCATCTGGAGGGTGCGACATGGAAAGATCTAAAGAAAATTAACTCCACTCCACTATTTTTGTCTGCATTCACTGCAAGAGTTGTTAAAGGAACTAGCACTTGACACATTTTGTTAGTTTTTAAAACTAGACCAGAAATATTTGATAATATATCTTTATTAGCCCTGCTTTAAGGGAGTTGTAGCTTATTCATCCTGATAGAACACCTTTTGGTGTTGTTTCTTCGGTAAAATTAAATCTTAAAGTACGACTGGAAAACCTCCAGACTTTAATAAGAAAGTGTAACCGACCAACACTGAAGGCTGAAATTTGAGATGTCGAAGTTACTTTTTTAACGTGATTGAAACTATTAAATGAGTGTGCCAGTAATACTCTCATTGCTATTATGACGCTATTAGAGTGACTTTGTATCCAGTATGATGAAGGCCAGTACCTTTGTCAGGTTTTGGGGGAAGTTTGGGGGTTTTTTTCTATTCAATTCCAGAGACAGGGCCATGGGTGAGGGGCAGGATGTCTTTTAGTCCCAATTCCCGACTGTGGAAGAACTGGGGAGTAGGTGGGCTCAGCACAGGGAGGCACTTTTGGGGAGCCCCAGCCGAGCAGAGTTTGGGGCAGCGCTACTCCCTGCTGCACCCCTGGGAGATCGACCAAATCATGTCCCCACGGCTGCTTTTTAGAGGAAATCGGAGGGCCCAGGCCACCAGTCCATTGTGATATTTTTACCAGTCACTGGCACAAAGGGACACGGCAAAGCCTCGGGGTTCCATCAACTCAGCGGGATCGTGCCCGTCCCGCCGTACCCTCACACACACAGCGCTCCTGGGCTGACCCCGCCCCACTCCGGCTCCTCACGCCAGCAGCTCCCAAAAGACGGGCAGCTCAGGAAAGACAAGGAGCTGCTGGAGAGGGTCCAGCAGAGATCACAAAGATGACGAGGGGTCTGGAGCATCTCTCTGATGGGGAGGGACTGTGAGACCTAGGCCTGGAGAAGAGTGAGAGGGGATCTCATCAATCCCTACCAGTACCTTCACGAGGATGGCGCAAGGCTTTGTTCAGTGGGGCACAGCGGCAGGGCGACAAGCAACAGCGGTAAACCAAAACACAAATTCAACCCCAATATGAGGAAGAACTTCTTTACACTGAGGGTGGCAGAGCTGCCCAGGGAGGAAGCCTCCCTGTAGAGTCTCCCTCTCTGGAGACATCCCAAACCCACCCAGACGTGCCCCTGTGTCCCCTGCTCCTGTGAGGGGGTTCGGGGATCGGCGGTAGATTGGCCTCGCCTGGCGC
>NW_008239324.1:14009006-14041765 GCF_000691975.1 Corvus brachyrhynchos
CGTGACCGAGCCGGGGGGGAAGCGGGCAGAGGTCCGGCCGTGGCCGGAGCTTTGGCTGGAAACGGCACTGAGCGCAGCCCCGTCCCTTGCCGCCACCTGCCTCCGCTCCTCCTGCTGCTGCCCTGGGAGGCTCGGCACACGAGCGTTCCCTTGCCGACCCCTCACTATTCCATCGATTACCTTCCTAGCTTTTCCAGCCATCTCAGTTTTTAGAGCTGAATCACAAAATCACAGAGTTGTTAGGGCTGGAAGGAACCTCTGGAAATCATCCAGTCCAACCCCTCACCAGGGCAGGGTCACCTGAAGCAGGTGACGCAGGAACGAGTCCAGGTGGGTTTGGAATGTCTCTAGAGATGAGGACTCCACGCTCTCCCTGGGCAGCTGCTCCAGTGCTCTGCCACTCTCCATGGAAAGTTCTTCCTCATGTTGAGGTGAAACTTGTGCTTTAATGGTCATTGCTCCTTGTCCTGTCGCTGGGCACCACTGAAAAGAGATGGACACCATCCTCTGACACCCCTTGGAGATGTTTATATGGATTTATATGAAGTGTCAATTTCATGTTCTTGTGAAGGATCTTCTCTACCTCCAACCAGCCCCATTTCCTGTATGGTTTTTCTGTCTTGCTTTCACACTTTTAAATGTTACCTGTAAAATCTGAGGTGTTGATTCCATATAAAGTTCAGGTTTTTTCCTTTTTTTGTTACTTGCTTCTGAATAGCCATCACTAATAGTGACTTGGAAGTTTGCCCCCTTTTATTTTTCATATGTACTAGTGTTTAATGGAGGAACCAACTCTTGTAGAACCCCTCTCATTAACTTTTCATTGGCTTCAGGAGTTAGACTTGATGATCCTCGTGGGTTCCTTCCAACTCAGAATATTCCATGGTTCTATGATTCTGTGATTTCAGCTGCCATGCTGACAATGTGTTAAGTTTCATTTTACTTATCCTTAACTTACTCTAATGGGTTTATAATGCTTTTGTCAGTTTTCTGGGCTTTGGGGAAGTTCATTATCTCAGACCTAAGGGGAAGGCCTCTTCCTGTCCAAAGCCACAGGAGTCTGTGGATAGACCCAGGAGCAGCGCTCACCCCACTGTTGGCATTACTGTGTTGTGTGGAAAGCAGAGTGAGGCATATTTATTTGCTAGGGCAGCAGATTCCCATTTCCAGGATCTCATCCGTGGTCAGGCGGGTTTAGCAGGCAGGTTTAGCTTCCATCGACGCTGCTGGAATATTTTAACTTACTGTCCTGTGTGGAATGATTCTGGATTGTGATATTTACTCTGATCTCCTCCTTCAGGATCCTTCTGCTGATCCGTCGCAACAGGAAGCAAAACAGAGGTATAAATGAGACTATTGAATTTTGGTCTTGCATCCAATGATTTTTAATTATTTCCTCTTTGGGGTTTTTTTTAGTATTTAATTTCTTTGGAATGATGCCCCACTTTTTTTTTTTTGTTGCTGGGAAAACCACCAACAAAGGAATTGAAATGTCAAAGATTTCACAGAATCACAGAATTTGCTACTGGTGTGGCTCCCATGCTATGACTATACTGCCTGGAGCCTGCTGGGGTGGGAGGGCATGATGAGGAAGCAGCAGCAGCTCATTTTCACTTGGGACTTGCCTGAGTTCAGTAACCTTGTGACCTGTAGTGATACAATAGGGTGGTCTGGGGAAGCATCATCCCTCCCACTGTCACCTGCTTCTGGAAGGCAGAATCCTTGCCTCTTCAGGGTTGGTAGGAGTTTATGATCCAAGTCTTGAAGGCTGGCAGAACTCCCAAACTGGTGCTTTTTGTTAGTGGTGAGTTTGGGGTTGGGTTGGGCTATTATTGCAGTGGGAAGAGCCTTTCCTAGTTGATTTGATTTTTCTGAGATATGTATTGTGGTTAAAAATCTGAAACAAAATGATGTGTTGGAGCTTAGTGTGGGAACACTGCTCAGTATTTGTGCTAAGGGAAAGACTGAAAACAAATGTTTGAAGAGCTGACTTTGCACAATCCAAGTTTGTATTGACTAAAGTTTCATAAACTAAAGCTCCAGTTTTGCAGATACTTATTGTCAAATATTGTAAATATATGGAGACTTGGTGAAAAATTCTAAACACATAATAAATGAGGTTTGGTTTGGTTTTGGAATTGCATGGCCAAGTCCTGGTGCCTGCTCTACCATCCACTGCCTTACGGTGAATTCCACTTGTATAAATGCAGGATCTAAAGGGTAGCACAGCTGTTGTCTCTTCAAATACAATCATGAGCAGTGAGAAGGTGTAAGTATCAAACTGCGCCTTCATTTCTTGGAAGATGTGGCCATCTGTGTAATTTCAGCCTACACAGAGCTGCCCAGGACAGGACATGCTGTAAAAGATACCATGTAAATGTAAGGTTTGCAGTGACTTCAAGAAGCCACTTTGATGAATCAAGTCTTCTGTAGTTTGCTGTTTCGTGCATGTTATTTTAGGTGTTTGAAATCCCACTTTCAATGTGTGGTTCACTTTTCCTTGCAGGGAAGCAGAGATAAGAAATACTATTTTAGCTCAAGTTCTTGATCAAGCAGCTCGTGCAAGATGTGAGTATCCAAGTAACTTTTGAATAAAAAGTACTCATCTAAGGGACTCCTCAAAAGGGTGTGTTGTACAGAGGCCAGACTAGAAAAATACTATTGTTGCTGAGAAAGTAAAACTTGCAGCTTTTCAGATGGCGATATCAGAGCTTGAAAGGGAGAGGCTAATGGGTATCTGAATTATGTTAATGTTTTGGGGGTTTTTTAAATTAGTAGAAGGAATTATACTGAGAGTCAAAATGGTTTAATCAGGAGCAAATATTTAAAAGTAAAATAGAACTGTCTTGTACTTGGCATCAATGAAAATGCCTTTTTCAATTTATTTCACGACCCTGGCACAAAGAAGACGGTTTCATAGGGACATTTCTCACTTTTTAGTTACTAATGAAGGTATTTGAGAATGTTTTAAACCCAAATGAACAGAGCCTGTTTTTGTTGCAGTAAGCAATTTAGCACTTGTGAAACCAGACAAAGCAAAAGCAGTAGAGAATTATCTTATACAGATGGCAAGATTTGGACAGCTAGCTGGAAAGGTGAGTATATTTCCTAATTCTTTCTCACATATATTTGTTTTTAAACCAAATTCACTCTAAAAAAAAAGACGTCTGTAATAGATGTAAATTAAATTAACTATAAATAGCTTCTAAAGACTATGATATAATTCCATCAAAGACCTTTTGTAAGAAGGGAAATTGTGATTCAGTTGTTTGATACTAAGCATCTCTCAGAGTGTGTTTATCCACGTTTTGTTTCGCTTTCCTAGGTATCGGAACAAGGTTTGATAGAAATACTTGAAAAAGTGAGCCAGCAAACAGAAAAGAAAACAACAGTGAAGGTAAGTTTTCTTTCCTAAATGTAATGTTGTTACAAAGTAGAGCAGCAGAATTGCACATATGGGACCAGTTCAGGGTGGAACTTTGTATTTGCACCTCTTCCCCTGCCCTGGTGAGTGCTGGGATTCCGTCAGAGCAGTCCTACGGACAGGAACATGTGCAGCAGTTGCCCTGGGGCCAGTGTGGTGTGTGACAGAGCCTGGCCCAGCTCTGTCCTGTCCCACTGGGCCAGGCAGGGCCTGGGGTGGGAGCTGAGGAATGGGGGTGGCTGTTCTCCCCAGGCAGTGCCTTCATCACCACTGCATGGAGTGGGAAAGGTTTGTGCCAGCCCGGATTTACCATGACCCTTCAATTTTCACTTTATGTATTTCATTTTAGTTCAACAGAAGGAAAGTACTGGATTCTGATGAAGAGGATGATTATTAATACTACTGTAAGGCTGCCAAACACGAGCCTGGGAAAATGCTGTTAGCAGGCAGAATGCAAGATCTGAAAATGTTTACGCTTCTTGACTTTTTTTTTTATTATTATAAAAGGCCAACAAACTTGTAAAATAAATCTGAGAAGGGGGATTTTATAACTTAAATTTTTGTAGTATAAGAGGCCTGAGCAGTGTGGGGTTCCCCATGGCTTCATTAGCATGAATGTTTTGTTGCCCCTTAGTCACTGTAAGCTCTGCTTTCAGCCACTGCACACACTTAACTTGCTGCTATTGGAGATAAAACACAGGAGGAGCCAACTGAGAAGCAGGGAACAGCCACTGAGAGTTTAAAGTCTTGCCTCCAGGCTCTGTCACAGAAGTGTTAGAAAGGAGATTCCCTGAGCCCCTGAAGGATGCCTGTCCAGTCATTCACTGGCTCTCAAGTCCTTACTGGAAACTTAAAAATGAAAGTATCAAAATAGTGTTTGGACCAGGGGGTTCCTATCCTGCAGTCTGTGTAAAGAAATGTTACCCTGTGAGTTCCTGAACTCTCTCAAACAAAGCAAGTTAACTACTGTGTAATACACAGCACTGTTCAGACACTTGGTATTGTGTATTCTTACAACTACCTCCACTTTTATCAAATGGCTGGAGTGTTTCTTACCTGGAAAAAAAAAAAGACCATTTTCCTAAACTCTGCAACTCCTGCATGCGTAAAGTAAAACTGAACATTTATTCAAGAATATGGTTATGGAAATCAGTAGGATGCATACTGTAATGTGCTGATAAACACTCTCCCACCACAACCCCCTTATCTGACATAATTTAACAGGATCATGTACGATTCCAACTGCAGTGTTTTTGCAACAGAATAAAGTTGTTTCAAGTGAGCACCAGTGGGTGTGTTTTTCATCTTGCCTGAATGGAGTTAAAAATATTAAACAGTTGTTATTTTTGTTTCATTTGGTCTAGACTGGGCATTTTGCTTCTCTGTGTATGTAGTTAGGATGTCTTAACTTTAGTAATACCCTGAGTGTGCCAAATTTCTTCAGACTAATCATCCTTGTTGAGTTTGAAGCCAGTGTGGTGAACTGATTTTTCTCATCCATATAGTTGAGAAATCTGAAGAATAATTTAGTTAAATGCATGCTACAATTACAACACAAGCAAAATTCTCACTGTCGTTTGGAAATCAGATCTGTGGAAGTCTACTTTATCTTAAACTTTAATATCTGGGTTATTCTTGCTACAGGTGAGGACCAGTGAATTACTCTGGATCACCTTTATAGTGCCACAAGAAGGAAAAACCTGTTTTATCTCTTTCCTTTTGTGTCTTTTGACTTGTAATAGCTCAACATGCTTTTTTCTAAAATGTGAATATAGAGCTAGAAAAGGAGGTTATGTGAAAATGCTCAGTTTCACTAACAATTCTATTTTGTACACCTCTGTGGATAAATCTAAAACCACACAACTTAATAAAGTTATCTGTAAATGTAGGAAGAAGGAAAGTCCAAGAGTAAACACAAGGTAAAGTCTTCAAATGCCTACAAAACCAAGCAAGGAAATCTGTGTAATTGACTCAATGCTTGGACAAAAGCACTCAAAGAAAACAGTATTTTCAAGAGTTCTTTTACTAGTTTTTTTCTTTCCATCATTTGGCACAAATCCAAGGCACATCAGAAAATCAGATGAACTCATAAATTATTAGAAAAATAAACACATTACCCTCAAATCCAAATGTCATTTGACATTTTACCTCTTAGATTAAAAAGCTATCTGAAAAACCCACCACTTTGTCTTCCAGCTTTGTATTCTGCCAGGCAGTTTACTAATACCACAGTTAAAGAATTATCTATACAAATAGTTCATGAAATAAAATGCAAGCTGGATGTGATGAGCCAAGAATAAAAAAATACTGCACTGCAAAACCTGGCTTGTGCTATTTACACCTTCTCCTCCCATAACCAAACAGTAGAAAATGAACTTCAAACCGAAGCAGCCACTTTGTAGTTCCCTGTGAGCTTTCAGTTCTTCAGTGAGCAGCCCAGGGAATGGGGTAGGATTTGGCCTATTCCAGCCAGTGCTCACTGATGTGAGAAGTACCTTTCATAATGGGAATTTCACCCTTTTAAGAGCAGTCCAGAGCAGGCTCCTAAGCAGTTTTGTCTGTGGATGTTGCCCAGGTTCAGAATCATGAGTACTTGTGCATTGTTGCATTACTTGCTTTAGAGAAGGGGAAAAACAATTTTGTGTGCCCTTGGACATGATTGCTTCTGCTTTTTTATTAGGCTGTGAACAGCAAGTCCAAAGTATAGCACTGTCAAAGGCTCTACTTTTTCCCCAGTATCTTGGCTCCCCTGTAAGAACTTGATCTTGCAGCTCCAGTACAGGGGAGCGTTGCTAAGAGATTAGCTAGGATTACACCCCTTGACATTAATAATGCAGAGGTTATGGACTATTGTTTGCCCAGCTACTGAAATATACAGAAATATATATTATAATGGTTTGTAACATTACAATAAAAATAGAGATATTTCAGTTACCTCTGGCAATAAATACCTTGTTATCCAATATATCTTTATATATATATAAATATATTTAATTTTCTGAATGTAGTGATAAAAACTGAAAATGCAAAAATTATTCAAAGACTTTTAAAACAAAGTGGGCAGCTGAAAAATACAATACAGGGTTTCATTTGGTTTACTGTTACATAGAACTTTTTAGTATGTGCTAAATAGAATAGGAAAGTAATTTTGCTGTCTTCATCTCATTACATCCCTGTTTGTGAGATCAAGAATGATCTGGCTGCGTGGTCACCTCCAACATGAACGGAGGAGTCAGTCTCCAAGGTGCCAGAACATCCCAGCTGTGCTGCAGAGCTGGCCTGTGTCTGCTCTGAACCCAGGTGCATCCATGTCACTGACATCTGACACAGTGAAGGGCTATTGAAATTCACACCATCAACTTCCTCAGCTTTGGGCTTCAAATCCGTGCTCCCCTGTCAGTGATCTGAAACGGAGTCATCACAGTCCTGTGACTGTAGAATACCTGGGTCTGCAGGGCTGGATGAGCCACTGTCCCTGCCCTCCTCTGCTGGCAGTGCCACATTAACCGTGTGTCTGCGCTGCATTAATTTACTCCTGTGAGGAGCTGTCGTCTCCTCATCTTCCACAAACTCACCACTGCACCCCGTGTCAGTCACCTGAACTGTGCTCTGGTCCAGCATTCCAACAGATTTTAATTTGCTTTTATCAAAGCTTTTAATAGCCATCTGTGAGGAGAGAGAAATGGTAAGTTAAAAGCATTATCTACTTCATTAAAAGGAAAATTAATATGGTGTTTCTTCAACATTATTATCACATTAATTTCATGGTATTCTTTACACTGAGAACACAGCCAAGATTAAAAATAGCATACTTTGTAAGAGAGTAGTTATATTTAGGCTACATATGAGAAAACAAGAGGCCAACCTGCCCCAGGCTACACACACCTCAGTACCAGACCTGAAAACATAACAGACATTCCAAAACTTACTTTCACCTCACTGTGCTATCACCCCAACTCTTATAAATACCTTTTGTAATGCAAGTCTCAATGCACTTGAAATTAACAGCCATTTCTTTTACTATTAAGAAAAGTGGAAGTAGTAACAGACAGGGTCACCCAGGCACTGTTGAAGGCAAAGGCAGTATTCCCTGCCTCCAGAGGTTACCTGTCAGGGAAGAGACACCCACCCTCCTCACCCTGCTTAGTGCCTCCTTTTGGTCACTCCAACAATTCATATCTTCCATTTGCACACCTGCTCCTACTTTTCCTGTACAGAGTGGGTGGCTGTCCTTGATTACTGGCCACTCTGCAAATGTTAAAATGACCAGGAGAAATAAAGAGAATCCAAGCATGCTAATGACAGATCTTCTAAGACAAGGACTAAACGAGAAAGTAGCTTTTTTACTGAAATAATGGCAACAATCTTGAAAAAGCTGCAGACAGAGATTATGCACATTTAAATTCACTGACAATTCAGAGCTGTACGGACTCATGAATTTGCTCAGCCACAGCTGTATGAACTCACAACCACAGCACACAGTTGGAGTGCTCTGTTATCTGGGTCACATATTAGATTTCTGACACCTGTGTACTGAAGTGACATACTGCTTTCAGTGAGCCACAGTTATAAAATCTAAATCCTGACTTTAAGTAGTGAAATATCATCATTTAGAAAAAATTAATAAAATCTTACAGCTTTATGGCATCAATTTAGTGTTCTCAAGGCTTCTGGCAAATACTCAGTCTCCTAAGGGCTCTAGGAAGAGTATCCCATTTTCTAGATGGACGTAAGCAGCAGAGTCAGCATTACCAAGGCTGTCAGTCTGATGGGCAGCTGCTGGACTAACCTGGTAAAAACTGTTTTGTTTTGGACAGGTCAGTTTTCCTCTTGATTTAGTGTTTCGAAATGACTCAGCAGAAGGTGCAATGAGAGTCAAAGCCACTGTAAAGGAGGCAGAAGGAGCACAAGTTCTGGGGGAAAGCAGCATCCAGCAGTTGGTGTGGGATGTCACTGTACCCCAAGCAGAGGTGAATCTATCACTTATGTTTGTGTCACAGCTGACAATGCAACATGCAGTTTGCTGGCACCCTTGCCAACAGTCTCCTTTTACAAGCAGACTTAAAGCAAACCCTAAGTTCAAACTACTGAAAAAGGTCTCTCTTACCAAAGCAGCCCTGTTTGGCTACAGCCCCAAGAAGCTGCAGAGTTTTTCAGTTCTAGGTTTTGCTGGACAGGACACAGAAAACAAGACAGAGATGAAGCCTGCAGTAAGAAGCTTAAGATGTTTAGAAGTAAGAATGAAGTGTTTAAGAGGTGTCATAGAAGCACCACTGAAGTTTGAACAACGATGAAATGAACAACTTGGCAAACAGGTCAGAACTTTTGTGATTCAACGACCACCACTAGTAAGCTTTCCTCTTACATGTACCCAGAGCAACAGCAGAGCAAACAAACATATTTGCTGTAATGTAAGAATAATCCAAGCAAGTATTTCCACTTACCTGGTGCAGTAAGTGATAGTCAAAATTAGGGACACTTTTATCTCTTGTTATTGTTCTCCTTAAGTGTTTTTCTCTGAAGAAGATTTTAAAGAGATCAAAGAAATTAAATGTCTTGACATAAGCCTTTTATAAAAGCCTCTCTCTCAGAAGCTCCACAAGGTGGAACTATCTCACCAGAGACAGGCAGCTCCCTGACCACACCTTCCCAGAATTACAGCCTGCTCATATTCCCTGTATTTCAGCATGGAATATCCATTAAGGTTTAAAAAGACAATAAGCAAAACCCAACCAGTGAGTGAACACCACTGCAGTATTTTTAAGCAGTCTGGCTGTGAAACACTTAAATGATGGTACACCAAGTATTAGTGCAATCCCAGTTTTAGATACATTTTCAAGCGCTCCCTCCCAACTCCAGTGAGCTTGTCGTGCCCAGAACATCTGCCTGGGGATGTGACTGTGCCAGCCCTGCAGGATTAACATCCCCTGTCACACCACCACGTCATGTGTAACCACCACTGACCCACTTTGGGGCTTTATTAGCAGCTGGACTTCTCCTTTGCTTATGGGAAACAACATACTCTGAGCAAGCTTCCCTGCTTACTTGTTAAATCTGTTAATTGATTGGACCAGTTGAAGTTGTCTGCGTATGGGATCATCGGCTTCCTCACAGGGCTTGGAATGCACTGGGGGTTTAAAAGAACAGGCACCTAAAATTACAACTGAGTCACACTTAGGAATTAAAAAAAAACCAGTTCAGATTTTAAATTTTACACTAAAACTGTAACCATGCTAACTTGAATTAGAGTGGTGATTTGTCTTTGGAAATTTTACAAATTTTTAAGTTGCAGGAGTAAACATTCATCCTCAGATGAGCACTGGCCAAGCTTCTGAAGAGACTGTAATTCTGGACTTTGAGGCCCTGAATTCCAAATTTTACCAACCTGAATTAACACACCGATGCTAAACCACCTCTTCATTAGTGTTCCTTACTCATATCTTCTATTGCTCTTTTAGAACTATTCATAATATTTGAAAGAACTATTCTCAATTTTAGGCATAAGCATGCTGTGATTAATTGCAGGTTTCTATTAACCATTCACAATCTTTCCAAGGGAAGGAGGCAAGAGTTACTTTGAAAACTCATGGATGCTGAAATGGGCACTTCTGCTCCTCATCTTCCCTAATTCCTGCTTTGCAGCCTCCCTGTTTTCTTTCTACAGTCCTGGTGGCAGCAGGTCCTTTGCTGAGCTGTGCAGCTCTGGAGGCACAGCTTTTGTTACATCCCTCACCCCAGGGTAGTGAACTTGAAAATTCACCTGAAAAACTTCCGAGCCAGCACAATGGGAGTAGTGGATAAGGCAGATCAGAAGCTGAGGAGGTCATTAAGCTACATCTCAGAGGCTACTTAAGCACATTAAGATAGGGACCATGTGTCAAATCCTTTAAGGAGTTCAATCATTCAATATAACATATAATGTTACTGCTATTAATAAAGGGGAAGGTCAGAGTTAATACTGCAAGATAAAAGGTATCAAAATGATGGTTACTCATCCTTCCCAAGGCACTGGGGCCCTGCTGCAGCCCAGCTGTGCTGTCACTGCACCTCCCAGCTGGCACTGTGCCACCTCCTGCCACTTGCTCAAAGTCTTCTGCAAAATGTGCTGGAAGGTTCAGTCACCTCTGTAGCTCTCATTTCCGCCCCAAAATACGAGAGACAGTAACTAATGAAGAGTCACTCTCTGACCAGTTTTAGGGCAATGTATATGATGCCCAACAGTCATTTAAATCTGTTTTGCTTTGCTCTGAAATGCACAGCTATTATATGGTTAACTATATCATCTCAAATGTGGCATGTTTTTAAACTTTTTGTATGTAAAATTTATACATATACCCCAAAATAAGTGAAAACTAAGTCTGAAGCAATGCCACGAGTATAATACAAAGTCTGCTGCATTTACTTACAGTGTTTCAGGTGTTTAGGTGTTACCTATCAT
Source organism: Corvus brachyrhynchos (assembly GCF_000691975.1). NCBI lineage: Eukaryota > Metazoa > Chordata > Aves > Passeriformes > Corvidae > Corvus > Corvus brachyrhynchos. The sequence continues at coordinate 14,019,869 of NW_008239324.1, forward strand.
AAATACGAAAAATAATTGACTGTCTATGATAAATGTAAATCAATTACATAAAATACAGTAGCACATGAATTCCTAAATCCCTTTTTATTCACACCAGTGGAAACATGACAGGTACCTTTTCTCCTTATCTTGACAGTAACGTGCTGCTCACTCTCCTCCTCTCCCTCTGCTGTTGTGGGGACACAGCTTGGTGCTGCTTCCAGCAACTTCATGATGCTTGAATTCTTGATTTTAAGAGTTTCCATTTTCACCATTATTAAAGAAAAAGAAAAACAGCAGTACAATTTAGTATTTTAGTTTGTGCAGAGTGTGTTAATTAATGCTTCCACAAATCAATACAAAAATATCTCATAAAAAATACCCTTTAAATCATATCATTCTGAGTAGGGACAAAAATCAGTGTTCCACAAGTCACACTGTAATGCAGTGATGATGCTGGAGTCTTGACCTCTTATTTTAAGCTGTATTATTTATGGTTAAGCTAATTTCAGTTTAAATGGTAACATACTAAGATTGATTCAGTACAGAATTTTGTGGTCATTGAGCTACATCTCAAAGGCTATTTAAGCACAGTAAGATAGGGGCCATGTGTCAAATCCTTTAAAGAGTGAAATAATTCTGTATAATTTAATATTACATATAATATTATTGCTATTAAAAAGGGGGAAGGTCAGAATTATCCATTGCAAGACAAAAGGAATCAAAAGGCTTGAAGGGCAGAAGACGGTGGCTGGAACAAGGCACATTGCTGCCAGTGCAACAGATTAGTGCAAGGTGCTCATTTGCCTACATCCAACAGTGCTTCTGCTCTCTCTGCCATTACAGAGATTTTAACTGTAATTTTATTTAGGTCTGTGCTTTCACTCCCAGACTCATCCCTTTTGTCTAGGATAACTTATTTTAGAAACACAACCATTTTCACAGGCCATAGGCATCACCTGTACACTGTACAACGAACAGGCATCTTAGTCTTTATACCCCACATAACTGCTGAATGCAGCTCAGTGTGTCACAGCCCGTTGTGACAGCAGCTGTGTTTGTTTGCTGTCCTGCCCTGTGCCCTGGCCAGGCTCGTGCAGCACTCACGGGCTCGGCGCAGTCCGCGGGGGTGCAGCTCCGCTCGTTGCGCAGGTGCCGCAGGGCCCCGTTCTGCAGCAGCAACGCCACCAGCGCCTCGTTCCTGCCCACCACGGCCTCGTGCAGGGCTGTGTTGCCCTTGGCATTGGAGAGGTTCACAGAGGCTCCGTGCTGCACAGCAAAGTGAAATCAGAGTCAGAAGGGCAGTACGGACCAGAGCGGTGCAGCAGCCCTGGAGCTGCGCGTGGACAGAGGCATCTGCACCAAGAGAGCAACAAGAACGCACCTGGGCACGATTCCCCCACCTCAAAGCTACAGTTTCATGGATCAGCTCATTTCATTTCTGCATATATCTATTATACATTCCAAGCTTAAGAGATATTTAAAAAAACTCCAACCCTATGTGATAGAATCCTAAGCAATAAAACCTAACACCTGCCACATAAAAGTTCCATAAAAACAGCTACGTGTACAATAGTAAGGTAATATTTATCAAATTAAAATCTGTGAAGGGATGGGATTGAAAAGAGTAAGTCAACAAAAACTCTTATTTTTTTCCCCAAGTAGTTTTGACAGAGAAATACTTAACTAAAAATACTGATCCTGAGGACTGGGTAAGTACAGATATCACATGAAAAACACCAGTTGAAGATTCTGTCTTCAGTAATCTTACCTGCAACAACAGGGCAGCAGTCTCATAGTGACCATTCGAGCATGCATAAATTAAGGGAGTATTTCCATATATATCCTTTTTATTTTGTTTAGCATTGTAATCCATCAGACACTTTACCACCTATTGAAAGAAGTAACAGCTTTACTCTTACTATGAGACTAATTTTCATACTTTAACATTAACTTTTAAAAAGAAAAGCAACTGCAAGAAAGGCCAGAAAATAAAACTCGAGGTATGTGAAAAACAAATATTACCAGTAACTTAACAAAACATCAAAACCAAACCACCACAGCAGCAGCACCCTCTTCCAAACTCATCACAACACTTGGAAGGAGTTCTTTATACTGTAATTATCCCATGAACTAATCTTTATTAGCCTACAGCTGTGAGTTGTATTCTTGGCTTTTCTTGCTTCCCTAGTGCTTTATCTTCCCATCATTTTCAGAATTCTCTTTTTTTTCCCCTCCTGCAGTCCTCAGCTCCTTATTTTTAAAACCTTGATTTTTCACTTTTCTGCATCTTCCCATCTGCCTCTCTGCCCCTGCTTTTTCATAATTATTTTCCCCTCTCAATTACTCTCCCTCCTGTATTGACACCCTCCCCTCATGGGCTCATGCTTCTCCTTCACTCCTTTTGCTTCCCTGACTTGCAGTGAGGGACGAGTTATCTGCTACCTCAAAGCTCCGCTTGGCACACGATCCAATTAAACGAGCTGAAAATACAGTAACTATTTAATACTGTGGCTACTGAAGATACAAGACAGAAACATAACCTGGAGAAAAAGGTACAGAGGAACATACACAGAAGATTCAGCTGCACAAGGGATTTTTCAAGCATTTGAAGTACAACAGAAGGGTTTTGCAGCACTTGCATTAAACCAGTATTTTAAGTAATTTATAAAGAAAAGGTGTCTACTGAAACAATTTCAGCTGGAAGTTCCCCTTTCCATCTGGAGATTTTAGACAGTGAAAACAAAAACCAAAACCGCCAAACTCATTTTCTCTGTTACTGCTTTAGTCTGGTTGATAATTTCCCCAAACAGCTTTCCACTGGTGGGCATGAGATAGAGAGCTTTGTGCAGAAGGCAGGGTTACCTGGGAGTGCCCCTTCTGGCAGGCCAGGTGGAGAGGAGCGGCGAGTTTGGCGTTCTTGGCACTGGCGCTGCCGCCGTGCCTCAGCAGCAGCGCCGCCAGCTCGCAGTGCCCGTGCAGAGCAGCCATGTGCAGCGGGGTGAAACCATCCTGGTTCGAAACGTTCACCTCCAGGCCACTGGCACAGATCCTGGAAAATTTCTGTTGAGGAAAACACATAATAAAACTATAAAAATAATCGTGTTTTGTTTTAACCAAAGAAATAGCCAAATACCTGTGAAGTTTATACAAAACAGGCAGATGGGCATTACAGTAACTTCTGCTACAGAGCCTAATCTGAGGCCTTCAGAAAAATCAGTAAAGCAGAGCAGCTTGGTAGTATTTTTCAACAGAAAAAAGACTTTTATTATTCTCTCTTTTCTTCCAACACGATAACTTCATAGAGAGAAATTCCAGGTAAACTATTCATGATATTAAAAAGAGGCTAAAGCAGCACAGGTTGAGACAAATGCAAAACAAAGTTTTTATAGAGCTGTTAGGATGCTCACACTGGACATGAGTCAGTGTTAATGAGTTACTTTCTTTTATACTCTTTGAGATGGACATTAAACACCTTTTAATGCTACATGAAGCTTTAGGTAATAAGGATACAAACGAAAATTAATTTAATTCATCTGGAAGCAATAGTGGCCCAGAGAACAGACTCCCCCTGGGGAGTCAAGCTAAGGAAAAGACCTGGAGGACAATTTACACAGCAGTACAGAACATCCTCTTTCACTCCTCTTGCAAACTGTGGGTGCCTGACATTTACAATGGTGGCCAACCTTTAATTCTGTGCTTTCAGTGTGTGCCTGCCTAATACAAGGGGTAGGATTAATTAATAAGTTCCTTTCTCTTTGCATTCAGCAGGCAAGTAAATTCCACAGCAGATGCCATTCCCTCCCCTGTTAGCAATAAAACGAGCTTTAGGGACTCGAGCTCTGGCATCTTTAGCACATGATCTCTGCCCTGAAGGCACAGGGACACCCCTTACCAGAGAACAAAGCACGGTTTCAATGTGATGCATTTAAGGAAAACAGCACACTCTAAGCCTGCACAAAATAAACACACGGTGGCAGTACGGAATTTAGAAGTTAAGCCATCTCACAGTGCTCTTAACCCCAAAGTAGCCACTAAACTGAAAATCTGTACTTTGGTTTATTCTGCAATGACTTATCCAGCCATGTACACCTTCAGACACCTCCTGGAAGGCAAGTAATGGAATTTCTACTTCCAAAAAGCTGGGATTGTTCCTGTTTTTTTTTTTTTTTTTAAAAAAAAAGAGATTAAAAAAAAGATAAAAAGTGTATTGTAAAGCCCTGTTCTATTCTACAGAGTGTGGTAAATTACAGGGAAGGAAATCTTTGCAACTAAAAAGAAAGTCTTTGTAAGTACAATCTCAGAAGAGACTTTAGATATGGCTTGTAGAAATGATGCCATGCAATTAAAAAAAAAGACTTTATCAGCATTACATGGATTATGGGATTAGCAGGTATTCCTTGCTAAACTGATTACTAACAGGTAAGAAGATGTGCTGTGCCAGGTAGCAGTGTAAACTACAAAAGAGAACCAGAGCCTTGGAAAAGGATGTTTATTCAAAGTTGTCCAAACCTTCCTGACAGCACTCCACATATCCTAAAGGCAAACTATGAAGCTTTCTCACTCCATTAGACATTGAACAAGTCCATGAACACTGTTCCCGTATCCAAAATTTTTAACCATTCAATTAAAATAAGAGCTATTTCATAACATCAGATGAAGTGTGAAAATCTGTATATGGTTAATTGCTTTTTAGACAGAGAGACAGAGGTGCTGGGCAATATGAATGCTACTTCCCTGGAGCTGAAACTTACAGTACAAGAATATAAATTATTCTTTTTACAAAAAGAATATTCCAACCTTTTGTGCTGGCCCACATTTTGAGCACTGGCACAATGGATGGCAGAATTCTGGTTTTGATGTACTGGCTGTATCATCCTCATCTTCCAAGTCTTCTTCCATCCACTCCAAGAGGTAACGGACCTGGCATAAAAAACAAGTCCTTCTTTACAGAGTCCAAAGGTTCCATGTCCTAACAGATCTGTGTATGTAGACAAGTCAGATTTGACATACACTTGTGAGTCTCTCAGGGAGAGTACACAGCTACCTCCTGGCATCAGCTGCCCACAGGCTAAATTAAAAAATCAAGTGTTATTATTGACAAAGCAGCTAGGAAGTTCTCCAAGTACAGTGAAATGAATTTTAAATGACTTCCTGCTGCCTAATCACAATGTCAGTGTTCACTCACTCTCAAACATTCCAAATCCTTTTAGCTCAGATTTGTGCCAGCTCATGAATTTTGTTTCATCTTTTGCTTTAAAGAACATAAGAAATGACAAGGATGACAACATTTAACTGATACCCAAAACTTTGCAGGGGCACTGACTTTCCTTAGGTCTGTCACTTCCCAGGAGTTGGACAGTTTCACTTTTCCCAAAATGTACAATGCCTCGTTTTTGAGAGAGAGGCCCTCCAGTGAAGTCTTAGGGCTCAGGGCATGCATGGGCAACCTGCAAACAGCAATGCTTAGGGCACGTAAATTTTACATTACTTTTGTGTAACTAAAAAAAAAAGGGTTTTAAGAAATACATTTTTATCTTGAAATTCAGTTCACTAAAGACATCTTAGAATTAGCAGTGACTGTATTAAGTCTCCATTACTACTGGACCAAGCCAAGAGCTCTACAGCTGCTAGTCCAAGGGAATGGGGACAGTAGGATGTCTGAGAGGTTCCTCCCACTCTGTTTACTCTCACACTTGTCACAGGTTCTGCTGCTCATCACTGAGCTCTGGGAAAACAACACATTCATGTTCCATCCGCTTAACACATGCAGCTACAACAAATCCTAGGACAGCCAGTAAGGGCCCCCTGATTCTGAATGAGAACATAATCGAGACTGAAAAGGGATGTTTTTCACAGACAGTAATGCTTTCCCTGCAAATTCCAGGTTGTTCTCAGGAGTAAAGGAAATTTTCTCTCAAGCCTGCCTGTTTATGGAAGGCCAGCTCAGCAAAGCTTTACTACATGCTACATTTGTACATGTCTAAAATCAGCAGAACTGTCACTGCACTTCCCCCTTTCCCTGCAGACTCACCCAGACGCTCACAATCGACTTCCTCCTCCTCCTGTCACAGCCCAGTACTGCTGCTCTCATTATCCAACGCACAGCTCCCAACATATTGACACCAGTGTCTCCCAAAAACCTGAACACACTACTCCTGTGCATAACTCTTTTTAATAACAGTGCAGTAGACATTTTTCTTGGTTTAAAGGTTTTTTTTTTTTGTCAAAATATTCACTGTGCTTTCAAATAGACACATATTGAACCACCTCAGGAGATTATCCACAGTCTCATTTGCCAGGTAATTTATCACCTGAAAGGTTCTTTACACTGCTGAGTTACTTTGGAATACTCAGCTGAGCATTCTGTGTCTGTGTACCCTCATGCCAACCTTTCAGCTGCTCCAAAACACTTATTTCAGACAAGAGATTTGCTTTGTTTTGTGGTGGATTTGCACATGTCCTTTCCACTGGACATGCTGAGCACAAGGAGAGCAGCAAATCCAGTAGCTACACTGAGACAATGCCAATCACATCATAATGTTTATTTATTTATTTTTTAAATCTTCCAGTTTCACGGCACTTTTTTAAAGCCTCCTCTTGCAAAGCTCAGTTGGCTGTCACAGCAAAAAACTACAGCAGCCCTAATGACCTGGTTGCTGTGGCTGTTCCTATGGAGACAGACCTCAGGCTCTCAGAAAAAGGTCAGAATTATTAAATGGCTTTTTAATAGACATGCAATCTGTAACCTCTGTCATCCAGTTGGACAATTCTCTTTTTATGAGCAGCTTTACGTGAACTTCAGTAATGAGGAAAGTGAAGCCACAAAAGATAAGGTGATTCTGTCATCTGAATGCACAGGCTGGATTTGTATATGCTTTTCATTGCTGGTATCTATTGAGCAGTGCTAGATGCTAATTTTCCAGCAAGTTATATCACAATATTTAATTTTCTTGATGAAGTTTAGATTTTCACAAAGTGAGTGAAAAGTTAACTGTAATGCATGCACATTTACCACTGGCCAAGAAGATGGCAAATATCACTACTGTACATGTTAATGGCTCTTGAAGTGACTTAAGGGCTGGCATGGAAATAATTACTTCTATTAAGTCACACTGTAAACTAAGATAATGATATGTACTCAACGACTGAACAGTTCTTTGCTCTATCAGCTGATAAATTATTTCTACCATCTCAGTGGAATAGAACATGAGAGAAAACAGTATTAACCCGGCACGTATTTTGTGACATGGGGTTTCTATTTTTGACGACTGTGTGATGCTTCATTGGCATTTTTAATTCCTGGTACAAACCAAACCCAAACAAGTTTTTCAGAACATGCACCCAGCAGAGGAAACCTGCATTCTCACACAGCTTTATGATTTTGTTCTGTGAACTACAAGACAATCAAGAAATCTACAGCCTTATACACATTTCCAAAAGCAAAAACTTCTAAAGATTCCTGTGTCATCTTCAATTTTTCAGTGAAATGACATTGGAAGCATCTTATTTCTTAAGGACTAAAAGCAATAATAAATAAAAATAGTCAAGACAGGTGGTATCACAAATTACAGAACCTCACCTCTGAAACTGTTATTACTATAGCCACCATCTATTTGACGTGAAATCCAAACTCAATATTGCTATGTGCCCCACAAATAACATCTCTGTGCTAACTAGTGTCACCTAAATTTCCTCTTTATGTGAGATTATTACCCAAAGCATTTTCCACTTGGTATTATTTACAAATAATTTCCTCAACTTGAATGAGATAAAATGGAATTCAATAATATTCAACAGCCACGTTAACACTCACCATTTCCAAATCTCCATCAGCAACTGCTCTCAGGAGTTTTTCCACCTATGTATGAAGAAAATAATTTATTTGCTTTGTTAGTATCAGTATTAAGCAGAACACAGAATATCCTGTGTCCTTTGCTAACCTCCTAAGCTCATGCAGTAGGATTACTGCTGGCCCATTTCATATTTACTGACACAGTTTTAAAGGAAAAACCTTCCTCCTTTATGAAATAGAAAAGCTGTACAAGGCCTGTGGCCATTTGATGATCTCTGACTTGCTTGGTTAAACGGTACTTATCTAAATTGAGGATATGTGGCCCACCCATAAACAAAGCCATGTAAGCTGATATATATTATTATACTGCTCCAGCAGCAGCTGCCCTGTGCATGTCTGCGTGAACCTAACGTTAAAAATCCCTACTCAAGGCAAATTTCTACCCTAATAAACACTAATACTGTTTGGACTTTTGCTGAGCTACTCTATGCTACCAGGAGCACAAAGGATGGCAGGTTTTATTGAGCTATTTGAGAAACATCAGTTTAAGATGGAAAAGATGCTTTCCAATTGTTCCCTTTACATCTGCGGATTGCTGATTTATTCCTATGCTAAAACCCAAACATTTACAAATCTAATTTGATTGTAAGTATGAAATTTGTTTTCTTACTGAAAACCTGGAAGGATAAACATATCAAAGGTATGCATTAGGAAAAGCACCAGCATTAGCCCAGTTAAGTGTAAGGTCAAGCCAGGTAATGCCTGGGCTCCCCTGCTGGGTGAAGGTGCTCTCCTGTTCACAAGCTCTGCAGGGGGAAGAGACACGTGAGGCAAGAAAAGATGGAAGGTGCTCTGCAGAACACTGGTGCCGTTCCCCTGAGCCCTCAGATTGCTTGTGAAAACAGGAGGAGGAGATTAACTTGTCTCCTCACCTCTCCTCTAATTCTCTACTCTCACATGAAGGAGTCGAGATCCAACCTGATAGGAATGGGAAAGGTGCCAGCAAAAGGGCAGAGAGAGCCCATCAGTCCTCTCACGACTCACCTGGCCTCTACAGAGTGCTGAAGAGTCACTTAATAAGCTTTAGGAAAGTCTGTTTCAGCATTATAGCAAATTATTCCAGCACTGTGCCAGAATCACTGAAGATGCTGCTGTGTAAACACACTTGTTTCAATAGTAAGGAACATCTTGCAAGTTGGAGATGTCATGGAGTGACAGCTACAGTCACATTTCAGTCTTTCTCTAGAAATGACCACCTTGCTGAGTGTGACAGTGGTGTTCAGCAAGGCAAACAAGGAAGAATGAGACTGAAGTTTGTGTTTTATTGCTCTGATCTCTTCCTTCATGGTTTTAGATGAAGAACAGGACACAAACAGCTGAAAGATCAGAGGGCAGATTAAATCTCTCCATTTTTATCTTCTCTTAGAAAAGCTGCTAAGTTTTGTTTTATTACTACCTTTCTAACACAAGATGAAAGTCTTTGAAGTCATGCACTGGTCACTCTGGGCAGAATCCAGGATTCTTTGATTTTTTTTTTTTCTTCCCCAACCTTGAATGTCTAAAAGTTAGCTGTCTAAATCTAAGCCAGGCATTTAAACTCCCTCCCTGGTAACTACAGGACAGAATGCAGTCAACAAGTAACACCTGAGTGCAACACAGGTCAAACGAAGCATGTCTGAGATGAACTCCTCTCTGGAGTTAATTTCCCTTCACTGACTAAGGAGGGGAAATAGATGTTTAAAGTGAAGACAACTGCCTTCCAGAAGCTGGGGGAGCTGAATCCCAATCTCTCTGCATATACAACTAAAATGGACTATATACACTAGGGAGGTCTATGCCTCCCCTGAACTTCCCCTAATCATACAGGATAATGTCACTGGAGAATGTAAATGTCTTAATAATTTTTCAGGAGTCAGTCTTATGCCATACAAGATGCCTAACAGTAATAGCAAGCTCTGATAATTTCTTTCCAAAAATAACAAGTTCCTTACAGTACTAAAAACTGCCTCAGGCCCCAGCAGTGGTACAACATCTGTTATGCAGCTTATAGATAATTTATTAAGAGTACTTAGGGCAAAATGCCTGCTACATGCATTTCCCCATCTTTCCAGTTTGTTTTCTCACTCTTCCATGGAACAGAACCTTCCTTTAAAATAAATAGAAGAAACAAATCTACTACAATTCACCCACATGGCCAGTTTTTCAGCAGCTGAACAGAAATTGTGCATGGAGATTTTAGTTCCAACAGAGCAAGTCCCAAATTTACAGTACTGGTTCTTTCACTCTCTCCTTTCTAAGTCATAATAAACAAGCCAATATGAGTGGCTCATTGAAGAGTTTAATTCAGTATTGATTACAAATGTCTGACTGGATCCCCTTAATCCAAGGTGCAAACCTTGAAATCAGGAGAACTGACCATATCAGTTTTCCATTCCTTCCAGTGGCATTCCCTTCATGGAGTTCTCTCAGGATCAGGCTCTTGCCTCTTTGAGCAGGGAGCCCAGGTGAAACTTGGCAAACAGAAATGAACTAAAGCTGGATTACAGAGAAGGTCATTAACCCCAGGGACCTAAGGTGTAAGCAGTTTGAAATCTTTTTCCCTGGCTTGAACTAGTGTCTTAGCACTTGGGTGTGATAAATCTGTTTCTTGAAGGAAAAATAAATCCTCAGTCTACGAGGAGAACTTATTTAGAATGCTTGACTCTGTACAAACAGGGAGGTACAGCCCTAGACTGAGCCTCTCATAGAACAACTCAAGTGTGAACTCATATCGTCCAGTCGAAATGTACATCTTTGTGTTTCTTCAGTACTTTTAGGAAATTGAAACTTTTGGCAAGAGAAAAACCTTTTAATAGCAGGAAAAGAAAGAATTTTAATGTAGTGGTGATATTGAGAGAAACAAACATACTTAGGAGGTCAATTTGGGAAAAAAAATGAACAGACAGACTAGGAAAAATAAAGAGAAGCATCAGAATGAATGGTGATACAGCAATCTTAGGAAGGGATAACGAAGTATGGATCTGAGGTTCCACATGAAAAAATTCAGAGGATGTCATCTGGTGTGGACACAGCAAAATCAGCAAACACATACATGCAAGATATTTAATATATGCTCTGTACCTCTTCACTTGTTAGAAATTTGATTCCTACTGATTTGCCTATTTTGAAAGCTTGTCTTAACATTCCAGTTTGTTGTTTGCCAGCATGCCTGCACTAGTCTCTTTTTCCTGATAGATTTTGTAAGCTAACAATGGCATTTAATTCCTGGACAGGACAGCCAGGTCCCTTGGGGCACTGACTGCCATTATAGTTTTTTAAACTTCAACGAATTCTCAAATTACATAGTTAACTTCAATAAATATGAACAACTACTTCAGAGATGGTGTCAATTTTTCCCCAGAAATAACCAACAGAGCAGTTGATACCATAGAAAAATAAGTGCTCAGGTACTGAGATGACAAGCCCCTGAGGACAGCAGCTATCATTTTCCAAGTAAGACAGAAGGCTATTCCTGAAGAAGCAGTTTAAAACACTGTGGCAAAATATCACTCTTCTAGCTTCCTTCACTTTGCTTACTGTCAAAACTTATATCTCAGTCTTACCTCTTTGTAACTGTTTTTTACTTCTTCCTGCCTTATATCAGTTGATGCTGATGACAGGCTTGAGACAGATGATCCTCTGCTGAAAGTTTCTGTTGAGTGCTGAGGAGACCTAAGTGGTGACTTACAATTGGAAAAAAAACATATAAAAATCAGTCAAGCAAAAAACCAGAAAAGGTTAAATATCAAATTAAGGAGGTTAAGCATAGGCACGAAACTCGCATGGGCTGTTACCTCAGAAGCACTCTGTCCTCTTTCAAACGTTAGGTAGTTTAATTCCATCAATGACAAAATCTGCATTAAAATATTAAAGAGAATCAATGAACATAAAGAGAATCAACTTACTTAAAGAGAATCAATGTAACTCCACACAAATTAGCTGCCAACTTAATAATTAGTAACAGATTATGAGTGAGCAGATTAAAGTACCCATTTACAAGTTCATGTTTTATCCCACAGAGTGTATTCCCATTGCTGGAGTTAAAATGTGACCCTTCTTCCTCAGAGTGAAACACATGTTCTCTTTAGTAGTGAAACCCTATTAGCAGTGAACATCTACATCTCTGTGGTGTTGCATCACAAAGAAAACAGGCTGGAAGATCAAGAGGAATACCTTGGAATTTAATGCACACTGTAGGGAAGTTTCTTTCATCCGGTTTTGAATTTCTGGGTTTGCGCCATTTTGCAAGAGCACTTCAATGATCCCTTGATAACCCCAGCGAGCAGCGATGTGCAGAGGGGTGTCCCCCTTCTTAGTACACTAAAGCCTTGACACACTGGAAAGAAAAGGAAAGCTATCAATAAATTATAGTGGTGTGTCTCAGTTCAGACAACAGGCACAATCCTAAAAGGTTTGTTTTTATTGCTGCTCATGTAACCCATTACCCAAAGGGCATGCTTTAGTGATTCAGTGTCATTAAATAAAGAGTTAAATAACTACATTTGCAAAGCACTATCTTTAATGTGAACTCACATTAAAAATTGCTATGAACTACCAAATAAATTCCTAATTTAGAGCATTAAACAATTTAGCCTTCAAATATTTTTATTTACTTTTTAAAATATGTAAGTTTAGTGCAAATTTGCATCAGTTTAATTCCATTCCATTAGAATGCCCATTTGGTTTGTTACAAAACAATTACTTACATCCTCATGACCATAAGTGCAGGCTAAATGAAGTGGAGTATTTCCATTATTGTCCTGAACATCAGTACTTGCCTTGTAGTGCAATAAGAGCAGCTTAAAAGAAAAACAAAAGTAGACATTTAAGTAACTAAAAAATTAATGTACAAACAATTATTGCTCTGCAGATTCCTTTAGGGTTCTGGCATGATGGGGCACTTCCTGAGACACTAGCTCTGCTTCCTGTTTTAGACACCACCCTCTCGGCACTGCAGAACTATTTATGTCCTACCCTGCGAACCAAAAAGTCTCTTCTTAAATATTCAGAATTTTAATTGAAAAAAATGAATCCTCTACTGCAGCAAACACTGCAATATACGCGCTACATCATCTGCCTTGCATTTCAAGAGCCTATGCAAGTGAAGACACGGCTTAATTTCAACAATGCTAATTGAAGAACTTCACATATACTAATTTAAAGTAGACAATAATTACTATAGCTACACAGTCTATCCTAAACACAGGGTGAAGCATTTAACTCAGTCCAATGACTGCAATGGTTTTTCTGTCTCAAGCAAGAGCAGAGATGCTCTCCATTTGTATTATATATTGGACATTTGTGTTAATAAAGTGGATGAACTATCAGGCATGCATAGCTGCCAGCTGGTTATTACCAATGGCTGGAAACCTTGCGGTATAAGAAAAACTAAAATGTCTTGAAAACTACAGTGATGAAAGATCATCCATTCTGACAGCTTACACAGTTCTAGTAAAAGCTTCTCAGAAGATCTAAATGACAGTAACAGTAGAAGAGCTTAGTAAGAGCCATGTATTTATTATTTAGGTTAGGTGTTGTGCTTACTGTAACATTTTGGTATCCCTTCTGACAGGCGAGGTGAAGGGGAGTTGAACCGTGGTAATCTGTAGCATTGACAATGGCTCCTTTGGCTACGAGTAAATCCACTAATGAAGTCTGACCTTGGAAAACAAGCATTCAGAGAAAGGAATAAACTTTGCACAGGAACATTGCTACTTTTCAAATTCAAACAGTGACTATAAATCAAGATACCCTACATCTCTGCATAGTTTGTTTCCATGTACTGCATATTCACTGCCTTGGTATTTGGGATTTTTGCTGCAGATTATTCAAGGTCAAGCCCCATAAATGAACCTCCAGCTAAAAGCAAGCTGTACTTGTATCCTATGAGTAACAAAAGAAAATATTTCGACTCAATATAATAACAAAAAAGGAAATTATAAATAAGAAACCACCCACTAAGAAAATAATACATCTTCTAATAAAAGGAAGATAAATTACATAATGAACATTACAATACAGATGTTACAAACCTACAATGCATAGCAAGCTGCAGGAGAAGGAAAAGAGTCATTTCTCACTCTGCCAGTCCTTTAAAACAAGACTGGTTTCTGATGACACATTTTTACTTTTTTCAGAGCTGAAGAAAGCACTGCTGTGGTGGCCACTATGGTAAAAGAAAACAGCCAGCAAACAAAGAAAAACTCAGCCATAAGAAACTGAGCTTTAAAGAATATACAACTTCAGTCTGTGCCCAGATAGAAACAAAGTTTGAATAGCAAAGAAGCAAAAAAAAAAAAACTTAATGCAAAATTCCAACTTTAATACAAAGGTGGAAAACAGGCTGAAATAAAGATATAAAAGCAAAAGGAGTAGAAAACACTGGTGAAGGAAAGCAAGCCCACTCACCACAAATAGCAGCTATATGAAGAGGAGTGTATCCCCGGTCATCTCGGGAAAAGGGGGTGATAATGGAAGGGTCATTCAGTTTCCTTTAAAACACAATGGGTTGAAAGCAGCTCAGTTACCCAGGTGGAGGTGGGAAGGAGAAGGGAAAGGGATAAGTTGCCAAGGATGACAAAAAACTGATTTTGGAACTTCTTATCTTTTTATGTTGATGAATTATTCCATACAGAACTCTACATTTTGTTAAGAGAAGTGGGTTCTGTAAATTTGATTCAAGAGAAGAAACACCACTTTTACCAAAGGACACAGCCTCCATCACAGAACTGGTGGGTTCCAAGGGATTCTGTAGTCTCCCAATATTTCTCCTGTTTTTTCAAACCACACACATATATGCTCTCTACTACATCCTGAAGTGCTACTGAATCCCTCTATAACCAAAAGCAGCACACTTTCTTTAGCAAATCTTAGATAAAGGCTTTTAGACAGCTTCCTGTGTAGTTATGGGGATGAAGAGTGCTCACCCAGAAACCAGCTTCTCGCATTTGTCACAGTAACAGAGTGGGTGACACATTTTCTGTACAGTGTCCTTATCACTGTCACCTTGACTTAGCAGCCGCTCCACTTCCTCCTGATCACCTGAAGCAATATGCTACAAAAAAACAAGAGAAGAGAGAATGAGGAACCAATATAAAAGGGCTCCTTTTAAGAAAAAAACCCTAAGAGTAATTTACTGAAGCACAAAATGAAAGGAACCGATTATGAAAGACGTATTCAAGCATTAGAAAGCAGAAATGAACAATGTCACAGCACAAAACCCCTTAATGGGCATTCAGTATTAAAAAGAAACTGTTCTTGGCTTACTTCACTTTCTATAAAAAAATTAAAACAATTCCTATTGTTCTCTTTAGACTCAATCATGAAATTGAGCTCCCTCTGTGCAAAAACATGTCTATAAAATTACTAAGTCTCCAGCCATAAGCTGTGAACACATATAATTAGAAGCTCTGCTTTGTGTCCTTGTATAAGCAAAATTCTTTTAGAATGACAGTATGAGATTACCAGATAATATGAAGTAGCTGTCAGGTGACCACATTTAAATTATTTCAGAAAACTCTTTCAATTTCAAGCACTAAAAGCTGTGAGACACAACCAGATAGTAATATCACATCTGTGCATTAAATGGGCCACACAATACCAACAGCAGTAGCATTTCATCCTCCTTTGCTTCTATATTTAATATAACATGTGCTGAAATCCATAAGATTATCTTATGTTAGTAAGGCTTTGGCACAGAAATGTACTCAATTCAAGATTTTTAGCATCTACTAAAACACATTTCACAGTACTAATGTAATTAACCCTCCATTGCATTCCAGAAAATTGCAGAAAGAGACGAATATAAACATGAAATATACAAATACATACATATTCTGCCATAAAAGTTATTAACCTTAAATAAGCAGTCTATTGGTGCAGCAGACATCTGGGACAACAAGTTCATCCTTTGTCTTAAGAGCAGCTTGTCACACAGACTCTCAGATTCCTGAAAATGAAATAGATAGATTGATTATCTATACAGTCACTTACAGGCAAAGGTGCAGTACCTTAACAGTGGAATTAACTTTTAAAAATATTAAATGCTGTACTTACCATATATGAATTATGAGACACCTGTAAAATCTGAATCAGTTTCACATTTCAGATTCTGAGACATTAAAGACTGGGCACCCACAGAAATAATAAGTAGATGTTCACCATAATATTCCTTTACTGAAATTTGCTGTGATTTAACTGAACAATAATGAAATGATGGCTATACCAATGCAGCAAGACTAAAAAATACGTATCAAAGACAGCATGAACTGCAAGAGGTACAACACAGCTTTTTCAAGAGGAGAAATTACAACAAATTCACATAAAATATGTCCACTGGTGGCTACTAAAAAAGATGACCCAGATACAACTCTGACTCAAAGAATGCTGAACTCTCTGCTGCTTGCTGAAAAATAAAAGGTTGCACCAGGCAAAGCATTGCTCTCCAGCAGATCCATTTGTGAAGTATTTCCTACTTGGTTTGAGCTAAGCAGATGCAGTGCAATCCTTGCATCAGTACTTATTCTCTGAGACAGCTGAAGATACACTTCAGGATGCACTAAAGAAGATAAATGCCTCCAAAGCCAGGTGAAAATTATTAAGTGGAGTTAAGATTTTGAAATGGCAGCATGACCCTCCCATGAAATAAAGCAACAACCTAAGGAAAACATTTTCTAGGAATGCAGATGGAAACTTTTCTACATGGCTGGTTGTGATCAACAGCTGCTTATGGTTGGCAGTGATGCTGTTGTTGGATAATGGCTCTCTAGGAATGGGAAGACTTCAGCCTCCATAAAACAGAAAACCACTGCATTTAAGATACCCACCCATGTATCAGGCAAACTTTGATGGTTTAGGATCTGGGCTAGGGCTTTTGAGTTAAAGTCTGTCAAGACCAGATGTAAACGAGTAAAACCAGTCTGATTCCACTCCTAACATTAGTGAATTAGCATGAAGTTTAAAGGTCTCATGAACTGCAAATAAACAAGATCAGTTTCTAGAAATTAAACTATTCATGTTTCAAAATCAACACAGATACCTTTCATAAAGCTGTCTAAAAACACCCTTAAGAGTATAGAAAATAATGTCATTAAAAACATTTGTGAAGAGATGGAAGGGGTTTTTTTTGTACTTCACAGGAAGTTGTTTGTATTTAGATATATGAAGGTAACAAATATTCACCAATCTTTTCAGATCTAAGTACTTCAGCTAAGGATACCCAAGCATATCTTTTCAGAATTACAAGACATAACACTAGTGTCCTTGGATAGATTCTTCACCATGAACAGGAATAGCTTCCCTAAGAAATATTTGATCAAAAACTTAACTTCTGGTACAAGTTTCTGATGTCTAATCAGAATTTCTGGTGTGGGTGCTCACAGAACACATACTTTCACTGTGGAGAATCTAAGTAACCATGAATGTGGGTGCTCACAGAACACATTATACTTTCACTGTGGAGAATCTAAGTAACCATGAGCAAGAACTACTGTAATTTTAGTACTGCTCCTTCCACACTGTGTCTTCAGGAAAAGTGTGCCCCAAGTGGAATCATTATTTTAAGAGAGTCACGTGAGACAGCAACCCTAATGTAGCAGCATTATATATTTATTATATAAATCAGAATATAAAGAGCCCAGGTGAAACCATATATCTCCAATAATGAAATATGGAATGACAAAAGAATCAGATAATGGCTAAAGAATTAAGCAAGTTTGGGCCTTCAAAGTCAAAACTCACTTGTACCAGCTTTACTTGCAGCCCAAGAATTTATATTTCTTTTAAAAAGAGACTGATCTGAGTGGGACTTTCAGGTATTTTAAGCATATGCTGTCTAGAAAATACACACCCAAACATGAATGACCTTTTTATCTAATACTACTCTGTGTAGAAAAAGGAAGTATTTGTACCCATGAGAGCGTACCTGTGTAATGATCTATCCCAAGTCATTCTCACAGAGTACAACTGATGACTTGGAGAAAATACAGGTGGCAGAAGCCAGGAGAGGAAGTCCTGAACACAAACTAAGACTAATAAAGTGTTTGGTGGGGAGGGGGAGTAGGGATCATTTCCCCATCTCCAGCTCTTCCCCACCTACAGCTCTTTCCATACATGAAACAAAATGCTGCCTATTCCCTCATGGCTGGCTCTGACTCCCTACTGTTTTATACCTCACTTGAACCCCCTGAACTACACAGTCTTACTACACATTAGCTGTGCACAGGAATTAGCAAGCATCCAATACTCATTAACAGGAACTCTAATTAAATAATGTTGACAACTCCCAGAAAACAGAACTGACTCTCTGGTCCTTTACAGCCTGCTCTCCTCCCCACAACCAAAGTGTCTCACAAAGACTTGCATGACCTTGGGAGAAGGGATTTGGCAAGAACATCCTAAGTGCAATTCACTTACTGACATAAGGGTGAGAACATGCCCATTATCCCACAGGGTACATTAGCCCCCTGCTGAGTTTCTTTCTGGAGTTAGCTTCATTATGGATTGGACAGCAGCATTACTCAGCTGCCAGAAGATCCATCTGAAGCCAGCTATAAAATCAAGCATAACCACATAAGGGGCTGTAACGAAGCCCCAGGGCACAGCCATGCTCCTGCTCACTTCAATCCCACACCCCCTTCCAGCACAATCTGGAGAAGGAAATCATAGGGCAGCAAGATGACAGCTGCTGCTGCTTCAAAGCTAATCTCCTTTACTGGAGATTAAAGGAAATATCTCAGCTGGTAACTGTATGAAGTGAGAGCAATGCTCCTCCACCTCCTCACTATTCTTTTTCCATTCCTGTCTCAGAGTCTCTCTCTTCATGCACGCCACCTTCTCCTATACAGGAGAAAAGCGTGGTTTGGCTCTTTCCTTTTCAGCTGTGTTGAGGGCAAGTTGTCACTCACTTCATCCTCAGGGTTTTGCTGCCTTCCAGCCAGGCTGACTCCAAGGAAAGGCAATGCAAGAGGATTTTGTGTTGCACATTCACCCTGAAGTGAGAAAGTTTTCTATGCCTGGAGATGATCCAGCTGAAGTACAGGCAGAAACATAGCTTGCTCTTCTTGTGGTGCAAACACTAAAGACCTCATTTAGACTTCTCAAATACATAGTTACCTTTCCAGACAGGTGTCTCCCAAAGAAATAAATGCAAGTACCTTAATGGCAGTGGCACTTCAGTTACGATCACTTGAATGCAATCCCAGTATAAAAACTGCTATCCTTAGCTAGAGGGAGGGACAGGATCAGGCATTTAATAGGAAACAGCCTTTATTCTAGAAATTTAAGAGCAGTACATTGTTTATAGCTTGCTGGCATTGTTGTGGAAGACAATTCTACTTTGGTGTCGTTTCTCCATTCAGAGCACCAGCTTTGCTCTCAGTATATTGATTGTGAATGACAGCCAAGTGACTGCAGAAAGCAAAATCATATAGCAGGTTGATTCTTTTAAACTAATACTTTTATTTTTTTGAACGTAATTCAATATAGCATTACAGAAATACCACTCTCACAAAATATGAAAGATTGTTGGGTTGATTTTTTTTTTTGAGTGTACAAGACAAACCTGTACAACAGGTTCATGGAAAAATCCCAGAAAAGAACAAAACCAAAAATAGCAAGAGGTCAAAATGTTACTTAAAGTGCTTCTTCTTTAAAAGAGTGTTGGGTTGATTTTTTTTTTTGAGTGTACAAGACAAACCTGTACAACAGGTTCATGGAAAAATCCCAGAAAAGAACAAAACCAAAAATAGCAAGAGGTCAAAATGTTACTTAAAGTGCTTCTTCTTTAAGACTGTGCCCCAGGTTGTCCCATCCCAAGCCCTGCACACTGAGCCATTATTCTGGCCCCTGCAGTTAGATTCCAGTGCTTTGCAGTTGGGCAGACTGAGACACACTGAATTCACTCTGGTTCCAAGTTCACTCCTTTTGATTTCCACATCGGCTCAGGAATACCTAGTTTTACAACAGTAGAAAATTTTACAGGAGTGGTAAGACTGGATTCCTTGACTAAATAACCTACAAAGTTCTAAAATCATAGAAGTTTCTAAAGTCACATCAGCATCACCCTTGACTGGCCTGCAGGGATGTGAACAGATTGACAGCAGGTCCAGCTGCCTAGTAGCAAATCTCTCATGCATCCACAAATTTCCTACCCCTGCCAGATCAGAGATCCCAAGAGCTAAATTTGACCTTCAAACACCATCTTATCATAACCCTGCACTCCCCCTAAGCCATCAACTCAGTGCAGCATTGTAACCTGCACTGCAAACACATGGAATTCTTTGAGTATGAAGATCTGCTGAATAATTCTAAATTACACTGCTATCTCCTTTCTGCTAGCACAGCTCAGTGTTTTAGAATTACACAAAAATTTAAGCTATGCCTGCTCTCAAGTACTGCACTGCTTTCACAACCATGGTAGGGTACAAACAGGAGATACCAAACATTCTAGAGACTCATCTGTAGAAAACAGTGCTGTCATTTTTCCTCTAATCATATGAAGAGGCAAACTTGACATTTAAGTATTTCTCAAGAAGTACAGAAGAACAAGTATTGGTACAGAGCTAGAACTTCATTATAATCATTTGGGTAAATTCAACATATTCATGTTTTTAAGGAAAAAAAGGGAATTCTTACGTTAGTTATTTGTATCCTCTGGCTGGACTTACACCCACAATGGTACACAGAACTACAAGTTATCAGACATTTGACAGAGTTTAAGAGTAGCTTACTGTTGATCTGTCAGAGAGGTTGCCTTGTCGGATGTATTCTATTGCAGCCTCAATTGAGGTTAAGCAGTATCCCAACTCATCCTTCACTGAGCTGCAAAGCCTGAAGTTCTTTATGTAACTCAAGTTGGCCATCCTGAAAAAGAAAGAGTTAAAGCCATGAACCACTAAACATAAGACACTAGCATGGCATATTGCAGCTCATCTTAGGCAATCCAGGCAGGCAACAGGTGTGAGTTGGGAAAAAGCTTCTAGAAAGCTTGTTAGGCCAGCAATATGGCTGTTCTGAGCTTGTAGACTGATCTGAACTCTACTTATCTCTTAAATAGTCTTAAATATTATTCTTAATAAAAAGTTATTAACTGGATAGAAGGAATATGAAGGATAAGGACAATAGTTGGAGATTAACATCTTTGAACAGAGTGAAGCAATGTTTCAAGCACCACAGTGATAGCTACAAGCTAAAGGCCAAATGCTGATCTCAGAGATACAGATCATACCAACACTGAGAATCAGTTCAGGTACAGCTGGAAGGTTTAGACAGAATTTTACTGAAAATGAGGAGACAAAGGCATAGGCTAGCAGGAAGTAATTAAACAGTCACAGCTAGTTTCTCTGTAAGACATGCACCAAATCTTGAAATGCATAAAGGTTGCACAGAGAATCACTCTGTAAAGGCTTTGCAGATGTGGTAGAGAGATGGCCTCCCACTACAAATGTTTCCTAGGCTGAGAATCAAAGACACATTCCTGATAGGTCCTTAATTTAGTTACATGTATAACACATCTTTGCTATTTGTCCTACAAAGTGTTTTCTGCATTTCAACAGGACCTCTTACAGTTTCAGTAAGTTATTACTGTATGTTCAGAAACATTTGTCCCTACAGCACCACTACACAAGATGGTAAGAAGGAGTTCTGTAGAGCCAAAATAGTTAACGTACCAGTTTGGGATTTCTGTTTTTACAAGCAAATACAGCAAAACAGAGAGAAGATCATCTGCACACATGGTTTCCATGTTAACTGAAAAAAGAATTCACATTTGGTATTAGTCATGTTATGGTTCAAATCAAGAGCAATAACTCTAAAAGGAGTTCTGCCTCCTAAGACTAAGGGCCAGCTCTACTCGTAGAGAATGCACGGAGAGCCCAGGGCAGGCTTCCAAACATTCTCAATCTCTCACTGAAACAGGCTGTCAGGAGCCAACACAGATGCAGTTGGTGCAGTACAGCCTGCAATATTTGACTAGCATCCCTCTCTTCCCACAGCAAGAGCCAGAGCACTAGCTCAAGATTTCTAAAGTTCTTGAGTGCAAAGACTATGCTCAAAGTTGATACATTTTTCCATAACCCAGCAGTCTT
>NW_008239324.1:14041785-14057101 GCF_000691975.1 Corvus brachyrhynchos
TAGGGAAAGCATAAGTTCACTGTGCTACTCTATTTGCTTTGTAGAAGCATCTTCTCTTTTCAAGCTACATAAAGTAAATGCCAGGTTGAGAGGATTGTGTTTTCATACCACAGAATCACTGCTGTAATCCACAGCAGCACATTTGTTTGGCCCCACCCAACACTGCATTTTGCAAAAGATGCATCTCAAGAGTATCGATTTCAAGATATCAAAGAGAGCATGGACTAATACACAAGAATGACCTAGCAGCAATCTTCAGTGTTTAAAATTGTTCATCATCAGTGTCCTGGCAAATGAGAGCCTCCCACATGTTCAAGCTAAGACCTACACAAGCTAACCCAGCACCCCACCTCGCCTCACAAGAGCCAGCATTGACACATGTACCTTGCTTCCCTTTTGCTCTCTTTAGAGACCTTAGACACTCCAGATCAATTGTGTTTGATCCCCAAGTACTATCAAACACTTGTTCATATACTGAAGTGCTTTGTGTGTGCTGGTTAAGTTTAAAATTATTAATTCATTAATTACTGACCTCTTTGGCTCGGAGACTGCATAATAATTTGTACAACTTTACGCAGACAAAGTAGCTTCTGTTGAGGGGAAGTACATTTGTTCAACTGACCCAGTTCTCGCTTTGCACGTGGTATATTAAAACTACAAAATAATTAGAAATGAATTATTAGCATACAGAGTTCCTCTGCAGGAAGTCCAAAGCCCAAGTTTTAACTTGGGCAGAGCTGAATTGAAGAATGGTTCCAAAATATTCCCACTTCTACTCCAAGTGAACCTGCATTTCTGTATGCTGAAGATGGAAAGGGAAGCTTAAAAACATAAAAGTAAAGGAGATAACCATCAATGCAGATTGTCCTCATATGACACTTGCCAAGCTTTAATCTTCCATCTCAGATGAACAAAGTATAAAAAAATCTTGCTCGTGTCTGAGGGAAGACACTTTTTTGCTGGCACTTAAGACAGGATCTCAATGACTCTTCAAAGAACCCGCAGTCATCTCTCTCACCTGAACTCGGGTTTCACTCCAATGTCCTTTTGCTGGAGGTCTTGAAGGCTCCTCGTGATTTTATTAAAATCAGCATCCTAATCAATAGAAAGGCAACAGGTTTTTTAAATGATTTAGATGAACATAACTAGTATGTAGCAATTAAAGAAACTTACCTCACTTGCCTCAATTGTCCCCACATATTTGAAGACTAGATCATAAATAGCATGGTGGATATACATCTGTAGAAAAAAAATAGTATTTTAGGCATGAAAGGGAGAGTTAAAAACAGCTTGCTAATTATTTTCCTTCATTTCAGATGCTTACTTCAACTGCTTGTTTGATCAGATTCATCTGCTCTTCTTGCTTTGCAAGCATCTTCTAGAAAAGCAAAGCCATAAACAGCAAGAGAAAGTCAGATAATTTATTGCTTAAGTAACACTGTACCATGTATCTAGGGGGGTAAGTCTTTACCAAGTGTGAATCTCTCAAAAGATGCTGCAGACATTTGGTATAAAGTGCACTGACAGAATCCTAGGAGAGAAAAGATAAAAGCTGTCAGATTCAGGTTAATGGGACTTGGAGGAACAAAGCTTAAATAAAGAAAGTCTTCCCTGTCTCAAAAGTGCTCAGTATGGTAAGAGTTTTAGCAATAATTATTGCATTTACTAAACAGTTCAGATAGTGAAATTCTTAAATGCAAATTACCACTTCCCCCTCCTCCCCTTTCACAACTCTAGGCTACTGTGACACAGAAAAGTTCACTAAGACAAAGATAATAGCAGCAGTGAAGTGAATTATATTTAGCAAATTAGACATCAGGAAGGAAGATACTGACTATGTAGTGGCGGAGGCTTTTCCTTTCATGTTCTTTAATTGTTCTATAGAAAGATCCTATGTATTTATCAAATCTCTCACAGTGCCTTCCCAAGAACTCTCTAACATCTTCAATGTTTTTAAGCAAATAGGAGTTTGATGAAGCTGCAGATTCACCTAAAATAAAAGCCAAGAATTAACACAGAGTTAATATATATGCATGGTAAAATGCATTTTCTCCCTGCATATACAGCCAGCTTGTGTGCACTGAAACATTAATTCAGCTTATTGCACCTTTAACAAGAGCATTACCTTTAATTAAGAGAATTTAATGCATCACATTAGAGCAGGCTCCCCTGCTTTTTATGTCAAGTATTTATTCGGAATAGCTAAAACAGATTTCACATGGTTTTTTACACTGGGATAATTTACTACCACATGCACTCAGCTTATGAGTTGTGTAAGTCAAGCTTGAAAGTAGAAGAAAAGCACATTACAGTGTTGACTGAGTGCCCATGCAGGAAGTCAGGGTGCTTTAAGTGAGCTGCAAAAATCCCATCTTGGATTTTTACATAACCTATTCTTTATTTAGACATGCTTTCTCTGAACTGGAGAGCAAAGTTGCTTCATGTAACATTAAACCAACGCCACTTTTCTTCTGAATAAGACAACTGAATCCCTCCTTCACTTAGAGCTCATGTTGCTTTTCCAAAATTTTTTTCTAGGCAAATCTTTCATTTGCAGTCAAAGGCAACCAACTAGTAAGAGGCTTAAATCATTCTTTTTAAATTACTTTTGAAATTAGAAACTCCTTCACTTCTGAAAGACTGCAATACAACTATATTAAGTAATGCCTATAAAGAATATCACAAGAATAATTTTTGAGATATAGATTAATACTTAGAAAATTTAAGGCTATATGAATGGCAGCTAGGTTGTTTTTTTTTCCCCAGACAAACTTCCATACTTCCCTCACAGTACTACTTTCACTCTACCCTAGTACTACTTCTCTTTGCATTCACTTGTTTCAAATACTCTTACTTATTTAGGAAGACTAACGTTTTTATTTCAGAAAAAGCTGAAGCTTCTAAGCTTCTTAAGGAGCTTCTGTTCTTCTTAATTAGTAAACATAGATTGTTATACAAGTTCACAAGGACATGCTGTTAACATTCACAGTATTGACAGTAGTCTTGAAAATAGTGTTACAGCCTTAAGGAGCACTTCCAAAATTAAGACATTCATCTTAATAAGTTGGGCAACCACCAGGAGGTTGCTACCTAACTCTGCCATACAGCTTCTGTCCCCCAATAGTGATCATGAAAGAATTTACCTCTCCAGTTTTTTGTGCATCTACCCTGCATTTCAAGACACACAGTCACATTTAAGACTAAATCCCTTTTTTAAGCAGTCAGCACTAAATTGAGCACTGCTAAGAAAAATCATGCTGGAGTAAGTATTCTACAGATGATTCTTAATTCTGCAGGATTTATGCCCCAGTCTCAGCACTAGTTTTGCCTGGCAGCAACTTGATATTTCTCTTCAGTAGCACACCAACATCTGGCCCAGCAAGCTGATAAATGCCAGGGGCTTTTAACCAAGCCAACACTTTCCAGAATGAACACATTTATTAAGCACATCAAACACTAATTTGCTCACTGTGCAAAGGCAGCCACCGAATTGGCACCAATACATACTTGAGCCTTCTGTTTTTTCCAATGGATGAGCTATGCACAATATACTAAAGCTTTCTTCTTTTTCATTGTAAAAGGTTTCCTCAAAGAGAACAGGCACCGAGAGATGATAATTAAAACCATCTCCTAAAATGATGAGGTTTCCTTGTATGAAGATCTCCTGAAACAAAACGAAGAGCAGATCAAGTGTGAAACTCTGCCCAAAAAAAAAAGTTACTCTTTGGCTTCTACATTGCGTAGTTATATTTCCCAGGGGGAGAAGAGAAACTTGCAAGGCAAGAAAGCCCCAGACCATAAAATATCTCCATTCTCATGCTGTGGAGACACTGAAACGCAGGCTCCTTCAGTCTTCAGTGGCTGGCTGAACCTTGCTTACAGCCACTTCCTTCACAAACCTACTAGAGGAGGTTTCAGACAATCACCAAGACCTGTTTGCACATTTTAGAGCACTTTTAGTAAAAAGGAAATTAAAAACACTCAACAACTTCAGATCAGGACTTAACCCAGCTTTAGAAAAACACCACACACCTTGTCTGTATTTCTCATGCTTGGCTTTATTTTCCCAGCAACTCCAGTGAGGACATCTGGAATAGGAAGATCTAGATGGCAGCCTGCAAATTATCTATAGTGCAAACTGTATGCCCAAATTCTCAGACTGTACTGCAAAATTACAAATGAAAACACTGGGACCCTATGCAGTGTCAGCCCTGCTTGCCTCCTCTGTAACCATTAGTTCACACAATCAGTCAGCAGCAGCAAATCACTCACTGGAGTGTCCCCAAGTTACATTCAGATATCAAAACAGAAATACCTTTCCATTTAAGGTTTGAAAATTTTCTTCCAGCGGCTTCAGAACATAAGATTCAAACTGGCAGGTAGAAAGACTGTTGCTTGAAAGGCTTCCTTTGCATGGAACTAGCACCTAAAAAAAGTTAAATCAGGCTTTAGAGAGAAATGCCATGTATTGCCAGCTATACATCAGTAGCTTTTGTCCTTTAGAGGCAAGCAATTAAATCAAGCTTATAAATATTTACTAGTAAACATATAGGAACTATAGGTGCTTTTATTTAAATAAAAAGGAAAGGCTACCACTAGAAACACAATTCAATAATTAACCCAGAAATTTCATTTAGTAACTTATCTGAAAAAGGCTGACAGATGCTACTGAAGCAAACGACACTAAGGGAAGTAAATTAAATCTTTAGCTACTTAGCACCAGTCACACAAATGACTTAAAATTAAGCAGCTAATAAAAAAGCAAAGTATATTTTCATACTAAAATGAAAATCCATCAGAAAGAAAAAAAAATCTAAGATAAACTTCTTGGGTTTACACCAACAGATAAGCAATTTTGGACAAATTCTTAATTAGAAAGAAACAAATTTTATAATCAGGTAACAATAACCTCCATGTTTTATGGAGTCTCTACACACTTAATTGTGAATGAAGATTAATTGCAAAATACCCAGATCAGTAAATGTTAAGGACTATAGTTTTTATTCCAGGCCAGTTTATTAGCTTTATTTTGCCACATAAAATGCTGTCAAATGAGTAACTGCTTGCCCACCAGGCATTTCAAAAGGTCAATCCCATTTAAGTTATAAACTTGTGAGAGAATACGTAACTTCAGTTCAGAGAAAGGAAAATAAGCTTTCTGCAGAGCTTAGAAACAATACCAACCATAACTTTTTACTACCTTGCAATATATCAAGAGGGCCATATTAGTAAATAATGTGCAACTTAAACTAAAGATTGTTCTGCTTCATTGCCAGGTTTTGTAGGCTTGAACTAATCTTTACATGTTTCCTAGCATACATATGATTTAAACTCAAATAGCTACCATTTACTAAGCAGCTTTTAAATACACTTTTTTATACTTACAATACCATGGAGTTCTGCAACTTTGCTGCATAGATCAGGACGTCGCTTCTGAATGGCCAAATAAAAAGGATTTTTCAAAATATCTTCATCATACATAGCCATATGGACTTCAGATATTCCAAGGAGATGTTCTAAAACACATACAGAGAATGGTTGATGTATCATACGTGGTACCTGCTAAGACATAGTATTTGGGAATAGCTAGGGGCAGTTTGATTCTCCTTGTCCACAAGGAAAAAGCAGTTTCGGGTCTTGATGTAAGCAGCCAATGGCATTGCTTAACTATTAACTACAGTTACTTAGAAGTTATTCAGACAGAATAATTTTCATGATTATACACTTCCAATCACACAGTTATCCCCAATGTCTCCTTAGGCCTTCCAGGTGTTGGAGTCTAACTGTGAATACTGGAGAGGAGAAGTTAAGATCAGATTACCACTTTGATATACAAATGAACTTCTGCTGCTGAGATCTACAACAAGCCAAGAGACAACAGCTTTTTTACAGCAGATTCCACTGCACCACAGGACATTGATGCTGTTGCACTGTGCCCATGTAAATCTTAAAACTCCCCTGTATAAGGATTACTAACACACATCAATGAGACATCCAGACAGTGTAACAGAAACCCTCGTGTAAGGCAATCCTCAGCTTTCCAGGGAAAGTTAGAGAGGTACACTAAGGATAGATGAACAACCATGTCATAATTAAAAAGCCACCATGAAATTTATCATCATTTGTGGTCATCTCTACTCCCATGAAAACAGTCTCAGTGATTTGAGGTCAGGCTGGTAAGTAACATTTGGCCAAACAGAGAGCAAAAGAAAGACTGGAAAGTGAAAATCCAACCTGTAAACATTGGAAATGCTGTCATTAGGTGTCACAGTGCCCTGGAAAAGATAATCCCTAAGATACCAGACTCTCAACTGCTTGCTTCCTCAATTCCAATTCTCTATGACATATCCTAGCCACAAGGGCAGGAAAAACTCTATCAGGTCCTTCCTGGAAAAACTTCAGAATTTCTTTTTTTTAACAAGAACTGAGATTAACAGGCATACAAATGCTTAAATAACAAGCTTGCTGTATCTTTCCCCTCATGCAGCTTCCCTTAGTAATCAACAGAAGCTGTACAATTTCCTTATACAATTTCAGCTCTATATACTAAGAAAGGGTGAGCACAGCTAGAGACTTTAATTTGAGCACACCACCTTTACATAATCAGTATCCCCCTGTTTCCTCCAATGCAGAATTACTCCTACCACATTATTTGTTCAGTGTGAGCTCACTGTATGGCAGCTCAAGGGAGTGGAAAAACATACACCCAATTCCATTGATTCCAGAGAGCCTTTGAGTTTCAGCCATGCCGTCAACCGATCTACAACCTGGTAACTGAGCTGGGCTCTGGCCCCTCCTAATCAGGCACAAGCAGAGTTCTCTTAGAGAGCTAAACACAAACACAACCAGTTAAAGCTACAAGTCATTTCCACTATAAAGTTATCACCAGTTACAGCTTGGACAACCCCAGCATGAACCACTGAAGTCTGGCAGTGGCAGGCAACTGCCTCGAGCAGTTTTCCTGCATAGTTCCAGACAAAATGGTCCATACATTTTCAAAGCATACAATAAGACCAAGAGCTTCTATGAAAGATTACTTACTCAGTGCTCCCATATCAGCACAGCTATGCAGTTTGCTAACACAATGGGGAAGAAAATGTTTGCTCATTGACAACTTCAGAAGACAAACCAAGTTGAGTAATTAAAGACTGCAAACCTAGAAAAAGTCCACCTTAATCCAAGCTCAACACGAGCCAGCAACCTGCATCTGAAGCTTTGAAAGTTAGCCATGCCTTGGGCTCATCCCCCTGCATGGGCAGCAGGTCAAGGGAGGGGAATCTGTCCCTCTGCCCCACTCAGGTGAGATCGCTCCTGCAGAGCTCCCTCCAGGCCTGGGGTCCCAGCACAAGGACATGAAGCTGTTGCAGCAAGTCCAGAAGAGAAGGAAAAAAATGCTCCAGGGGCTGGAGCCCCTCTGCTCTGGAGACAGGCAGAGAGAGCTAAGGGGGGAAGGGAAGGCTCCAGGGTGACCTTCTTGCACCTTCCAGTACCTAAACAGGCTGGAGAGAGACTTTGGACAAGGGCCTGGAATGACGAACAAGGGGAAATGGCTTCCCACTAGAAGAGGGTGGATTTGGATTAAATGTAAGGACAAAATTGTTCCTTGTGAGGGTGGGCAGGCCCTGGCACAGGTTGCCCACAGAAGCTGTGGCTGCCCCATCCCTGGAAGTGTCCAAGGCCAGGCTGGACAGGGCCTGGAACAATGGGGGATAGCGGAAGGTGTCCCTGCCCATGGGAGAGGGGTGGAATGAGATGAGCTTTAAGGTCCCTTCCAACTCAGATCAACGAATTCTATAATCCATGATCTGTCCTACCACAGTGTCTGGGTAAACAGGATGATCACCAGTAATTCCACCACATGATTACTATAAAGATTTTTCGGCAGGCAGCTGCAATCCAAGTTCAAACTGTGGGCTTCTTCCTCAGCCAGTGCTGGGGGAGGGAGAAGAGGCAGCACAAGCCCTGTGGCAGGTCTACTGCAGGAACACAGATGTCTCATTGTTGATCTGCACAACAGCAGGGCTGAGACACCTTTATGAGCAGGACTAGTTAGCTACAAAAAATCCTGCCTAAAAAACTAGGCCACAATTCTAAGTAAGTCTTAATTACTGCAGCTTGCAGTCCAAACATGACTCGGTGACAAATTAGTATATATAACTAAATACAATTTAGCATAAGTCAAGCAGAGCTGTATGTACACACATGTGCAACCTGCAAAATAGTTTGCCGCAGCAAGACTAGCGTCCCACGTGCTTTTTTTTTTTGGATGGTTTTGGATGTTCCCATCCTCATCACAGGAGATGAACTGATTGGAGAAGAGCCTGAGGTAAGGAAGACAAAGGAGCCCTGTAAGCAGAATCCAGTCCATGGAAGGTGGTGATGTTTATAATTAAGGAACTGCATGAAGCAGGTAAGGATTTTTTTCCCCACAGGTGGATCAAGCTTTCAGTGAAGGGCATTTTTCCCACATCTAAGTAGGCCTTAACTGAAGAAAACAGGCTTAGGTTACAGATCAGAAATACCTTTTAAAAGGGAAGATAAACACATGGCTTGGCAAAGCTGTCAAGTCTCTCACATTGTAAATCTCCAAGAATGCGTCAGACAAACATTTACTAGAGGTGATAGTGGACATAACGAAGCTGTGAGGGTGGATTACATGGTCTCTTTAGACACTTTCCAAATCAAGCTTTCATTAATGTAGTTGTCCCATTGAAGCATCTTCATCTGCCTTTAGTTTGGTGAATTCATGTATCTGGCCAAGCAGCAGAAGATGAGACTGCTGTGATCCTCCCCAAGACAGTGATGGAGAAGCTGTTAGCACATCACATACTATGTCAGGGAAAAAAAGCACATTGACACAAGAAGGCAACCAAGCATGAGACTGCAGTGCTAAAACTGCAGTGCACAAATGTCTCCCACAGCTTTATTGCCAGCCTTTCAGCCTAACCAATCTTCAAGTCCAAAAACTTCTTCCCATAACAGGAGGGGAAGGGAACACATACCATAAATCCTCCTTATCAAAAAACCTGTATCTCACCACCAAAAAAAAAAAAACAAAAACCACCAACTGATAAGCTTTGTCTAGAAAGAAATTTAAAGTAACACTTCATTCCCTGGCAAAACAAGTGGAAGAGATTTATGTGAGGAGAAGTTCCCACAGAAAGCTTGACTACACGAAGCTTGCTGTCTGACTGACCTCTTAAATCACTGTCTGCACGTGAAAAAAACATGAACAGCTGGAGTACTTTAAGAATCATTGCTAATGGACCATCATAGGAAGAGTTTGAAATTATCATCTTCAGTTCCTGGTTCATGAGTTACACACCACAAATAACTATTTTTAAACATTTAGTTGCAGCCACAGATTCTTTTACTACAGAACTACTGACAGGGTTGAATCACACTTGGAGCTCCAGCAAGGAGTGAAAAGAAACTGCATTCAAACATTGAATTCTAGCATTTCACTTACTATAATGCCCCTAAGGTGCCATTGGCATGCTCTACCCCAAGAAGGAAGGTAAAACTTCTAGTTCACATGGTATTTGTCACCCTCCTTGAGCAGAGCAGATGGGAGCTCTGAACTGCTCCCCTCATGCATGTTCCTACACAGCAGGAAACAACCCCCACTGGCCACATTAGTACTGTTTTGAAAATCACAACTCTCAATTTCCTTCCCTTTTCTCTCTTACCCCTGCAGCTGTTCAGTGTCTCATTAGGGGATAGCTATCATACCTGATTAAAATGTGGGTATGAAAAACAACAGGTAGAATACTTATTACCTAAGACAGTCTAGTTACTATATTCACTTGGCCCTCCAACCTCTCACAGCATTCTCCAGCGAGACAGAAGTGTGGATGTAGAAACAATTTAAGTCATCAAAATCAAACAAACAAACACCACCAAGAAAGCCGAAACAAAAAACCAAACCAAAAACAACAACGACAAAAAAGCAAACCGAAGGAATTTAGTCTACATATTCAAGTGAGTACATTAAAGCCTCCCCAAAGCTCAGGCATTTTTGAGATTAAGTCAATTTCTTTCCACCCCAAAAGTTAAATGCATCTGAAAAACACTGGCTAATGCATTGTTGTAATTCCAAGAACACATCAGAATTCTCCATTAAGAGATTGTTGGCAGAACACAACATCCAGCTTCAACCTAATTTAACTTGGGGGTGACACAGACTTACTTTTCTAGTTGCACCTTGGACAGCTTTAGATTTACTGAGAAAACAGAAAATACACAAAGCCTTATATACATTACCAGAACTGACTAATGCTTAACAGAATGCTCATTAAAACTATCAAAAGCTATATTTGCTATGAAGTTCACTAAATTCTATCATGCTGAGCAGTAAAGCAATACTCGAGTACTAATGTTATGTAAAAGGTTTAAATTGAATCACTTCAGGGTATGGCTTCATGCCTGTAAACACAGAAATAGCTCAAATTGCTGGAAAAACAGAAGCTAGCTGGATCAGACAGACAATCTAATAAGCATTATGTTACAGTTTAAAAAAACCCCATAATCATAATCTTACAACAGACAAATCCTCTCTAGATCAAAAGCAGAGTGATAATTCTAATGATATAACTATGGTACAAAGGACAGCTCAAATGAAAAACATGGAATCTGAGCATGTCACTGTTTTCTCTAAAATACTGGAAATGAAGCCTAATTACATTCAGTACTGAAAACAGTGAATAGGAATAAATTCTGACAGTTCATTTTGTCATTGATGGTGTTTTCTTTTAGAGACAAACAAGTGAGGGACCTTTTCCAAAGCTTGCAGGTTTCAGTTCCTTTTAAGAAGTACCTTGAAATTTAGACAAACAGCCATGAAAGCAGATGATGTCATTGTACTTGCATTGTTACTTGACAGTTACCTCATGTCCACATTCAACTTGTACAACTATTTACTCAAACCTTAGGCACATCATCTTCTCAACATCCTGCTACATCCCTACTAAAGACTTAGCAAAACACACTGCAAAGAAAATGCCTTTCATAGCAGAATGAGGGATTGTGTATACAAACACTACATAGTCAATGCCGAGCAGCATAATATTCTGTGTTTTCACCATGGCATTTTAATGCTAATTCAGCAGAACAAAGTAAAAACAGCTACCAAAGTTAGTAAAAATTATTAGCTTAGTTCAGTAACCTGAAATGTCTCCAGGACAGCAAGTTAGGATGTTACACTGGGATACTAACATCAAATACCTCTGTGTCCTCTCCACACACGTCCAGGTTCAAGGAAGCAGAACGCCATGTTCTCCAAAACCTTCAACATCAGATCTATTAGCATGGCAAGAAGCATAAGTTCACTCAATTATACTTTACCAATACTGTCAAGTTTCACGTGACAACATCAACTTAGCTCACAATACCTACAACGGGAACAAGTAAGGCTTAGTAACTTGATATTTGCTGAAGTGCTCAAAATAATGAGTAAATGATAAGCGACTCATTACTCAACTAAAAGTTTCTCATAGCAGCAGAGAAATACACGTACAAACTTTATCAGAAATGCATAATTCTAGCAAACCACACAGCTCCACAAGAAAAAAAAAAAGTAAAAGGAAGCAACTGTCCCCAGTTCTGATTTTTTTTTTTTTAACAGAAGTGCTTCCCCCTCACACCTTAAGAGCACCACTTGTTAGAAGGAACAGCCAAAGGTGAGCATATGTTAGTGCACTTTACAAGCAAACAGGAATCTAACATTGGAATTTAAGTAGTCTCAGTCCAAAAACTCAAGTTACCACTACAGTCCCTGTTTTACCAGTGCTATTACTCCTCAGGTTACTCTGCTTCTGGGCAGAAGTTACGATATGAACCTGAGTTCTACATCAGCATTCATCTCAAAATAAAAACAAATTGTTTCTGAGCATTTAAAAAACCTAAAGGATGAGTGTTGAGCATCCTATGAAAAACACCTGACACATTCCAGTGCACCTTGTTCACCACGAGGTGGTAAATAAGTAATTCTATTCCTATCCTTTTAAATTCAGGTTCAGCTTGTACTGATTTGTATGAAACTGAAGTATGCTGGAGCAGCACCTCTGAATTATCAGATTACAAAGTGGTGAATTCACATCAGTCAGCTCAAGGCTAACTAGCAATCAGTGAAAAACTAAGTTTTATCATCCCAGAACACCAGTCTGGAAAAGAGGGGTCATGAGCATTCCAGGAAAATGCTAATTTCTCTCACCATCTTCCTTCCAGGCACACATTTCTTCCACTGAAGGGTTAAGAGCTGGCACAGGATCTCGTGGCTTGGGTCTTGCCTCTACCCAACACCCCTCAAGCCTTTCCTAAGCCTGGCAACTCTGGCCCTGCTCCCACTGCTCCCACCCTCCTTGGACAGGCCTCCCCCAGACCATGCAGCCCTGGTCAGTACCAAGCACATGGGCTTGTACCAGATCTTGCACAGCTTCTGATGAGCCCCTCCTCAAACTCCAGAACTGAGTTCACTCATGAAAAGTTGTAAGAAGGTTCACCCTTTATATTTTAACAGAGCATTTGCACCATCATTTGATGTGGACACATTTTTACTTGGCCCAGACATGAGGGCATGAGGGCCCAGTCAATCGCTCCTTTTCTCCAGAGGAAGAACATTTCAATATGTGTGGATCATCGTTCAACAGCCAAGCTTCCCACTTCTATCCAGTTACTCCCACCTATTCAAGATCATCCTGCTTGTCATTAGCCTAGTATCAGGTACAAGCTGCATTCTCTTTTCACAACAGGGTAGACACTAGATTCCCATTTCTCACAGGTTTAGAAATCCACCAGAGTGGCTGCAATGAAGTTTCATTCTTTGTCTTACCACTACTGAAACTGCATTACATTCTCTGATGCAGCTCTGAGCTACTCAAAGCAAGCCCCAGAACAAAGTGCAAGTGCTGTTCAGTGAACCCCCAACAGTTACAAGGAACATTTAGAGGGAGAACATTAACAACAAACACAAAGTTCCCAAAACAGCTTCTCAAACAAGGATGATTCCTTCAAATACTAGTGAGTGGTATTTAAGGTCACCTCCTCCTCAGGCTCTCAGAGGTTTCAGCACTTTGGTACTTCACTCCACTCCACTCTCTGGAGGGGAGGGATAAATTCTTACGGAGTTGAAATAGACAGAGGTCTACTTAAGCCAAATATTTTCATTCATTTAGGTATTGGTGCAAGGGTAAGGAAGGCTGGAAAACGATTCAGCAGGTAAGCTCTAACTAGTAAAATAAATTATTTTAACCACCACTGGTGTATAAATGCTACACAATGCAACATGTAACAGCCTAATTAAAAGCTTCCTGAAAGTAAACATCATGATACAGAAGTATCACTCAAACATTCCCCCACAACATAAAGTAAGATTATTGCTGTGGATCAAATCCCCTCACTACTTTGCAAGCAAAAAGCTTAGAAGAAAGCACATCACAGAATTCAAAGAAGTGCTTAGTTTATCAGTGATCAGGGGAGGGAAGGGGTTAATGTCACTTTTCGTTTTCGCTGTATTTCATCCTTATTTCCCTTCTTTTCATAGTGGCTTCAAGCTTTCCCAGGCCACAGCAGTCTACAGACCAAACTTAGTATATGAGCTTACTCCAAAAGCCCCTCAGATAAGGCTTACCAATCATTTAAGCAAAACAAACGTGCATTTACCTAAAATTCTACTTGAAAGTATTAAAATGAGGCTATAACATTTAATTAGTGACGTTCAAGATGCCACACAGAATACTTTGCAAACAGTTTTAAGAGTACTGCACAGTAAGAATATGGTCATTAACATCTATTGCAAGAAAGCTTTGCCACAGAACCAGGAAATACATTTCTTCTACTACTTATTATGCTGCTTCTTAAGTCAGTTCTAAGGATTTTTACCTCCATCCTAATAGCCTTCCCAGGATAGTATTTGGCTAGTCAGCATCTTGTTTGAAAGCAGTATCAAGATGTGGATTTTCAGAACATCATGCCTGACTGACAAACAACTGAATTTTAACAGTTCCCACAATCTAAGCAAATTGTATAACTGCATGCAGCTGAACTTAAATTAGAACAAATCTAAATAACAGGCTCTTCCCACATGACACACCTAAACATGTACTTAGGCATGACCTGATACAGATTATGACTGCTACTACCTTCAGGTTTAAATAGTCACATGTTCCTGAACCAATACTCCTAGGGACTTTCAAAGAAGTGGCTTCCAGGTTCTCACACAACTTCAGTGCTCTGTGGCAGATTTTAAACATCGATAAAACAGACACACAAATATGCATAATTTAGTCAGCAATAAGCTTAACAATTATGTCACATAGGACTCCAGATTCAAACCCAGAGCTAATCCTTTTTCCACCTGACAATGATTAAGCAATTACAAGACTTCACTCACAATCAGGTCAAAATCATCCCTGTTTCCTTATTCCTACAAGGAAACAGACATGACTGGTTTGCTTCTTTTAGGCTACCAACATTTATTTTGATAGAAAGCTATTCAGTTTAGTTGGTAGTAATTTGATAATCTACACAAATTTAAGAAGCAATTTCTTCCACAGTTAGCAACCTGCTGCAGAAGTTATGCAGGTTTTGGAACTAGGGCCAAAATTAAAGCAAGACAAAACATAAACAAACAAAAACCCCCAGTCAGTAGAGTCCAAGCTACCAAAATCCAAAAGGAGGAACATAGTCTAGACAAGACTCCTCAGGCTAGGCTCAGCAGCAGAAAGCCAGTCTGCCTGGACTCTGTTCCTCACAGCAATTTATCTTGCTCATAACACACATCACCCTGCAAGGGTAGTGATAAAAGATAAGGGAATGGGTCATGCTCCCCTTCTTGTGGGACTCTTGAGGCTTCACAGCTTTTTCAAGCTCCTGTAGCATCACAAAACCACTCAGCTACCCACAAACGCTGGGGCATATGCGGTAGCATACGTTGTGACAAGCAAGCTCTCCAGGAGCCCACTAGAGCAGTCACATCAGGTGCTAGACACAACACAGCTCAGTTCACCAAGTGGCACTCCACATTACCTCCGTCCCTCTGGATGCACACACGAGCACGGCCTAGTACCCATCAGTGCTCACCGTGCTGTACCCAGCACACTGCCAAGGGCAGCTGGGGAAGCATCGCTTCTGACAGTGACAACTGGCGTGTTTCCTGCACTTCCTGATGTGCAGTTGCTTGACTTGAGCTAACTGCAGGTGCCCTGAACGGATCGCACGCCGGCCCTTCCTACGGGTGACAACAGCAAGCTCCTTCCTCAGCCGGGTCCCGGAGCGTCTGCGACACATAGGACAGCCGAGGGGCCGGGCAGGACCAACC
>NW_008239324.1:14057849-14069541 GCF_000691975.1 Corvus brachyrhynchos
GGCGCGCCCCGAGGGCAGCACTTGCCATGTGGGCTGGTAGCGCCCAGCTGTGGCAGCGCCCGGGGCCCAGCACCGGGTAAGTCAGGGCGGCACCGGGCACGGCCCCCACCGCCACCATGGTGAAGGAGGAGTGCAAGGCGCTGCTGGACGCGCTCAACAAGGTGACCGCCTGCTACCGGCACATGGTGCTGACCATCGGCGGCACCTCGGACTCCCAGAACCTGCGAGAGGAGCTCAAGAAAACCCGGCAGAAAGCTCAGGAGCTGGCGGTGGCCAACAGGAACAAGCTCACCACGGTCCTGAAGGACAAAAGCGTGAGTAAGGAAGATAAAGCCGAGTTCGAGAGGCTATGGGTGATTTTCTCCACGTGCCTAGAGATCCTGGAGATCGACATGAGGAGAGCCCTGGAGCTGGGCCACGAGTTCCCGCTAAACGTCCCCAAAAAGCACCTGATCCAGACGGGCATGAGCGGGGGAACCTCCGGCGTGGCCGCCCGCGCCATGAGCGTCCAGAACATGAAATACGAGGCTGAGCACAACATAGACGTGGTGGATTTGAAAGACCTCGAGAACGAGATCAACCAGGTAGGAGAGATGATGTACGAGATGGAGATGAAGGTCAATGTCCCCCAGTGGACAGTAGAGGCTAAGCAAGACCCAGGGGCTGAACTGAAATCCACCATCAGCGTGGGTGCTTCTTCTATTGGCATGATCTCTGTGGAGGAAAATAAATCGTTCTGCGATATCAGCAAGGTTCTAGCTGGGATTATTTTCACTGCTGTGCTCATTATCGCCATTGTCCTGGCAGTGTGTGTGGTAAAACTGTCTTAGGGTGGTGCAAGCTCTGACACGAGCAACCCTCTCCAGCCTGTCTCTGGAGTGTTTCATGCCTCACCTTTACTTTCAAAACGTGTCACTTGGA
Organism: Corvus brachyrhynchos; assembly: GCF_000691975.1. Lineage (NCBI taxonomy): Eukaryota > Metazoa > Chordata > Aves > Passeriformes > Corvidae > Corvus > Corvus brachyrhynchos. The sequence continues at coordinate 14,058,771 of NW_008239324.1, forward strand.
TGAGCTGAGAATTTAAAACGAGCACTTGAAAGAACAAAGCAGAACTCCTGCCTCTCGATGTCCTAAAACGTACTATTTGCTTCTTCATGCTTTTTGAAGAAAAGGGATGCAAATCAGCCTGCAGAATAGAATGTCTTCGTTTGCTGGACTTGTAACAGTTAAGCGAAGTATCAGGGTATTATCACTACTGACTGTAACAGGGATTTGCCTGCTATTAATAGATCACTATTCTCAGAAGCCTGTGGTTTTTGTTCTTCACTACGCTCTGCTGTTTGCTGCTGGTCACTGTTTACAGTATTGGAGAGTAACATAAATTTGAAGGCTATCATGGGTGTTTTGTCTGACCAAGTGAAGAGAATACTTTTTTTCCCATCAAATACAAAAATATTTATTGAGTGGAGGAAAAGGGTAAGGATGAAAACCCCAATAAAGGAATGTAAGCAACCTCTATTTTAGACAAGTTAATGGTTGGGGAGGGGGGGAGAAAAGAGACCCCTGATTGATACCGAGTACTGTTTGTTGATTTAGACTGGCTTGTACGGAACCCAGTTGCATGAATTGGCACAGCATATGTGAATGACTAATCGCTTTCCAAATCCAAATAGAAAAAAGGCAGAGTTGCATATTCAGAAAAATACTAGCAAGCCTCATGGTTTTCATTCACATTTACCACAATTTTATCTTTCCCTGCAGAAAGGCTGATTCTTGCTACTGGTTCTAATTTTTCTTTCTGTAGCAGCAGCTTGCACTTCACGATTAATTATGAAAACAGGAGCAATGAATCTACCCACAGCAGTTGCAGTAACATTGGAAAATAGATTTTAGCAAAAAAAAATTAAGTTAAAGCAGACCTTCCCAACGGGATCCCCTCTCCTGTTGACAGGCAGGGACTGATGCTTGAATGTGTACAGTCACATTTCTGCAAGTTCCCAAATTGCAGAAATCCAGACAAAGCTAAAAATGTGTCTCAGTTTCATACCTCAGTCATGTCTGATTAATCATCTGGGAAGCAGGAAGCCTGTAGGATAGGTCCCATTTGATAACACTACAATTCTGGGAGGGAAATGCAACAGCATAAAGCTTTCCAGTGCTTCCCTGTGGAATTTACATTTAAATGTAAAACTGTGGGAACTGACAGTTACTTAGCAGAGAAGCTTTACAATATTTTGTAAAAGGATTTATGTGTTATGGTATTTATTATTTACTTCTGGAAATACCTTCTAGTGCTGTGAATACACGTTGTCCATTCAGGAATGCTTGGTACGTGTGCTACGGTGCCATAGGTGTATGGGGCACTCCACAGCCAAATATAAAGACCCCATAATATTGGGGTCTTAAGAAGTTATTTTTCTTCATTGATTATTATGGGCACGTTATCAAAAAGTAATAATGGGACATGTTTTGTGAACAGTCTTCATGCTTGTTAAATAAAATTGACAACATGCATGAACACCTAATATTTTTAGTTAAGAACTAAACATACTTCAAAAAACTGCAGCAAACAGTTTATTCTTTAAAAGAACTGAATTTATGGGGGGGAAAAAAAGTGTATTTGAATCTGGTCACTTGTAGGTGAGAAAAAAATAGTGGAGACCTGAATTCAAAGCTATAGATTATCCTTATGTTGAAGGATAACATGAGTTCTGCATCCAGTCTAACTCCATTCTCTTGGGAATTCAGAGTGCTACAAGACAACTCTACATTCCTTTCTGTTGTGTTTCACTCATTCCATGGGATATGTTTTATGTGTAGTTAATCTATGTCCCTAGAGATCCCTGACAGCTTTATAACTAAGCCAGGTCTGTATTTATCAGTGCTACAGGTCCAGCCTGCCTAGACATGGTGTAGTTGCTGAGTGTTCATTTAAATTGGATGATCTCCTTCAAAATCACAATGAGTAAACATATTTAAGGAAAATACAGCAAAATCTGCAGGAGATCATACCTATTTGGATTGCCACCACTTGTCATTAAGGATCTGTGGATATTTCCACTCTTTGCACTCTCCTTTCACTTAGTTCACGGGAAGGTGGAGAAGCAGTTGGGCTCTATTCTGTGCTTCCTGAAAACTCCATTTACCTTGTGAAATCAGACCATTTAACCACATGTCAAACCCCAAGTAATGAATGCAAGTCTGTTTTCTGGTGGATAAGTAAATGGTAACACTGACAGCATTCATTGCCTTTATCTTGATATCTTCCACACACCTAACCACAGATAAACAGTTTATCCATGCTTATTTATGTAGAAGAATTTTTAAGAATAGGTCATCTTCAAAAGCAAGCCTCAGTGAGTGGGTAAACAGTAAGTTTTCACTCCACTGCTTTTTTTTTTAATTTGGATTTTTTGCTATAGGATTCAAAGAATTCATATTAATAGCCTCTAAGTATATAAGTCTTGCTTTATTATGAATACGCACACAAGTACTATTTAAAGGATTGACCTTGGAAAAAGAATTTTCAAATTGTAAGACAAAGCTGGCTACAACTTAATTCATCAGTAGTTTGTTCCTAAAAAATCTGTATCACCTTATATTTAGACTATCTGAAATTAATAGATTAAGTAGAATTTTAAGAGAGGATTGGCACTGTCTACAAGGATAAAGTGCCTGCCATTCATCTCTGTTGGGGCCCCTCTCCCAGGGCTAAGCTGAAAAGATACCTCCCTAACATCTCCTACATGTGTTTGTTCCACCTGACAGACTTTGGCACAACACTGCACAAAACCAAAACAAAATGAAACCACCATTGCCCAAAAGTACTGAGGCTTCCTTTAAATTAAGAAATATAGATTTGCAGTCTTCATTTTTTTCCCCTACTGAAATGCAACTGGAAGGAGACTGGAAATGTTATTTTGTAAGTGAAAAATGGGAATTCATACTTCAAAATACTCTATATTGAAGCAGCATGATGAAAAAGCACATACTCTCATGCTGATTGCTGAGAATGTAAAAGAAGATGGTCATTGCTTAATTAATATCAGTGTTGATCTACTTCAGTTCTTTTGTTTTTATTCACAGAATACACACATTAAATTTGCTGTATACTAAAATCTTACTCCTGACTTGAATTACACTGCTTTTGCCTGTGCATGGGTGGTATTTTCTACACTTTGAATAATGCAGACCTGTTACTGTCACTATTTATTTAACTTAAAATAAAGTACCTCCTTATAACTTACTGGTTTGCTTGCAGCAGTAATTCAAACCAAACAAAACCTGTTGGAGCAAGTCCAGAGGAGGCCATAAAGTTGATTAGAGGGATAAAGCACCTCTTCTGTGAGGAAAGGCTGGGAGAATTGGGATTGTTCAGCCTGGAGAAGGCAAACTTTGGGGTGACCCAATAGTAGCCTTCCAGTGCCTGAAGGAAGCCTGCAAGAAAGATGAAGAGAGACTATTTACAAGGGATGGAGTGACAAGGGGGAATGGCTTCACACTGCCAGAGAGTTGGCTCAGATGAGATACTGGGAAGAAATTGTTCCATGTGAGGGTGGGCAGGCCCTGGCACAGGTTGTCCAGAGAAGCTGTGGCTGCCTCATCCCTGGGAGTGTCCAAGGTCAGGCTGGACAGGGCCTGGCACAACCTGGTCTCGCAAAGGTGTCCCTGCCCATGGCAGGGGTTGAAGCCAGATGATCTTTAAGGTCTCTTCCAACTCAAACCATTCTATGATTCTTTGAAAAGCTGGAATATTAATAAAGCTCATCTATAGTAGGCTCTTCTAAAATAAAGTTCCTGCTTCAACCATAGTAATAAAAGTAATGTGCTAAACCCTCTCATTAGTTTTGTTTGCAGCCTTCTCAAGCTCCCAAAGTTGAATAGTGATGTAGCTTAACTTACACTGCCAGGGAATCAGCAGTCTGAAAAGTCAAGAAATCCCTGCCTTAGGAAACAGCTACAATGACATCTAGGCTAACAGATGATGCTGCCTTCAGCACTGCTTGTCCAGTGTTCAGTACAGAACCCTTGGCTTGGACAATCTGAAAACCAGAGGACACACTAGACTGGACTAACAATTGGATTCTCGAGTTATGATCCAAACTCTGTCGCTTTCAGCCAGCAAAGCTGGCATTTACTTTAGCAAAAGTGAAACTTGGTCCTGTGCTATTGGTGACACCAATGATCAACAAACCATCAGAACTGAGTCTGTAAAATGCAGCAATTTGTAATTTCATTCCAGGATTTCCAGTCTATCACCATAAAAACCCATTATACTGTTATCTAGTTTAGTAACAAAAGGAACACAGGACCACAATTAAAGTGATTCTCCTTATCTTGCGAACAAAGTAACATTAAACTTCAGCACTATGAATATAAAACAAAATTATTTTCAAAATTCTTCATGTAAATATGAAAATAGTTTTTACAGTAATGCAATTACTTAAAACTGGACTAAATGACTGATGTAATTAGCCTTCAGATTAAAAATTAAACATGTGCTTATTGTTTGTAGAGAGGATTGGTGACAGGCTTGCTTTTCCTTCTCTGGAAGGTTTGTGTTGTTCATGTATGCTTTCCAGAAGTACCTTCTATTTAAATGCTAATGGAACTCCTAGTCAACATATTTACCCTTCACAAATTTTCATTATGTAAAAAGTCATTCAGTAAAACCAGTGGATTACAGATCTCTAAGTGCTTTCTCTCAATACGATTATGTAAGTCTTTTAATGCAGGAAGAGATCTGGACAAAATAGTTCACACGTGAGCAGCATTTGCTGTGGTAAGTGTACAATAAAAGCGGGATTAGAAAATAATGTCTTTCATATAAAATTATCCATGTGTGTTTAGGGAAGAACAAAAGAAGAAAGGAGATGGATGTATGTAGTAAATAGCAAAGTTTACTTTTTGTTATATACAACAGCCTCCCAATCTTAAACTACAGCCTCTCTATAAAAAAAAAGAAAGTGTCTTATGCCCAGTGGGACAAAGTATATAAAATATCCCTGAGTGGAACTGACTATCCATTCCCTGATTAACTCGTACCAAGTAAGAGTAAAAATATTTTAATCTGCTACATGTTTTTATCCATTTTACAAAAGACAATCTTCTTCTCCCTTGGTTTCACACTACAAGGGACTTTCTTCTGGAAGAAGACAGTCCCACATGGCTGGATTCCATCATCCATCCTTACAGCTTTCTGCTGTGGTACTGGGTGCAGCTGGGCTGCAGCTTCAGCAGCGGCCACTGCCGAACCTGTGGAAAGCTCGCATGGCATTTAACCAGCATCGGGGCCCTGGTGGATCCTCTCAGCCAGCCAAGCACGAGCGTTTCATGCTGGAAGCAATGTGACTGGAAGCCAGGTAGGCAAACACAAATCCAATCGCAGCATCTCTGAATCTGTCGCCCACAGAGGCCACTTCCCAAATGCAATTATGTTTATTGCTCAGTTCCAGCCATTTGTCAGAATATCTACTGTGATTTACCGGAGTGACAGAAATTGGCTTCTCAACCCTCCACAGGGTCCGGTGGGTTTTTGCTTTGTTCTCTTCCATTGAATTGTATGTTTTCTTTTATTTACACTGCACTACATGACATTATTTATCATACACTTAATAATAAATCTCCACCAAATTAAACAAACTCACAAATCCTCTCAAAGCTAGTTATAATTCTGCTGCACAGAAATGGAAGTCACAGTTATGGTATAAATGTGGTCTGTTATTTTGATCATTTCCACTGTGCATGAAATTATTGCTGGAGTCTCTGATCAGTCAAGTCTGTCTCTCGCACACAAATGTTCAAATAGCACACACAGCTGAATTCACTGATGTGCCACAGCACTAAGAAACCACACAGCCAAAAAGCTGACTTTAAAAATCATGGGGTTTTTGAAAGAATAGTAAACCTCATTTCTTACAGTCATCTATAATTGTCTCAGGGAAAAAAAATTCAAATGCAATTCCTTTGTGTGATCCAGAAGAATCTATACATAAACTATACATAAATAGCATAAAACTTGGGGAAAAGAAGGAAGAAAGGAGGAAATAAGAAAAAAAGGACGAAAGAAAATACTTAACTATTTATACTGTATAATATGACTGAGGCCTACCAGAGACAGCAAACATGACACTCCCTTAGCAACTTAATCTAATATGCTAATTGCAGGTGTAACTTAAGCTATATACATTTGAATTCTGGGTCCTGGAGGGAGTGCTCCAAATGATTCCTCAAACATGCCATCAGTACTCAGTCTGGCAAGAAATTACATGTGTGAAAACTATTCATGTAATTAAAAGATGCAGAATTAGAACCATAATTTCTGTTTCCATAAAACATGTAATCCATTATGCACCTGTTGGAAGTAGAACAGTTCCAGTTGTTAATACTATCTGTAACCTAGTTTTCTCACCTGCCTAATTTGTTGGAATATCATTTTGTATGAAGTTAGCTGGTTTTTTTATTTTTCCTTTTAGTCAATTGATATAATGGTGTTATAATCATAAACCTGCATTTCCTAGGTTTGACACTTATTCACAATTTGGAAACAATACTTGAAAACCTATACAGTGAATAATCTATTTACTTTTTATATTAATTATTAAGTCTGCCTATTTGTTGATATTATATGAGCTGAAAGCTTTAGCATGTCATTTTGAAATGACCTGGAGGTATTTGAAATACCATTTGAAATAGCTGGAGGCAATTAAAAGATGTGATGTGGCACTTGGGTTTAGTGGTGGACTTGGCAGTGCTGGGTTTGTGGTTGGACTCAATGATCTTGGGGGTTTTTTTCCCAACCCAAATGATTCTGTGATTCTACAACACTGAAAATAAGCCAGTTTAGGAAGCAGTAGAAAAGCCTAGTGAAATCTCTACATTTTTTGGTACTCAAAATTGTCAAAATTCAATATTGTAGATATTACATCTGCATGGGGACAAAGATGCATCTAAATTAAACCAAGAACTGACTTAATATAATAATTTCCAACTCACAGGATTGCATGTAAACTAAATTAAATGATGAAATGTTGGTGGACCTTGTTTTTAATCTGAAATTATTATTACAGTGGTGAGATCTGCACTGACCTGTCTGGGCAAAATAATTTATGCAGTGATGTAACAAAAGGAACGAAGTCATTCTGTTGCTAAGAATGTACAAAAAACCCCCAGAAAGTTAATTTGACAATCATTTCCATATATCTAGTGACCTGAACCCTTTGTTTTTAAACAAACTTATGCTTTCTTTTTCTTGTAAGGCAGTAAGTGAAGTGTAGAGAAAAATGTTGAAGTAACCTCTGCATTGCTGAAGTATGATGCCACAAAGAATTATTATCACTGCAATAACCTTATGGTATTTCATTTGATGCAACCTTTGCATCACTCAGAAGGATTTTTTTTTTCAATACAACATAATCTGGTTTTGAAACCAACCTAAAATACAGAAGTATTTGGGGTCCATTAGGTAAACAATCGTATGTTCTGGCATACAAGAAGAATGAAAGACAGCTGAATTCTTAACTTTTTTAGCAAAAATACCTTTTTTCTTTTTTTAATAATTTAATTTGAAGGGGACCTCTGACTCTTCAGCCTTCTGTTACATTTGACTGAGTGTCACACATGTATCTAGCTAATTCCTGCTATGGGGAGACTTCTCACCACACTAAGTGCCCTGTATTCCCAGCCTACAACTGGCCCTTGAAGCATAATGTCCTTGTGCTGGAATCCTTACACACAGTAATGCAATAAACTGGTATGCTTGCTTGAGGATTAGTAATAGATTTCCTCAGATTTTCTCCTTTTTTCTGAAATCACTCATAAGGCTATAGAAATTTTAAGTACAAGTGAGATGAGCTCTGCATGCTAGCAGAACAGATTGAAGAAAAAAGTCATCTAAGTTGGAGATGCTCTATAGATAACCTTACACCTAATTTGCCTGTAAGACTTGTTCTATATTCATGTGAGCTACCTCCAGCAGGTCAGCTGTAACTTTGAGGGGGCAGATATACACTCAAAGACCTTATCTTTTGCCTTTCTTAGCAGGAAACTGGAAGGGGGCAAAACATCCCTTTGCATCCTTTATCTTTGCTCAGAGAGTTTCTGAGTGTTCATTCTCAGAACCTCCTGCCACCTCCGGTCCTGATAACTGGGTCAGTTAAAGACTCACATGCTCCTGGAATTTCACATCAGATGACTTCAGCTTTGCCATGGATGGGTATTGAACTACTCTTCCTAAGACAATACTGAAAGGAAGTCAAAAAAATTGCCAGCAATAGGGTGAACCTGCTGACCCTCAGATAAGAAATGGCACCTTCTCAAGCAGAACAGGTGCCTTATATACCCCCGAAATGTGTGGAAAAATGCAGCAAGTGGAGTAGGGAAGAAAGTTTACCTTAGTTTGCACTTGGCTGTCTTTGGGTCCAAAGGACTGCTCTGAATGCTGAGCTCTAGTCCTGGAGAGAGCTGTAACCCCAGCACTGCAGCTCTAGGCCAGCCCTGGCATTCTCTGTGTGTCTGAGGCTGCAGACAGCAGTGTTGTGCCAGCCACACGTCCCATTTCTACTCCCCTGCAAGAATGCCTACAGAACCAGAACCGCAAGGTTTAATACCAGTGGATGCCAATGAAACCAGAGGAGGCCACCAAGTTGATCAGAGGGATAAAGCACCTCTGCTATGAGGAAAGGCTGAGAGAATTGGGATTGTTCAGCCTGGAGAAGAGAAGTTTCAGGGTGACCTAATTGTGGCCTTCCAGTGCCTGAAGGGAGCCTGCAAGAAAGATGAAGAGAGACTATTTACAAGGGCCTGGAGGTACAAGGGGGAATGGCATGAACCTGAGAGAGAGCAGGTTTAGATGGGATATTAGGAAGAAATTGTTCCCTGTGAGGGAGAAGCTGTGGCTGCCCCATCCCTGGAAGTGTCCAAGGCCAGGTTGGACAGGGCTTGGAGCAACGTGGGATAGTGAAAGGTGTCCCTGCCATGGCAGAGGGGGGAACCAGGTAATCTTTATGGTCCCTTACAACCCAGACCTTTCTATGATCCTATGCCTTGTTTGCCAGGGTGTCCCTGCTTTACATACTAGCACTTGTGAGACTTTAGACTGTCCTAGATAAAAACAAACAAACAAACTTTCCATTTAGAAACTTGAGGTAACACTGTAATCATTGCTATTCTCTAGTATCAGATTTTCCTAGATATGTTCTGAAACAATGTTCCAGGGCTATCAGATGTTACATTTTTGCCGTAGTAAGACACTTTTGTATATGTGCTGGTATTATATCTGATTTGAAAGAGACTCCATTCATTATTGGTACATGAGTACTTTCTACTTAAAATGCCTTTATGCTAAAATGATCTGACATAATGGACCCTAAATCTTTTTGATTAGCCATCAAGCTCATTGGATGTTAAATCTTGAAAAACCTCAGTAGTTTATTAATATTTCACCAGTAAAGCAGCTTTTAGGCATAGCACATTCCTAACAAGATGTATACTTAACACAGTAAAACAGTTAACTACACAAAGAGTGCGAAAGTCAAACAAATACCAAGGTGAATGTCATGATTTTAGGTTCAAAGTGCCTTCTAGTAGAAAACAGGCACATTAATGGGCCTTGTGCTTCCACAGTCTAAGGTGGTAATTACTAATGAGAAAAAAATATTAAATTAGTGAGAAAAAGGGTGGCTCAAGTTACAAGATGTCATTGGTTTTGCTTGTATATTCAGTGATAAGCAAGGGAAGGAGAGGGAGGCATGCTTGTCTATTGTGTGGTCATTCATTTTAGCAGCATCAGCTGGGTTGGCTGACCTGCCCTGCTCACTGCAGTCTGGCACCAGGGTGAGCTTATGGCCCAGCTATGTCTGGGCACACCTCAAGGTCATTTTTGGGTTTTTCAATTGACGTGATCCAGCATCCCACTGGTTCAGTTGCTTCTAAACTTCATTTCAGCTCCAGTGACACACATCTCACATGTATCAAGTACAAGCTCAAATATAAAATCAAATTGAGAGGTTGTCAGAAGCATGTACAGGCACATGGGTATTTGCTAAATGCAATCTGGCAAGAGAAGGATTATGGATAGGAAGAGGATTTTCCATGTTACATGCAAACACTATTCTAACAAAACTTCTCAACCTGTGTCATCAGCTTTTTTCTGCTTAAATTTCTTACAAATTAAAGAAAATTGAGGAATCAAAATCAATCAACAAAATAAAATGTTTCCTAAAGGTTCAAAAAACCTTTTTAAGATCTTGCTACCTTGCTGAATATTTTTTTCTCAGGTAACAAGGTACTTAAAAACCTCAAAACGTAAGAGTTCTGTAATAATTAACTAAAACTCTTCATACTCTTCCCCTTTGAAGTGTACTAGAACAAATCCAAACAACTTGTCAAACGTCACGTTTAACTACAGACCTAAAATGACTTTTGCTGCCAGCATGGCTCGCTATGGAATTGAGATAAGCAGATTTCTGTGAGGCCAGCTGGCGGGTCAGCAGCAGTATTACCATCATAAATCCGAGTCCTTGGCTCCTGACCCCGTGCTGACTCCCGGGAATGTAACCACAGACGCTTCACCTGTGCTCCGGAAGATTCTGGGCTCCGAGGAAGCTCCTCGGCATTTACACCTTGTGGCGCTGTAAATACACTCCGTGCTGTGACCCCCCAGGAAGCGCGAGCTACCCCAGGCCACAGCTTCCCCAGCCACTTAAAGCCATCGCCTCGTTTCTCCCGGCCATCGCTGTCTTAAACCCTCTGTATTTCCTTAAGCACTCGCCCGCTGAGGGCACCCGCTACTTACCGGCTTAGGGCTGAGGAGGGCTGAGGCATCACGGCTCCCGGCCCG
>NW_008239324.1:14070095-14075883 GCF_000691975.1 Corvus brachyrhynchos
CAAAATTACTATAATCAGCCTCCACTCATAATCAGCTTCAGTGAGTAAGTATTCAGCTAATCTAAAAATTGATCTCAAGAGTGTCTCCAGCCGCATGTTCAAGTGAGACCCGAAATGAGGGAGAGCCGTCCTGGTAAGAGGGGCTGGCGGTGCCCGGGATGCAGCACAGCCCGGCCGGGCGGGTGTCGCGATGCGAGCGGGTGCTCCTGCCCGAGCCTTTCTCCCACGGCCGCTGCCTCCGGCACACTGCCGGGAATGTGCCCTTACACATCGAACAGGCATAGAATCATAGAATGGTAAGGGTTGGAATGGACCTTAAAGATTATCTTGTTCCACCCCCGCCATGGGCAGGGACACCTTCCACCATCCCAGGTTGTTCCAAGCCCTGTCCAGCCTGGCCTTGGACACTTCCAGGGATGGGGCAGCCACAGCTTCTGTGGGCAACCTGTGCCAGGGTCCCACCACCCTTACAGTAAAAAAAACCTGCCTTCTAATATCTAACCTTAAAATCCCCTGTTTCGATTTGTACCCATTATTCCTTGTCCTGTCACTACAGTTCCTGACAAAGAGTCCCTTTCCAGCTTTCCTGCAGTCCCTTCAGATCCTGGAAGGTGCTGTGAGGTCTCCACACAACTGTCTCTCCTCCAGATCAATCAAAGCCACCCTGATAAGGCTCCTTAGGACGTCAGGAAAGGGAAGGGAGTTTTCACCTGCACGGTTCCCCTCTCCCCTGCACGCCTGGAGCTGCCGCCCTTATCAGAGGTGCAGATGCAGCAGCTGCCGGGAGAGAGTTTTTTGTGAGGTCGTTTTACATGATCCGTGTTACATCAGATGCCTTTCACCTTGAATTACTGTCTCTTTCAAAGGCAGATGACAAATACCATTTTTTATACGTTCATTCCTGCAGTATAGTGGTTGTTAAATGCCTCTAGCACTCAGTATACAGGGAGAGATCCATGTGGTAGGTACAGGTATATTCCAGGGCTGCAAGAGATGCTAGTAATTTTTGTCTTTTGGAGTTAGTTGGGATATTTTAAGTAATAAACTTGTTAAAATAGTCCATGAAAATTTTCTTTGATTTTTTTTGTCTTTTTTTTTTTTTTTTAAATTGAATGCTTAAAAATAACAAACTTCATGAAGCTCTCAGAGAGCTTAAGGTCTGGTGCATTCGGGTCCTTAAGTTTTTCTAGGATTCTGAAAAGTTTGATTACAAGTTACAAGTAGATGAGAAATCAAACAGTTCTGTAAAAGCCTATCTAACAGTTTTGGTATTAACTGATGTTGGCTTATTTATTTGTTTAACAAATTTTACTACAGAAATTTAAAAGTACCTGAAACCTTATTTTCAAAAGAGTTCATGTTGTAATTTTGTTAATAACAGCATAAATCTACTGCAAAGGATTATGCACATATTTCTATTACAAAATTTGCCATGTGAGATGAAATAAAGATTACCAATAGTTTTAACATGCAGAATAAGCATGAGTAGCTGGGTGTTCACACTCCAAAAACAATGCTTCTAAGAAGCAGATGTTAAGAGGTACTTTTAATTCTCAAAGCATCAGTAGCATCAACCAAAGCATCAACCTCTGGTAACACAGTTTAATGTTTTCCATTGGTTTCAGTAAACTTTTAGTTGGGCCCCTAAAACAAATGTCAGTTTCTAATCCTGGCATGTCTGTGTGTAAAATAAAAACTTATTGGGGAAAAAAGGAGTAACTTTTATGGATTGTTTATGTTTTTCAATTTTTAAAATGTCTTTGTTGTTGTTATTTTGGTATACTTTATACATGGGTTTTATTGTGTTCAGAAGATACGGCCTCTTGCAAGCTCTTTTGCTGTATAACTTGCCTTGCTAAATGACTTTTCAGGTTACTCAGACTTTCTATCTGCTGATGAAACTATTATTTCAAGGCTTGTTTTCATCTTCCAGTGGTCATCACCTCCAGAAGCCATCGAACGCTTTCAGTCTCAAGAGATCTGGTTTCCTCCACCGCAGTTTTATGAATTCTGTAGGCTGTGCAACTTCTCTTCCCTCGGGGAGTTGCAGAGGTTCAGCTCCGCGCGCGCTCTCGAGGGCTGTGAGCGCTGGATGCCGGTGATGCTGAGTGCTCCAGATGGCTTCATCCAGCTGCTGCCGGGTAAGGACACACTGGAGAGTTCTCCTAAATACACAGCATCTCCTGAATGCTATGTGCTGAAGCCACATGACATAAACCAGCCATAACTGTAAGGAAAATACCCTTAAGCCAAGCTACTGCATGCTGTTTCTACCTTGTTTGCTACAGTTGTGACAGTGGCTGCAGTCAGAGACAAGCCAGGGGATCAGACAGCACAGTAATTTCTTAGTTGCTCATAATCTCATTGTCTCATCATTGTCATAATGTGTATTTGTGAAGAAATTCCAGGATTTCAGCTTCATATAACCTGAAGGGTGTATTAGAACTCCCCTTATTTAGCCAGTGTCTTGGGGTGACCTTATGATGTGTATCCCATGTCGCTGCCCTATGCCCAGAAATTAACTTTGCGCCTTTCTATGCCTCTAAACTGAGCCTGAGAGGGGGAAGGAAAAAAAACTGAGCAAAACCTTTTCAAAGTAGTTTGCAGCTTGTTCAAGGACACACTGAGATAGCAATTTTTTTTCCAGCTGCGGCAGGGGAGGGAGAAAGCACCCAGCTTGCTGCTTTCCAATCAGCTTTTGGCCAGTGGTTCAGCTTCTTTTTCTCCAGAGAGAGACTGAGAGTTGAATTTTTTTTTCCCTTCCCTGGAATTTCGGATTTTCTCCCTTTTCCACTGGACTGCTTTGATATTAGAACACATCAGGAGGACTTTCTGCTGGGCACAGAGGGCCTGGCCCTGGCCCAAGCCCCAGCTCTGAGGAGACCAAAGGGAGGACTCTGACACTTTCCCAGGTTTTTTCTCCACAGCGAGAGATTTTATTATTTAGCATTATTTTCCTTTTCCTGTGTGTTTGTTAAATAAATAGTTTTATCTCCTTGGCCAAACAGGAACAGCCCTTTTCAGTGGGAATTCTCCTTTACTTCAGTTATCAGTTTGTAAGGACAAGGGATTCAAGCACAGCTGCAGTATCACACCTCACAGCTGCAGTGATAAGGCACCAGACTAAAACCATACACTTAAATCATCTTCCTCCTGCCCTTTCTCCTACTTAAGTCTCTCTCATTTCATAATTATGTACATGCAATATTAAGAAAAGCTGCATGTACTATTTACTATTCTCTGCTTTTTTTAGTTTGCTTTTCATTATGCTTTCCCTTTTTTCTTTTTTTTTTTTGTTCCAATTGACCTCTAGGATTTCTGTATTTGAGGTATATTAGCTGTCTTGCACAAGAGTATAATGCCTTGATGTGGCAAAACAGTTGTTTTCTTCAACAGAATAGAACACAATAAGTTTCTGTTCTTAGTCCTCTTTATACACATGCAAAAGTGTTTGTCCTGTTCTCCACCCATTATATACACTCCTATCTGCCCAGGCTGTGATGATAGTATATTAATAGCACATTATAAGGAGCTCTGAAACATTCAGTGTGCACTGCACTGTCACTGACATACTTCAGAAATTTATGGCTGTATCTTTAAATATGAAGCTGTTTAGAGGCAGTTTACTTTTTCATTGTGAAATACATTTCCACTGATTTACATGTCTGATAAATCCTAAAAAAATTGCCAGTGTCACTCAATGAAAAGGCTGAAAAAAGTTTGGCAATCTATAACTAAATCATTTTTTCCATCCCAGGAGATGAGTTATATCCAGAAGATCCAGATTATACAGGAGAAAAGAAAATCAGTATGTCAACAGATAAGAAGGTTGAAGATCTCATGAAAGAGGGTGGTATATTTCACAGGATAGTAATAAAAAACATCAACAATCTTGCTGTCTATGTTAATATTCAAGCAAAATATAAGCATATAAATCCATTGATGATGAAGTGTGATAATTCAGATTACAATAGCAGATTATAATATTTCTTTGGTTTAAATCTAGAATAATTTTAATTACATTTATCCTCACTGTGGTTTTGGTGCTTTCTAACTGTTGCCAAATAGTCATGAAACTATTCCTCTGTCCTGCCAAAGCATTAGGTCTGTGTGTGTGTGTGTGATGTCACATCTATGTGTATCTAATTCTTCGAGTCTTTAAAAACAGAACAGTTGTGCCACTGTTGGGCCGTAATTGTCCTAAGTATATATTGTCTTCAGAGCAAGTATGTTTTGAATTGAAGAATTCTTTCATTATGCTTCCCAAAGTCACCCATTAGATAACTGCAATGTGTGTCTAGAAATGAATGAAATCTCCCATTCTATATTTGTTGACATCTCCAGTCTAGTCTCTCTTTTAGTTTGGAGAAAAGCAATGTATGTATAGATATATAGATATATATATATATAAATTAACTATAATGCAATTTTTAAAATAATATTATAAAGTTAATTTTTATATTTGATATATTTAAATTCTTTCTACTAATAGTAATCATTCAAAACTTTACAATTTTCAAAGGTAGACTTAATTTAAACAAAGTCATCTATGGAATTGAGTGCATTCTTTTTATCGTTATTTTTTTATCTTCAAGCTGTAAGCAATTTAAAAAATAAAAGAGTATAATTTTTTAGCTCAAAAAAGATGTCAACAACTTAAAGGAATGATACATCTCCTTGAAACACCCACTTCCATATTCTAACATCCCACTTTTTGCTTCTTAACTACTTTACTAATACATCTGAGATTTAAGAACTTCATAGGAAAGATTGCTGCTTAATTTTTGGTTTGGATTTTTTGTTTGATTGGATTTGTCTTTTCTTTTGTGCAATAAATGCAGTCAATGGAGCAGTTTTATAAATTGTTTATCTGGAAGGAGAATGAATGATGATTTGAAATTAGTCAGTAAAGTTGTGCAGAAAGCTTTGTTCCAGCTTTTGTTCTGTGTTTCAATTAAAACCTTCTGCATCAATTCCATTCAATTGGTTTGTAGCTCATTTGGATTAAAAAAAAACACCGAAAAAAACGTGTGTGTTTCTCTTCTGTCTCAGAACATGCCCAGACTGTTGGTGGTTTTGCAGACATTGTTGAGGTTTGTAAACCTGTGCTGAACACCGACCCCGTGAAGCAGAACACTGTATATTGTGCAGTAGAACACCTCCTTCTGAATATTCTGGCTGGGTGTGACATTTCCTTTTCTCCAGTCACTGGAGACTTTGCCTATGTGCCATGACTTCTCAAATACAGTGGAGAATGGCTTAGGACCCATGCTTGCCGGTTCCCTCAGAACCCTGGGATGCATCCCATCATGTCCCAAGGACTTGTCTATGTTCAGGTTTCTCAGATGGTTTTGAACTTGGTTTTCTCCTACAAGGGGGAAGGTACTTTATTTCCCCACCTTGAAGTTCAGTGACTTGAGAGTTGTTGGAAGCATGACTGCCAGCAAAAACTGAGGCAAAAAAAAAGTCCAATGTCAAAGAAACCCAGTCACCCCAGTCCATGTGGGTTATCACTGATGTAGTGGGGGGTGGGGGTGTACATTCGTTTAAGTCCTCCTTTTCCAATCAACATATGTCTAGGAGCCCTTATTTTTTTTCTGATCCCTTGCCACGTTCAGCTCCAACTGTGCCTTAGCTCTCCTGATCCCATTTCTATACCCCCAAGTGCCATCCCTATGTTCTCCCCTATGGATACATATTCCTGCTTCTAGTGCCCATGCATTTCTTTCTTGCACTTCAGTCAGACCAGAAGGGCCTCACTCAGCTTCACTGGTCTCCTGCCCTTCCT
>NW_008239324.1:14075988-14077073 GCF_000691975.1 Corvus brachyrhynchos
TGATTTCTTACACATGAAGAAGAGAAGTACAGAGAAGAAGTACAAAGAGCTTTTGTACTTCAAGGAAAAGATGCTTAAAGAGCTGCCAGCTCTCTTCTCTCCTGCTCCTTTATCACTGAGGGCAGTTTCCAGGGATTCCCATATACCAGTTCCTTAAACAAGTGACAGTGTGCTCTCCAAGAACCTTCACTTTATTTGTCTGGACCATATCCCTCGAGATGATGAATTCTAATACACACAAGATTTTTTATTCTGTCTCTTATGGTTATTCTACCAGTTAACTTTTGTGGTAGAAAGTGGGTATTATGAGAAAATATTTTTGATGAATTATTTAGCTCACCCCCGGGGTACAGCAGGACTGTGGATATGGGAATGCGGGCAGGGGAGGAGCGCAGGGGTGATGTGTGGGGGAAAATGCAGAGTTCTGGCACTCGTGTTAGGTGATGATTCTGGGGTTAAGTCTTCAAGCAGAGCTAAGAACTACACTAAGTACTTACACTAAGTTATTCATTGCTTCCACAGGAGCAGATCCCTATGAACTCTTTCCAGTTGACCATTTACTTCTTGGTACTACAGCTGGTTTGGTTTTTTTTTTCTTTTTTCCTGTGGTTGTTGTTCCTACATTAGTTAAGAACTACCACTATTTCTAAAGAACTACTTCACCATTGCCTTTGCTACAGAGACTTTAAGCCTGAAATAAATTCCAAATCCCAAACATTTATTGTAATAATTTCCCTTAAGTCCCAGTAGAATTTTCTTGATTGCAAGTTGTTTGCAGTAACAAAGGCTTTTATTTTTTCACACTGAGTTTAGTTTCCATTTTACGCAGAGAGCAAGCCGATGGAGTTCTCTGTGCTTTGTGAGATTTCCTGCAGCGTTTCAGGTGTTTTGTACGCCTGGGAATAGTTGGCTGTGTAATTGGCCACAACACGCCTGTGAGGCGCCGGGAAGGGGCCATTTTGGGCCATTTTGGGCCCTCAGCCCGCCCCGGTGCAGGTGTTGGAGGCGGGAGCGGAGCGCTGGAGATTTCTGGAAGGGGCCATTTAGGGCTCTCAGCCCGCCCCGGGGGAGGTGTTGGAGGCGGG
>NW_008239324.1:14077355-14103684 GCF_000691975.1 Corvus brachyrhynchos
AACTATGGAAGGATAGGGGGGAATGGGGATTGGGCCGGGGGAAGAGGGAAGAAAGCGAAAAAAGAGGTTTCTAAAGTTGCTGTTCCCGCGCTGCGCTGCCCTCATTCTGCGCCTCCTGTGTGTGAGCAGGGTTTGGATGGAGCACGGCTGGGCAGAGGGAGAGGGGGTTGTGGTTTCTAGGAGTGTTTTCACACTTTCTACCTTTTTCAGGTTTGTGTTAAGGCAGCAGGCTGGGGGGGGGAAGAGGGAAGAAAGCGAAAAAAGAGGTTTCTAAAGTTGCTGTTCCCGCGCTGCGCTGCCCTCATTCTGCGCCTCCTGTGTGTGAGCAGGGTTTGGATGGAGCACGGCTGGGCAGAGGGAGAGGGGGTTGTGGTTTCTAGGAGTGTTTTCACACTTTCTACCTTTTTCAGGTTTGTGTTAAGGCAGCAGGCTGGGGCAAGGGTTTTAGTGACTGACAGCATTTTACAGGTTAAATACTATCTAGTGGTACGTGTGGGATTTGAGCAAGCGTTTGTTTTCCTACTCAGTTCTTACCAAAGCGGGAATTTTACTTGGAATGCATTGGGAGAGCTGGCCTTTGCTGTGGGCGTGCTTCATCCCTGCCACGTTGATGGGCCACTTTGTGGGTTTGCACTAATTAACCTGACACATTAGCTGAAGTTATTTAAGCCCTTCACGTGTTACTTCTGAAAGAAAAGTCTACTTTAAGTGTCTAAGGCAGCACTGCGTGCCTCTTGCTGCAGTATATTACGAGTGCAGTGTTAGAAACAAGTGTGTAACGCAGGTGCTTTGCTTGTGTTAAATGATCTTGGGTAAAGCTGCTGCAATCGTTTCAGCTGTTCTATTGTCATGTTAAACTGGGAACGTTCAGTACTGTCGCTTAGAGCTTGTCGCTCTGTCACCAGGGTGTAGCTGTGTTGCTGCTTAGTGTTGGCTTGTTTAGCAATAGCTTTGGAAGTGGAAGGGCAATGTCTCTATTTTACTTTTCTGAAACGTTTTACTAGGCACTTACTTTCAGTGTTAATTCTTCTAAGTTGTAAGCTAGACACTGCGATGATGATACTACGATGTGCTGATTTGTGCCAAAGTGAAATGCAAATTACTTGCTGGAAGTTTCATTATTCCGTTGTAGCCCCTAGGTCTGGTATGTAGCATTGCAGACAGATTGTGAAATACTAGTAAAAATCCGTGACGTTAAAATGTTCGCTAAGTTTGGGATTCCTCTTTTGTATATGGCCGTGGGGTTTTTTTTTTTTTAAAGATGTAAGTATTCTCCTGTGGTGTTTCTGGTGATGTAGGTAGGTTATAGCAGCCTTTATCTGCAGTCAGCCTATTTCTGCTGGACTTCGAATGGAGAAGATGCAGCATGGATTGCAAGTCCTAATTAGGCTTTAACAGAGTGCCTCATTAAGAAAGCTGGTTTGAACGCTTTGAAACGTGTAAATCAGTTGCTTACACTAGTACTCCTGACATGAGTAGTAAAAATCTACAGGCTTACTTCAGGTGTATGCTCTTTAAATAGCCTTCAAAAAAAAGGTGAAATTAAAAATGGTTCATAAAGTGTTTGTTATTCTTTTACAGTAGTGATCAGGGAGACGGAGGAGATAAACATGGACGTCACGGTATTAAAGGTATGCTGCTGGCTTTTTTAAATCTGAAGGATTGATGTTTATTTCTGTGTGACTTTCTGCAGGTCAGATTTACAAACAAGATGTCTGTGTATTTCCATTCACCAGCACTTCTTCATACTTGTGGAGTCATACCGCTTATACATGTTTTGTAATTTGCTTTAGGTTTTGTTTTCTTGTTTTTGTTGTAAAATCAGTGAGTAGGTGTGTGAGTTAACACAGGCAGGCAGCCAGAACAACCACAAAACTACGGCTGAAATGTAGGGAGTTGTTCCGGTTTGGCCAAATTTAGAAATATATCCTCTGAGAGAAGGCACAACCACCCCTTCCCGCCCCCAGGTTCGGGAAAAAATAAATTTTCCTCGAAGGAAAGTGAAGGAGATAAAACTATTTATTTACCAAACACACGGGAAAAGGAAAATAAGGCTAAATAATAAAATGTCTCGCTGTGGAGGAAAAACCTGGGAAAGTGTCAGAGTCCTCCCTTTGGTCTCCTCGGAGCTGGGGCTTGGCCCAGGGCCAGGCCCTCTGTGCCCAGTGGAAAGTCCTCCCGATGTGCTCTGAGGTTGAAAGCAGTCCAGTAGAAAAGGGAGAAAATCCGAAATTCCAGAGAAGGAAAAGCAAAATCCAACTCTGTCTCTCTCCAGAGAACAAGAAACTGGAAAAACTGGCCAAAAGCTGACTGGAAAGCAGCAAGCCGGGTGCTTCCTCGCTCCCCTGCCGCAGCTGGGGAGGAAAAAAACCTGCTATCTCTGTGTGACCTTGAACAAGCTGCAAACTGCTTTGAAAAAGTTTTGCTCAGTTTTTTTCCTTCCCCCTCTCAGGCTCAGTTTAGAGGCATAGAAAGACCCAGAAATTAATTTCTGGGCATAGGCAGCGATCTGGGATACACATCATAAGGTTACCCCAAGATGGGAGTAAATTGATTTAGTTGGCCTGGCTAACTGAAGGCTACTGGGGCACACCCTGGTGGACACCAGCAGGATCAGCCCATCCCAGTGGGATTCATCAAGAACCCTGTGAGCTCTCCTGTGCTTTTTATGATCTCTGAGCTTTGATCTTTCTCCCAACAGGGAGCTCAGCATGTCCGTGAGAGTGCCTCCAAGTCTCTCCAAACACTTACGTTACCCCTACATAGAAATTCTACTTCTCAAAAGAGAAGATAAACAGCAGTAGGCATAATACATGGGGTTTCCCTGCTCTAATACTCTCCAGCCCTCGGCATTTCCACCTGCAAGGTCACTTGAGCAAATGTACCATCCTCCTCAGCATTTTTCCACTTCTGACCCCTTCCTCCCAGCAGTAGGGATGCAGCTGAAATCTAAAATGGAGAATGTGCAACACAGACTTAAATGTGTAGTATGGCAGTAGATTATACTGAGTTTCACAGGACATTGTGGAAGATGCAGCATGCAGCCTGGACAACTGACTGAGGGGATATTCCCTAATACATGATGTCATGCTGAGCAATAAAAGCTGCAGGTATGTCTGTGGTCATCAGATTTGCCTTCCAAGTCGGCATTGTGCGTGGTGAAGCTCTGTGTTCCTGGAAGTGGCCAAGCAGTTGGCTGCCAGTGGAGAACAGTGAATACACTCTTCATGTTGCTTTGCTTTCACGTGTAGCTCTTGCTTTGCCTAGTCAGCTGTTTTAGTATCGGCCTGTGAGTTTTCTCACTTTTATCCTAATTGTCTGGTCCTCCTGCTGCAGGGATGTGTGTGAGGGAGCAGCTGTGGGGGGTTTAGTTGCCTACTGGGGTTAAGCCACAACAGCTGAAGACCCAGATCAGCTGGAACACTGGAATGTGACAGTTTACAAAGGCTCAGCAGAAAGCTGTCACCCTGTTTTAAAGAAGTTGGCTGTGATGCAGACACTCTGAGCACAAAGAAAAGCCCCTTGGTGAGTTTTATCATGTTTTTAGGTTTTTAGATGTACTTCTGAGGGCTTCACAGGGAAGTAAAAAGCTTTGTCTTTGCACTTTGCCCACTGTTTGGTTACGCCAACTTTTTAGATAATGCTGCTCCCTTGTAGACTCCGCATGGTGTTTGTTGCAGTGCTGAAGACACTTGGAATGTGGGAAGCCATTTCATGAACTAATGCTGTGAAGGTGAAAGATGTTTAACTTGTGAGCATTGTGTATCTCAGTATCACTCACTATAATTTTGAAGATGCCCCATAAAAATGAAGTTTTATTATTACATCCACTGTTCAGATACTCTTAAAAGTTGGTAGTATTTGTTCTCTTCTCTTTGCCTCAGGTTGAAGATCCAGGTTGCTTTTGGCTTGCTGTGGAAGAATGTGTGCCAGGTGTAGTCAGTGAAATAGAATATGAAATCCTGAATGATGAAATGCAACAGTTCTATGATAATTATAAAGATGCAGGTGAAATAAAAGGAGAGGAGATAGAAAAGGGCCAGGTAAGATTATTGCTCTACATAGAAATAATCTATTCTTTGCATTGGTTTAGGGGTGAAGTATCAAATACATGTTTTGTTTGGGTTTTTTCATTTCTACACAGAGAAGTAGTTAATAGCATCTCTGTGTTGTGTTTTCTCATCTGTAAGCCTCCTAATTGTGTAAGGGGCAAGGCTTGCGTTTTGCAAAGAAAATGGAAGGCTGTTTAATAAATATTCTGTCCTTGCCTCTGAAAAACCCTTGAGTGTACTTGGGGCTGTTTGAAAGAATGTGCTGTGGTGTTCTTTGCTTCTTCCTCAGGTTTATGTGGTTTTCAGTGAGGAACTCCAGTGCTGGTGTAGGGCACTTGTGGAGTCAGTCCAGCGCCAGGCAGATGGTTGCCAGCTCAGATGTTTTCTTGTGGATTATGCCAGATACTGTTCTGTTGCATCAGAGAAGTATGTGTTAAGAGTTTTTTGTCACTGTTATGTATTTGTTCATAGATACAGGTGCTGTTAACATTTATTTAGTCAATGCTTTGGTTTAATTGAGGTGTAGATTGTGTCCACAAGAAGCTGCTAACTAGATGATACACTTGAAAGAGCCTAGGTGCAAACCAGTCCTTATTTTGTGATATTTTAAAGATGCTTTCCATTTTAGGTTTTGCTTTTTTTAAAGATTTGGAGTAGGAGTAATGTCAGGTTTTTTTATGATTATGTTTGCCAGTTAAAACTTATTTTTATGTTCTTTTCTTCCTTAATAAGTTGCTATATACTAAAAAACTTAAAAATTATGGCCAGTGAAGGTTAGGCACAAAAAGCCATCTACAGAAGCAGGGTTTCACTTGCTGCAACAGCTTTTGAGGTGTAAACACAAATACGTAGGGGTTTTCCCACTGCCATTCACCAACATGTTTACTAAGAGCTGATAGTTTGTCTTGTCATGGTGCCAAAGAAGGCGAGTGTTCACAGGTTCTGAGTTTTTGATAAAATTGGTATAAAACCTTCTGGTTCTAAAATCTTGAAAAATATGTTTTATGTTCTGGAGCAACCTAGTCCAGCTCTTAAAGTTTGTTTCTCTATTTAAGTGTGCGACTTGGAGCACAAGAAACTTCGCTGAATTGAATTTTGTGGAATACTACCAAAACCAAACTTACTTTAACATATTTTAAAATGTTTTTAAGTTGCTTTGTGGGAAAACAACTTTACAATGGGTTAAATATGAAGATATTCAGAAGATAAATACCAAGAAGACTTGAAACTGCAGTGACAAAGGATCAGAAAGATTCCAAATAAATAGGATGTGTGTTCATATCCAAAGCAGTTCTGTTCACCAGTTGGTCCTGATGGCACCTCTCTTAGAGTAAGACAGTGGTTCCAGGGTAGGAGGCAGTGGGATCCAAACTCCTGGGAAAATTGTGTTGTCAAGTTTAGGGTAGCAGGAGGTGGTTTGTGAGACCAGTGACTTCTGGAGAAGAAATTCTGCCCTGTAAAATGAGGTGATTCCCATTTTGTTTTTTCAGCATGCGAGTTTTAGTGCGAGCATTTGCCAAGATCCCATATAGAGCAACGAAGTGTCGCCTGTACTGCACAAAGCCACTGACGTTGTGTATTGACTACTGTGAAGACACTGCCAAAATAGGGTAAGAAGAGTTTTATAAATGTATTCTGCTGATACATCTCTAAAGAGTGAGGGTTTAGTGCAGAATTTTTAGAAGGGATTCTATTTCAAGAAGAAACCTGCAGTATTCTCATCGTAAATTCAGAACACAGAACTGTCCCAGCTACTAAGAGGAAAATGAACTCTCTTCTAGCTGAGAGGACAAAGCTCCCCAGGGAAGTGGTGGAGTCACCATCCCTGGAGGGATTTAAAAGACATGTAGATGTGGCACTAAAGGACATGGTTTAGTGGTGGCCTTGGCAGTGCTGAGTTAGGGGTTGGTCTCAATGATCTTGGGGTTTTTTCTGACTAAATGATTCTATGGTTTTTTCATATTTTATGTTGGACACAAGCCATGATACCTTGATAAAACATCTCTTAATTTCGATCATGATATTGGTGAGCTTCAACAATACTACCAAGACTGAAGTAATGTGCTAAGTAGTCAGATTCTGCTGATATGTCTAGTTCTTTTACACTTTGTAAGAATTTGCGTGATTTAGAGCTTTGTGCTTGTATAGAAACTATTATTTTTTAAATTACCGTTTTCATGCAAGTTGATGTGGGAAAACTGGTTGTGTTTATTTTCCTAGACCAGCGAAAAGATGGGATGCTGCTGCTATCCAGCATTTTCGAAAACTTCTTGAAGGTAAACAGCTCTTCTATTTTTGGGGAAAAATCAATTATTAGAGAAATGTAGTACTTGTGTACAGATTTATTTTCTTGTTTATACTTGATTATATTACGAATGCTGTTTGTTATAAACAAAGAGAAAGGAGCTGTAAGTATGGAGGGACTTAGGTGCAAGTGTTTGTGGAGCTACATTTTGAGTACTCTGGGCTTCCATGCTGCATGAATTTTGGTAGTTAACTAGACTGTGTCTGGCTTTCAAGCAGGCTGACTAAGGGAGCAATCATGTCATGTTTGTTTTGAACATTGGAACCTTTCTGTATATTGAACACCGGTCTGAGTCAGCGTCACAGCTGTCCTGCATTAGCGTGTGCAGAGGTGCTTCAGGATTTGGGAACAGACTTTCATCAGCTGTGTTTGCCCAAATGAAAAGTGTAACAAAGCTGTACAGACGTGCAAATACAAGTTCTCTCAAGAAGAGTATATGTCCCACTTGGAAAGTACACACTGGTGCTCCTGAGTGTCAGAGTCTTAAGAGAAACTGTAGTACTAAGAGTGGTTAGTCTCAAGAGGTCATTCATCTGTTTCAACTCTCAATCCTCCTTCAAAGACTAAGGACAAGTTCCTTTTTGGAGCTTTTAAGTTTTTATTAACTTCCTTTTTGCACTTAAGTGAAATAACAAGCGCTACACGTTTTTAATTGTTACTTCTGTTCTTGTCTGTCTCGGTAAAAGTGAAGAATACTAATAGTGCGATAAGGATTTAATATTTCTTTCTTGTTTTTATTACTACATTTAGAGGCTACTGAGGTTAAAGCCACAGTACAGGCAGTAGAAGAGAAAGTGTTAGAGGTGTTTCTTTTTGTGACTGTAGGAGATGACAAGGTAAGGTATTTTTATATTTCCAATTCTATTGATACACTTTGCTATTAGTTTAAGACTGGAAAGCATGACTTGTGAGTTTTGTAATTTCAATCAGATACAGTGGAAGCTAAATCATTAACTTATTAGAGGTTTTTCATTACAGTACTGTTCACTGTAAACCTCTGGAAAATTCCAGTAGGCAGAACCTGTATTTTTCTCTTTTTGAGCTTTTTTTTTTTTTTTTTTTTTTTTTTAAATTTTTGACTAGCAAGTGAAGTCCAGTCAATACTTAAGTGTACAGCTATATGAATTATTTGGTGTACTTCTTGTGGTATCATATTTGAAGATGTTTCAGTAAGGCAGCTGCATAATACTGTAAAAATAACTAAAAGTTCATGTTCTTGCATACAGCTGAGTCCTCAAGGAGCTGGAAAAAAAAATCCAGTCTAGTTCCACTTGCCAAAATGTGTAACTTGTGTCAGATCTCTGCTGTAGGTACTGCCAGACTTAAGCAGCTGTATGGTAGATACAAGAAGTTTCAGGCCTAATACTACTTTTTTTTCCTGCGAGATTTTGATGCTTGCTGTATCTGAAAGAAATAAACAGGCTTGTTTGAATTAGAGGGTTCTTTTAGATATGTAAGGCTCATAGAAACAGTTAATTCAGTACAGAATTTTGGCCAGGAACATAAAACTCACTCGTGAACACCTGTTGAAGGAACATACAGGAAGATAGGACTCCCCTTTTTTTAGAATTAATATTCCATGAAAAGCATTCACTGGTACTTCTTCTGTCTGGGGTTTTGTTTGTTGGGGTTTTGCTTGGGATTTTTTTATCACTGGTAAAAGCACTGCTTTTGTTAAAAGCTTCACATAAATTCTGAAGAAGTATGTGCTGGTGTAGCTTATTGCTTGTTGACACTGATGAATAGAGCTTGTTTGGGTTTTTTTATAGATCTGTGTTAATGATGATCTGATTGCAAAGCACTTTGCTTATTATAAGGAAGCTGAAGGGAGTTCTTCAGATGATTCTGACAATGAAGTGTCTCTCAATGCTAAGTATGTTCCACTGGAGTTTATTGGTCCTACATTTGTTGCCAGGCCAAAACTGCCCTTTGGGGAGGTGTCACCACCTGTTGAGCCAGGTAGGACCCACGTGTGTGGGAGACAATCCTACATGCAGCACTTTGTGTGTTTAGTTGGATGTGTGGAATGTTAACATCCTGTCTTGGTTTGGATCCCAGTGACTGGGACACATGGTGTCCATCTGTGGCTTTTTTTATGTATTCAGATAATCAGAAATGGCTATCTCCATTTTGTTTACCTTTTTAGGTCTTGCTGGTTGGAATTCTGCTCTTGAAAAGATATGCCAGAGGTCAAGCACAGTTATAAATGACAACACTGTGCCTGTAAGTATTATATTTTGTATTAAATTGTGAAATACAAACTAAAGTAAACATATGTAGGCCAGATTAGGAATGCTGTAGCCATCTAGCTTGTTATTCTTAGATAGTCTGCTGAAGTTTCTCATCAAAATTGTTGCCTTAGTCAAAAAAACTTCAAATTTGTAAAAGAATGCTGGAAAATATTGGAGAATCACACGGTTAAGAAAACCACTTTCGACTTTGTATTTTGTTTATATTTAAATACTTGTTTTGAACAGTATTTTAGTGCTTAAAATGTCTTTTCTTTCTAGGTAGTCAACATGGTGCCAGGTTTGCCTTCCAAGGAAGATAAAGCAGTTCAAACAGACAGGTATTGTGCAGCATGTTAAATATTTGGAATGATTCTGTAATCAGATAATTGGGAGCTGTAGTATGTTTCAAATCACTCTTCTTAGGCCTCTAAAGGGCAGAGGGTAAGGGAAGGTGCATACACATGCTTTTGGGGAAGGAGGGACTTTGATGCTGCTGATAGTTACCCAAACTAGAAAAATACCACTTTGTTCTAAACAATAGCTTGACAAACAGGAGTGTGGTGGGGAGATATTTTTCTGCATACTAAATACGTTAACTTGTTTTATTTTATTCATAGAGTGATTTATAAAGTTTTCAGACTTAATGGAATATGACTGGGTCGGTTTGTGCAATGCTTTCGCTGTGCTGCAGGTCAGTTGCTGCATATGTAATAAACCCCAGGAGTATTTCTTATTTCAGTTTCTAACTGATGCAAAGACGAGTTGTTTTATGTTTTGAAACTTCAAGAAACCTTTTTTCTACAGTCCAGTCTATTTTGATTCTAAAGTCAGGGAACTTAACAATTATCTTTGAAAAAGATTCTGAAGGATTGTTTTCACGAAATTCTGCTTTCCAGGTGGTGATTTTTGATTTTTCCTATTGTATTGAGGGTTTTTCTTGTTGACATAGGTATGTCAGAAATACTTGGAGTGAATGGCTTCATGACATTTGGAAAATACTGGTGGTATTTATAAATGATGTTTTTCTTCTGCATTTATGTTAGATTTAATCTCTGTTTCTCAGGCTTCCACAGTCCTTAAATTCCAACTCCCTCCAGACACACCCAGTTGAAGATGACCAACAGGTATGTCAAACACTAACTTTCATTTAATTTCTCTTGTGCAAATACTCTGGCTTTGGTAGCATTGAGTCTTTGTGGAAGGAGGTCAGGGGCTGACTGCACCTACACTGGCAACAAAAACTTTAGCCTACGCTGGCTAATGCTGAGCCAGCCAGCCACGTCGGGGATGTCTCTTGGAATTTAAGAAAAGACAAAACCACAGGGAAGGTAACAAAAAAGAAAGTGAGAATCAGGCCAATACCAAGGTCAGAGGAGTAGGAGGAGCTCTGTGCCGGTGTTCCTGAAGGGGCTGCAGTCTGTAGAGGACTTGCACTGGAGCAGGGAAAAGGAGAGAGAGCAGGAGCGATGGAGAGAAATTGCCATCTGTGTTGTGACTGCAGTCCCTGCCTCATGCTGCTCATTGTGGGACTGAGTGCCAGCTGTACACAGAGCATCCAGTGAGTCTCTTGAGGGTTTAAGTTGTGTTAGAACCATCTTTGAAAATCTTTGAGAAATAGCAAGAATGAGGTGTTGACTCACCATTGGTCTGTGTAAGCTATCAGTATGTATGAATCATACTCAAAGTGAATTTAGAATTTGATTCATTTACATCAAAATGCCATTTTTTAAATACAGTGAGTGCTTCTGAGTTGTGTAAGCTAAACCACTTTTGTTAGGTATATAGCCTTTGTCATCTATTTGTCCATGGTTTCAGAGTCTTCAAAATGTTGGGGAGGAAAAAAACTTCGTGTTCCTGAGCAAGAAAATTGAGCCATCATCAGTTTTGGAAACAGCACCACTTTTTGATGGTCTGAAAAAGGTAAAGCTGATGTCATGATACTACATGGATTGTCTTCTTAAGACAAGTTTAATACCTCAAATTTACTTACTAAATGTTACAGTAATACCTCAGTTTTGTTGAGAAAAGTGTACAAGGTTGTTCATGTAGTTGAATAAATGAACCTCTGGAGAAATGCTGTAAGAATTCAACACAATTTTTTTCTGGTGTATTAACCACTGCTACAAGTGGATTTGAATTTTAATACACTAATTTAACAACTCAGCCCAGAAGAT
Organism: Corvus brachyrhynchos; assembly: GCF_000691975.1. Taxonomy (NCBI): domain Eukaryota; kingdom Metazoa; phylum Chordata; class Aves; order Passeriformes; family Corvidae; genus Corvus; species Corvus brachyrhynchos. The sequence continues at coordinate 14,088,118 of NW_008239324.1, forward strand.
GATTTTTTCATATTACCTGTTAAGAACATGTATTATATAGTGGGTCAAAAGCTTTTAAATCACTCATTATGTTTTGTCTTTTGTTGTTGGTGTTTAAGTACGTAGATTTAGTGGGAAACTCTTAATTTCTCTTTCTGTAGGAACTTTCTTGGAACAAGTTTTCAGGGCCTACCTTCACAGAGTCCTACTGTTGGCCGCCAGCAGCTCAGGGATATGATGTCATTGTCATCTCCCATCAGGGAAAGGATCCCTTATTGTATATTCCACCAGTTCTCACACTTCTGCAGTTGGAAAGTGACTACCAAGCCTTGCCAAACATGGGTGGAGTATGTATATATTAAACAAGAAAACCTGGTACTACTCTGGATGTTTGGAATGCGTGCATTAATGTCATCTCAGTGTATTTTCATGATGCCTGCCAGTTTCTGTAAGGCCTCTTCTTAAAAGAATTGGATGAACTGTGTGAATGGGGGCGTCCCAACTTAATTTTAAAGCAATCCCTAACAGGTGGTTCATGCCTTGGCACTTAGATACACAGTGGAGCTTTGTTTCTGCATGAGTAGTATGTACTCATTAAACTAAAATGGGTATTAGCAGTTTCAAAATGCATTTTCTAGCTTGAATTGGATCACAGAAACAGAATGACTGAGGTTGTAAGGGACCTCTGAAAATGGCCCAACCCCAAGTAAGACAAAAGTACAGAACCTTAAGAATCTTGTCTAATATTGTGGTATCAATTTTTGTACCTGTGTATGTAGCCCCTAGCACTCATTTTATGTCCTGGATGGAAGAAGGCCCAACTTGTTTTTGACCTACTGAAAACATACAAGAAAAGTTGCAGATACCTTCATCCAATGTTGATAATCCTTGGGCAGAACAAGGAAGCAGCCAGCCAAGTGGAAATCCGAGACTGTAAGAATGCTTTGTCATCTTAGTTATGCTTGAAGGCAGTGTGAGCTGCCTTAATTGCAGGAGCATGTAAAAGAACAATTTCTGCTTCTTAAGTTTTTGGTTTATAAAGTGAAGTTGGGGGTTTTGCTTGTTTAAATGGTGGTTTACAACTTGCTGTGGCAATAAGTGCTCAGTACTTTGTGCATCTCACTCAGTAGTATGCAGAGGGTGCTCCACAGAGAAACAGCATAGAAGTAACGAAAAAGCTGTTGGGGGACTTTCCCTGCCTAGATGTATGTACTTTAAACATTCAGTTGTGTTCTGGTTTGATCCCTTCGTTAAGCTTTGGTTGATAGCTGCATTTTCAAAAGTGGTTCTTGTGCCAAGGGAATAAGAACTATGGATAAAATTAGGAAGGATTGTGTAAAACTGGATTTCAGCAGTTGATATTCTGTTGTCCATCCATCATTTGAGTCTGGTGGATGAATTCACACCTTTTAGTAGCAGAACTGTTGGTGTATACTTCTCTTCTGGCTGTTTGGTCCTCAAGTTCTTATCTCTACTTCCAGGACCTTACTGGAAAATGAAATGACATCCTGCTTTGTAAACTTGTTAACCTTCAGACATTTCACTGGGATTGAGACTATCAGAGCCTCACTCACTCATGTCTTGGAAAACATGCAGTAGAAAAATACAGGCAAACTCTCCAGCTTCACGACAGTGCATCTGAAATACAAATGTGACCCTTTTTATTAAAGCTACCCTGACATTTGGTATCATATTAATAGTCTTTCAAGTTGTAAATTAATGGTAACAAGTTCTTCCAACTTGCAGGCAAAGTAGTAGTGACTACACCGCACAACCTCCTGAGACTGCTGGAACATAACACTTGGTTATTGCTTAGGCTTTGCCATCTTGTTCTTGATGAGATCGAGGTGCTGCTGTCTGACACTACTGAAAAGGTGAATGGCAGAATGCTGTTCCAGTTGTGCATGTGTCTGAAACAGTGGCACACACTGAGGAAAAAAAACCACTGGAAATGGGTTTATGGTAAAACCCCTCTTTTTTTATTTCTTTTTGGTTTTGTATTTGCAAATTACTGTGTTGGCAGGTTGTGCTTGTCTTCTGGTTACCAGCTAGTTTTTGCTGAATGCCTCTGCCCTTTCAGATCTGCTTTGTCCAGGCTTACTATACTGCAGATCTGAACAGATCCTTTTCCTGAGATTTCCATCTTCTCTGTACAGAATCCTGCATTACAGTTACGTGCCACATGCGTATGCTGTCACTGCATGCTGTCCTGTTGCTTTCTCTTGCTTCAGAAGTCATTCAAAGAATAGGATGCAAGTTTAGACACCAAATTCTTCCTTTTGGGTTGTGAAACTTGTAGTTTGCTGTGGTAGAGGCTTTGTGACTGGAAAAACCTGTGTACTCAAACATTGTATTTTTCTGGCCTGTCATGAGCTCACTGGAATATGATGAGATGAGAGAAAAAAACCTCTTTTCTTCCTAGGTGTTTACTATACTGGATTGTTACAAGAAAGCCGCTGCTCAGGCACGGGGGAATCCATCACGTCAGATCATTGCTGTGGGAACTCAGTGGAATAAACACATCATACCCTTGATAAAGGAGTTCATGAATGATCCTTACATTGTGATAACAGTTATTGAAGAAGCTGCCATCTTTGGAAATGTGCAACAGGTAGAGCTTTGGGAACGGTGTCACTGCTTGGATACGTGGCTGCTGATGGTTTATTGGAAGCAGGTGGTGCTGCAGTGCTGCCTCCCATTGTGAGCTGAAGTTGCTGTTACAAATACGTGCAAGCGAGTCACTGGATGAGCTGGAGGTCTCTTACCTTCCTTTATAGGAGTGAGATGAAGGTAGTCCCTTGAATATTTCATGGTTAGTGCAGATGAGTCTAAATTTGATGAGATGTATTTGCAAACAGTACAGTTTTTGACCAGAATGTTACCAGTTTTTGCAGTTGTTAACTGTAACGGGCAGAACTACAAGGTAAGCAGTTGCAAGGCAGATCTAGGAGAGCACTTGATTTGCTGCTGTGTGTAACACAATACCAAACTTGGGACCTCAGATTTCCACAAGGCCTATTACTACGTGTTCTTAGGTATCTTCTCACTTAGTTTCCAGTCGGCGTGGTGTAGCCCTTAGGAATAATACAAAATGGTCTTAAGTGCGATTTGAGTTACTCTGTGTCTCAGAATGAAATAGTTTGTGGATTTTAAATGTTGGGAAGTCTCCCAAAGTAGACACTCTGAGCATGTCAGGAAACTGAAAACCCACTTTTGTGAGAAGTCGTAATGATTGAGCAGAACCGCAAGTGCTGGTGTGTGGATTAGGAACAATTAGATAGTAAAATATATCTGGGTTGCATGAATTACCAGCCCTCTGTTTTGTGTTTGCTTTTAGGTGGTGCAGCCTTGCATGAGCAGCAGTAAAACTGCTGAGTTACTGAAAATACTGGATTTTACCCAGAAGAATCTTCAGAAGGTGCTGGTATGCACTGACTCAGTAACTGAAGTAGAGATAATTCATAAGGTAAGAAAGTATTTAAATGTAAAGAGGTAAGTGGGGTTTTCTTTTTAATTTTAAAGCCATAACAAACTAAAATACCTTGGCTTCTGAGAGTAAAGGAAGAATGTGAATTTGGAAGTTGATTATTCCTGCTAAAAATAACCCCAAGCTGACTGCTGGTGAATAAGAAGCCTGATTAATTCCCAAATTCTTACAGCATTCTCTCTGTCAGGTTGGAACTTTGCGTTGAATCAAACTGGCTTTTTTTCCCCCAGTGAATGTCCTGACAGTTTTTCTAATTTGTACTGTTTTCAGTAGTGGGATGGGGGAGAAAAATTAAGATACTGTGTTAGGAAGTTCTGTGTTGTTGCTTTCTGCTCTGGGGCGATGGAACTTTCAGACAGCCATTTCCCTGATCAGAAAGATAGGTTTTCTGCCCTCCTGTGAAAGTCTACCAGAATTGAGTTAAGCTGCAAGTTGTCAGGAATGAGGGGGGAAGAAGGCTCAGTTTTGTTAAAACTGGCATAAAGGTGCTTCCAAGTTACCTGCAGTGGAACACACCCCAGTTTCACACCCTTTTCCAGAGATTATGTACTCAGCATTTCAGAGGTGGAGACTAAGACTTCTCACACAAGAGTTATTTCTTTAGCTATTACAGTAATGAATACATACAGTGACTTAGCAATAGGAACATCTCTTGTTGTGGGAATTATTTGCTAAAGGAGGCAAGCTGTGAGGATGGCACAATTAAAAGCTTCAGCATAGGATAGCAAGGGATTTGTGGCTGGATTGTTCCAGTATCCTAGGAAGAGATACGTAAGTCCTAAAACATGGGAATGGATTCCCTTGCAGAAGCTGGCATAGATTCTGTGATAGTTAAAGGTTTCTTTCCCAATGGAAATATTAGTGTAATGCTTATTCTTTGATGATTGTTAATGGAAGCAAATCTGGTTTGGGATTGTGACTTTCTAATACATTTTCCTTGAATACTTGAGGGTTCAAGCATATCAAAATCAACGCTGCCACCACTTTAAAAAGTGCTTGTTGATGTTAAAGTAGGATTGAATCAGTTCATAGTAATCCTTGTGTACACCGTGTTCAAATATCTTACCTGGCCTGTGAAAATATTTATTTCAAGGGTTGACTTTATGAAGAGCGCTTGTTCTGAGAGACTGAAGCATGAATCTGTGTGTTTTTAGATCATGGAATCTACTCAGAGAGGACACATTAATGGGGCGAAAAGCTTGAAATGAAGTTCTTACTTTTCTTAAATGCCTGTCTAATGTATTAATCCATGGGAACTTGAGCTTTTAATTTTTTTTATACAGGAAATTAATGAACCTTATCTCCATTAAAATTTTTTTCCATCTAAGCAACCTAAATTTCATTAACTCTTTTTCTTACATCTCTTTAAGGTAAAGTATGCTAGATTCTAATAAGACATGCTGCTTATTAGAGTTGATTAGAGCAAGTACTGCAGCATTGCAGGAATGTATAACTTCTCACTTTGTGATGCAGGCACTGAAGAGCAACTCAATAGTTTCCTTGAAAAAACATAAGGAGAGCAAGTGTAATGCCAAGTGTGTCTTGGAGAGGTGGAGAAAAATGCACAGTTCTGGCACTCTTGCTGTGTTAGGTGAGGATTCTCTCTCTGGTTGGGGTTGTATCTGAGTTCAGAGCTAAGATGTACACCAACCACTTGCACTGGGTTGTCTCACCGCTTCCACAGGGGCAGATCCCTATGAACTCTTTCCAGTTCTCTGTTTACTTCTTAATGCTACAGCTGAGGTTTTTTTGGTTTTTTTTTCTTTTCTTGTTGTTTTCTGTGCTTACTTAAAAGAATTGCCAATATTTTGAGAAATCTGCCATTATTTAACAAGTCTGAAATAATTTCCAAACTCCAAAGATGTATTGTAGTAACTTTTTGTAAGTTCCATTAGATTTTTTTTTTTCAGTACCAAAGGCCTACATTTTCAAACCAACTTTGTTTTCTATTTTATACAAAACCAAGAAGATTGACTTCCCTCTTCTTCGTAGGCTCATACAGAGCCATGAGAATTCCTACAGTATTTCAAGTGTCTGCTGTCTTACTCCTGTGAATTACATGGCTGTGCTCAATTCTCTCTATTCTGTGGTGCTGACAGGAAATAGAGAGTTACGTGAGATTGACGTGAAATGCCGTGTCTGCCATATGCTGATGGGATTTCTTTACTGGAGAAATATAAAGCCTAATAGGAATGTACTGGGGGGGAAAAAAAAAAAAATCTTCATCTTCCAGTCAGTGGGAAATCAGTCATGGTTTATGTGATGTGATGCTTTCCATGTTTGAGGTATTACAGTTACACTTACATGTCTGTGTGAAACGTGTGCTTAGTTTTAGCAGATGACTGCCTGCAGCCTTTGGGAATCACTGATGCAACCTGTGTGATCCATTTCAGTTTCCCATCTCCAGGAGTCTTCAGGCAGCGCCTACAATGCATGACTGACAACTTCTGCACTGTGATAAAGGTGTGGGTGAGCCTTGACTGGGTAATGCCACAGTAGATTATTACTGGTGGATACATAAAAGTTTTCCAAACTACTTTTTACTACTTCTAGGATTCTGCTGTAGATCAAGAACATACAAAGGCCAAGTCAGTCATCCTGCTGACAGAGAACAGTTCCTGTCATGCACCTGGAATCCTCCACTGTTTAAAGCGTGCAGAAGCTGAAATTCCAGAAGAACTTAATGATTCAGCTGCCAGGGTGCGAGAGTCTGAGGAAAATGAGAAATTTTCAAGGCCCCTGTGTGCTTCTCTTAAAACTTTTGGGATTTGCAGGTAAGGAAATGTCAGGCTTTTGTGCCCTGAATGACAATTGCTGCTGATGCCTTGATGAATTTTCCTGTTGGCTGCTTTTATCTAAATCAGATTTTGCTCATGATTTTTTTCTTTTTTTTCTGTTGCCTATTGCGAGTCACATAAAAATAGTTTACAACTGAAAGCAAAGAGCTTTTTTCTAAACCTGTTACGGTTTTTTTTAATGTAGAAACAGAACAGCATGTCCAGATCGTCACCAAATTAATTTATCAACGGACATGGCCCAGAATACTGCAGATGAAATGATAGAAACACCTGACCGTGTGACAGTAAGTTACAGTTTTCCTTGGCCTTGGGTACCAAGAGGACAGGTCTTAAACAGCTACTTAGCATGTTACTTCATTTTTCGTATTCCATTAATCCTACTGCAGTACAGGTATTATTTGTTGTGGCTATTTGTTATTCTCTAGCTTTTTTCCCCTCTCCCCTGCATTAATTAGTGTGCCAGACTTTCCTTGTGTCTTTAGCTTGAATTGAAACTGTTGTGCAGGTAGTTCTGAGTTTACCTCAGATTTTTTTTCTGCTTTTAAGATTCACATTCTATTTCTCTTCTGTTTATTACTTCCCTATATAATTTGAGGCCGTATACCACAATTAACAAAGATGAAAGTTTATGGAACCTTCAGTTAATATTTCTTGTAGAGGAAACACGAAGTAATGTTTGGGAGTGAAGAGAAGCTGAAGTGGAAGGATTTTTTCTTAGCTGACCTGTTCATGCAAACTTGATAAAAATTGAGCATTTTGTGGCCTTGAGATTAGAAAATGTATTGTCATTTCTAGCATCCCCAAGAAATGGGGTGCAGCTTCTCTCTTGTAGGTAGAACAGTTATTTCCTACAAAAATGTCAGTGTTTTGGAAGACTCTTGCTGCAGAGTGCTGTTTTAGATGGACTCTTTTTTTTAGTAGTTCCACATTCGTGAATCCTTTGTGTCTATTGGGGTGACTTTGTTGTGGTGGTTCTTCACATCCTGGTAAGAGTTTGTCTCCCCAGCTTCCTTTGAAGCTTGGGCTTTACCTGAAGTGCACTCACAGCAGCATCTTACACACTGGTGTGCATAGCTGTGTGTTTGTAATCTTTCATTTAAGTCATTTTAGTGCAAAAAGAGCAGTTGGTTCTTGTAAAATTCCCTGTAAGGCTGGAGAGTGCTTAGAGTAGAGCTGGAGTGGTGCAGAATGTGGGAGTGGTGAGTAGCCTGGCAGATAACTGGCAGAACTCGGTGGTGCTCACGGAGGTGGAACACCATCACCTGACACCCAGCAGTTCTTGCTCCATACATTGCTGTCCACTGCTGACTGAACCACGGGCAGCTGGGATTGAGAATACTAACCAATTCGTTGTTTTCTGAAATGTGTGTACAGCAACATCTGTCACCTTTTTGGGCTGGAAAGAGGTATGTGGTCTGTACATGAAGACCTAAATTTCACTGGTTTAAGAAATCATCCATGCCTCGTTGCTGCTGATGAATTTGATCCTTTCAGATCCTGCCTCTCCACATTGTACATGCAACAAACTACTTTGGTCGAATAGTCAAGAAACAAGAGGACCAATACACAGTTCTTGCTAAAGAAATGAATGATTACTTCAAGGTACCAGGACATAGGATTTCTGTTAACATCGTGGAGAAGTCAGTGTTTTATGGGTTATGTGAGGGAGCCATTTGCCACAGGTAAAATCTTGTTGGCTTTTTACTTCTTTCATGTGCATGTTTTTATACAAAGCTTTTTAAAAATTTGACTGTTGGGTAAAGAAAAAAGCCCATCCTCAAAAGCAGCAAAAAATCACTGCTATGCCAATAATGCTTATAAAAAGCTCTTGCCTGCTCTTAGTTCCTGAATGGCAAATAGGATGATTCCCCACACACACCTCAGGCATACAGAGCAGGCTGTGAAAATACCTGTTCTAAAGTGAGAGCAGGTTTAAAAAAAACTCTGCACAACTGGCTACATGAATAATAATTCTGTGTTTTTTTCCTACTATATGAAGGGTTCAGGTGGTAGAGACTCCAGCAAAAGATGAAGAAAATGTCTGTGAGGTCACAATTAAATACATAGATGAAGGCAGGACAAGTCAAGTGAAGAGTGATCAGCTGCTTCACTTACCTGCAAAGTTCCAGAGTCTGCCAGCTCAGGCTGTGGAAATTATAGTTTGTAGAGTAAAACCCATAGATAATGAAGTTGAATGGAATCCAAAGGTAATAAGCAGGTTTTTCCTGCTATTTCCTTTATGCGCTTTACCTTCTCTCTCTGTCATTTTCTACAAGAAAACACAAACTGTAAACTTAGGTACCAGATTTTATGGCTTCCTAGTATTGACACTAAGTATCTGCTATTGGGCCAGATTCTAAGCTGGTCACTTCCTTTTTTTGTTCTCCTATGAAATAATACAGTGAAATGCACGAGATTTTTTTTCTCTGATTTAAATGCCTTTCTTTTAGGATAGGTTATCACTGCTGTGGATTCTGGGGGAGGAACAGGAAAAGTGCAGCCTCTGTAAATCAACCTGTGTTTGAGTGATTTTTCATTAAGGAAGTGCTTTACTTGAAAGCTAATTCTGTTCTAACTTAACTCTTTAAGTTAGAGTATTCCACTGGTTTACTCAAAGCTGTATATATTTGTTGAATACCCTTTCCATGGTTAAGCTCAGAAGCTGCTGTTTCATTTTTAGTTAGTGACTGTAAGGCTGCCATACGTCTCAAGTGCAGTGACAACGTGTTTTTCCTAGGTGACGGATCACATTAACCACAAAATTAAAGGAAAGCTTCATCACGCGAAAGTGGTCCATACCTTGGGAAAGACAGTTTGGGTTGACCCAATGGTAGGTATAGAATGGCAACACTATGCAATCTTCATCCATCTGGATGTGGTCCAAGAGTTTTCCACAAAGTTAGTAACAGAAGTGTATTTTGGAGGTACTAGGTTTCAGTAGGTTGTCTTGGGAAATCAGTTCTGCACTTTGTCACATTCCTCTGGAAGAATGAAACTTGGATCCTCCAAGAGGGTTTGCTGATATCCAACAGCTCTTGAAGTAGATTTATTTTATTATGTTTATAATTCAAAGTCTGCCATGTCTTGAAGATCTTAAACTAGTTTGCATTGCAGTTGGTTTTAATGTAAGTTTTTCTGCAAATTAAAAAGCATTGAAATTTTCTCCTTCATTTTTTTGATCGAAATAGGAAAAATGGGTGCACTTGTTCTTGGGTTTTTCTTGTTCTACAGTTTCATGTCCATTAACATCAGCAGACTTTTTGGTTTTGTGGAGTGAGTCAAGTGAAAATTTGATTGGAAAGAGAAAATGATCTGGAGGTCATTCTTTTCAGTAGCTTCTGTTCCCATATGGTGTATCTCAACCTTTCACCAGTTTCTAGGCTTTGGAGTTTTGTATTGTGCCTCCTGTCCCCTCGGCAGTTCTCAGGTGATTTGAGACTTGCAGTTCTTAACTGTGTGAGGTGTATTTTAGCTGTCACTTACATGATCAGGGCTAGCATTGTTTACTTATTGCCATCCTGCTTCTGTTAGGGCAAACAGCCAGTTACTTGAGCCATTATCACAATGGGAATGATGGTGATACTTGGAAAACAATTAAACATGGGGAAAATTCCTGTGTGAAAATCAGAAAAACTGAACTGCCCACAGGTGTAAGTCAGTAGGTCTGTGTTCAAAGTTTGACTTCAGGAGCAGCTTTGAGTTGGAGAGAGACCATTGAAGAGCAGTGCTTTCCCTTTATTTTGTTGTGTAATTCAAGGTCAGGGTTACCAACCTTCCCGTGTTGAAGATACGGATCAATGAGTACAGTATTCGATCTGAGATTTTGTCGACGGGTTTGGGAACTGATAATCCCGAACATATAGCAGAAATTCAGAAGCTGTGCAGACAGATGCCAGTTTTGGACCATGCAAAGAACTTGGAGCATTTGTAAGTGTTTGCAGATTTTTTTTTCTAGCATATGCTTTGCTAAGAGAAAAATCGTATTTCATTTTAACTGAATATGATTAATATTGCTGACAATGATTTTCATTTAAATACAGAAACAGTTGTGTTTGTAATATGTCTGCTTCCTGTTAACTATTCTTTAGCCCCATAACCACTAGAAAAAGGAATTTGTAATGCTAGAAAATGTTAAACTAGAATTTTATGCAGATGTGCAATTTAATAATAAAAATATGGAGTCTGAATTCAGATTCCCTTAACAATTTAGGGTGCTCAGTGGCTGGTTCGAATGCTTACCAGTCAGTACTTAGTACCAGTCAGAGCACTACAGTATATTGTGTCTTCAGCTGCAGAGTTCAAGCTGGAAAACATAACCACTTTTCCTTTAAAGTGATTGGGGAAATTACCCTTCATTTAATGAGTATGTATGCCTGGTGGATTTTGCAGAAACAGCACTGAACTTTGTTTTCCTTGCCCTGTAAATTTTTAGAACTGAGAAGACACTGTGTGTGGTGGCAGATCCTAAGACCTGTGATAGAAAATGCTGATCAGCAAGACACCTGTAGCTTTTTTGTTATGGCCCCCCAGTGCAGGAGTTTCTTAGGCAGTTAATCTTGTGGTTGTTTCTGTGACTTTGCCAGTCAACAAGAGAAGGAAGCCTGATCCTCTCCATACTGTATTTATGTCTTAGATTGAGGCTCCTGCATTCCTATCTGTAACTAGGTTATATGCCAGAGTTTAATCTTAACCAAAGGATTTTACTTTTCCCATACCTGCTCAGATTTGGTGTGAGAAGTTTTTGCTTGGAAGGCTACTTTTCAGGTTTTATCCTCTACAGAGGACTCAGGCTAAGAGGTTTCAGGTACTACCTGTTTGCCTTTATTCCTTTCTCCTGGGAAAGGAAGGTTGGGAACTTCCGTATCATCACCAAAGCATGTAATGCAAGGGACCAGACAACTTTATCATGGTGATGTGTGCTGAAATGAGTGTAATGCAACTGCTTGGATCATTTTTTTAAAGACTCTCTAAGCCTGAGACTACTGTTGAAAAATTTGGAACTTCAGTACAGGCTTTGTTAGTAAGGTACAAGTTAAAGAAGGGGGAGGCAAAGTATCTGACTATCGTTTGTGGGTTTTCTTTTAAAACTGCCTTGTCCTGTGTTTAGAAGCACAAAAGAGGACACAGCTGGTCTAGAGGAGGTGTCCAGCCCACAGGATACATTGATAGAGGAAGATTCTGCGGAAGGCTGTAACACTTCTGCGACTCCTCCAAGCGGTAAACCTTCCCATCATTTCCAGAAGTTCTCAAACTTGAATTCAGGTGCTTGATACCAACCTAACAGTCATCCTGCCAGCTGCAAACTGCTGTGGGTGTACAGAGCAGCACCATGTGGCTGATGTTTGCAGTAAGCCACAGCTGCCTTCCAGTGAGCAGTCAGGAGATGCTGTGAGTGACTCTTGCTACTCTAACTGCATGGCTGTTTTGGTAATGCTCTGTCTTTGAGACACTTGGAATTCTTTGGCACTCTGAACGGAACATACGAGCAGGAAGTCTCTGTTGTACAGAGAGGACAAGAGCTGTGCTGCCGAAGGCCACAGGGTTTAAAGGAGTTAAAATCTGTTGAAATACGAGCATGAATAACAGTGTTGTTCCCTGAGAGGCTGATTTTTTCCCCAGTATTCAGGATGGCCGAAAATGGCTCTTCCCCCCCCACACCACACCCTCCCCTTTGCTTTTTAATCTGAAGGATGTGCTTCCTGTTCTGTCAGTAGAGGCTTAGAAATGCTTAGGCATAGCAGGGGGGCAGGCTTTCCTGCTAGCAGCTGACACAAGTGTGGAGCAGTGAAAGGTGAAGAAGTTGCAGCGGATAAGAAGGCTGGAGTGCTTATTGTAGAAGGCTTTTTTCCCTGGTAATAGTCATACTAATGCCATGTTTCAAGCTGTATTAGTCATTTCATCCCTGGAACTCCCCACTAATTGCCAAAATGGTGTGTTTCAGGTGTTAAATAAACATTGTTTTGAAACTGGAAAAAACCTTTACCTGACCTGGAAAACTGCATGTTTAGTTAGGTTTTTTAAAATCTTCTTACACTAACTACAGTACTCTTGATAATGAAAAATTGTAGTTGAATTATTAAGGTCATGAAATCTTTCAGGACACAAAGTACACAATACAAAGGACAAAGACAGTAGTTTGATTGCTAGAAAGTTACTTTTATGATGGTATAGGAGAATTCTGGAAATACCTGGGTTCTATAGTATAGGGAAGTAAAAAATGTGTCTGGGTATCTTCTTTTTAGATGATGCAGTTCAAGCAAAAGAAGCAGAAGACTCTACTGTGCATCAGCAGAAGGGGTAAGAGAACCATGATTTGTTCCCATCTTGCTTTTATGTGAACTGCCAACAGGATTGTTTTGTCTGTGTCTGTGGTCAGCTGAAAAGTTCCTTTTGTCTGTCAGAGGTTGGTTTTGCTACTGTTAGCTTTTCCTTTGGCATTTCAAGGTCAGGCTGTGGTGGCATCCTGAAACTGGGCAGTGTGATTCCTGTGGATACCAAAGTCAGTGGAGTCTATGTCTCCATGGAACTTGTAGGTGTCCTTGTTCAAAGACTTGGAATGCAGTGCTTTTGTAGGAGGCTTGAGTGGTGTGTCCCCTCACCCCTTGAGTGGTGCTTCCCTGGCACTGCTGCTGGTGTCTGGTCTGCATGGCTCAGGCTCCTCGGCTGAGCGTGTGACTTCATGGGCAAATTCTGGCTGTGTGAGAGACAGCTTGGCTCAATCTCAGTGGTTTTCTGCTTTGGAAAATACCCCATTAAATGAACTTTCTTGCAGTTGTCATCCACAAATCAAGTGGTTTCAAGATAATGTGACTGTGACACTGAGGTTACAAATGCTGAAGGCAGCTGACAGTAAATGTGAATTTTCTAAAGAGAAGGTGGTTTTCAGGTAGGTTTAAGAAACTTCAGTATAATCAGCAAAGTGTCTTTGTTAGTCTTTAATTTTCCTAAACTTTTTGTATATTGCAGTGCTTATTCAGAAGGCAGACTTTATGCGGCTGACCTGGAGCTGTATCAGTCAATAATTGCTGAGAAGTCCACATGTGTGATTAAGGATAGAGAGGCTGTGATTTTACTGGTAAAAGAGAAAAAAGGAGAATGGTGCAAATTACTAAAGAACAAGGTGAAGTGAAAATTAATTTGAGAGTTACTGAATGTTCTGAACATGTTTGCTGTGCATCAGAGCAGGTATTTCAAACTGTTTTTGTCAACAGAATGTTCACGTGTCCTTAGATTTTGAACACTGGGAAGAGTCTGAAGATGAAAGGCCTTTTACAGTTGGTAAGGACTGAAGGAGTCTGTGTTTATAATACATAAAATTATCACCATTTCTCTTCTTGCACTGGCTTTATCTGAAGTACTCATTTATTTCAGCAGGTTGCTCAAATTCTCTGAAAAGAGGTGTGAGGACCTCTAGAGCAAACTAGAGGCAGCAGGGCACTTACTTATCTGATGCCTTAGGTTTTAATTTTTGTATTTTTCAAATTCTGTACTGCTTGGTGTGTGACTCTGAAGTTTCTTGTAGCCTGTTAATTTCTGCTCTCTCATGCCAGGTAGACATAACAAAGCCTCTCCGGCCCTGCTTTCCAAGGACACCAAGACTGTCCTAGGCCGAAGAGCTGTTAAGAGGGGGGCAAGCTGAGGGGAAAACTGAAGCTTTAATTGGAGAATTAACCCTGCTATGCAAATGAACCAAACCTATAAAATAGTGAAGAACTCGTGTCCTGGGGCCCATCTTGGGGTCCATTTTGAGAATAGCTTCAGGCTCCCCAGGGTGTACCTTTGAAGGCCTTTCAAAATAAATCTCTCTCTTAATTCTTTACTCCTGTTTAGTCTCTGTTTCTAGGAGGCCTCTTAAGGCATCATATCAGTATAGCACAGACTAAGAGCAGATAGAAGTAGTTGGAGTGTTCTGGTCTTGTTTGTAGTCAAAAGTATTGGGGCTTGCTGGGTTGGGTCATTTCATAGTACTGTTTATTTGTTCTGAAGCTTGTTTTTTCCTGGTTTATAAATATTACACTTCGTTAATTACTACCAGGTTCTGCAAAACTGAGTTATCCTCCTGCAGGATATGAGGACTGGTTTGAGTCCTCAGAAGACAGCGATACAGAAAGTGATGACTAATTGGGAGGAGAAATTCCTTTCTCCTCTGATAAGAGAACTGTGTTAGTGTTAATTGTTAATGAAACAGTTGATGGTAATTGTTGATTGTTGAGTTGATAGTTGATGTATTTGTGGCTTGTTCATGTCATTGGTAATTAAAAACATTGGTGTCCTTAAAACCTGACTGCAACTGTGCTTAATTATAACCTTCACCTGAGAACAGGTACTGGCAAAGCTGTACCTGTTGTAGGAACACTTAAAGAGCTGACATTACCTGTATTTTGGTCTTGCTCTGCATCCTGATGCTGACAGAAATCACCTACTTGAAAAAAAAGAGCCCTGGGGCAGATGTTTGCTTTTGCTTATTTTGTTCTTCTTTGACTTAATACCTAAATCTAAGGTGATTTTATTTTTGCTGGTAGATGAGTCTACTGGGTTACTTAAGAGGTGTAAGTTACTTCTAGTTTAAAAGATAGGGCCTGTTCTGTGAGGTAGAAGCAAAAAGTGGGTTTAGCCATACATTGTTAGCAACTGAAAGTGCCAGTCTATAAAGAACAGTGTGAAAAATACAGCAGTACATTCTATGACTATTCAAGCAATTTTTGATCAGGGTTTTCATGATGAAGAGGTTTCCCATGACTTGAATTCCTGCAGTTGGGCTTGGGAATGCGTGTCAATTTCTAACCTTCTCCACTAAGGAATTCAGCTGTTAAATGCCGCAGTTGGTGAAGAAATATTTTTCCGGTGTTCTGAAGTTTTCCTGAATTGAATGACAGCATTAAGGGGCGCTCCCTGGGACAGAGCACTGCTAAGGGGGAGGAACAGGTGCGAGGAGCTAAGAGATGTCTTGTGGGGTCCCCTAAAAAATGTTTCAGCTAAACTCCACGGGTGAGAGAAGTATAAAACAAACAGCAAAAACTTACGTTTCTCATTTTTATATATATAAATATTAATATAAAACGATGTAAAAATAACTCCCCCTATATATTGTTCTATACATGGCTTTAGAATATTCAGAATTTCTTATAGAGTCATAGGGTTTAAAAACACAAATACAACTTTTGTACGTGTACATTAACCGAAAAAGTGCTTGAAACTAAGCAGCAACGAGCCTGCTGTAGGAATTAGAGTTACCTTTATCCCTTCTGCCTTTTTATTTCCTCCCTCTCTCTCCCACGGCCCCAAGGCCAGATGTTGTAGCTA
>NW_008239324.1:14104080-14135817 GCF_000691975.1 Corvus brachyrhynchos
TCGCCGCAGGGGCGTGTCGCCGCTCGCGGTGCCCAGTACAGTGTGTCCAACAGCCCACGGCAGGAGGGCACGGGTGTCCCTTTCCCCTGGGGTTGCCCAGACGGCCCCGCATCACGCTTGCATGGGGCATCTCTGCCCGGCGCACGCTGCGAAGTGCCTCCCCCTGTCCCTCCAGCTTTGACTCTGCATCCTCCAGGACTGGTTATATTGCCTGACACACCTGGTCCAGAGAGCAGCCACCAGCACTCCACACGCAGTGAGCTGCTGGCACCTAAGTTTATCAAGCAGGGGTACTATTTGCCATCGTGGGCCCTTGCTTGCTGCATGGTCTCATGCCACACTTGCATGTTGCCAAGCCCCAAACTTTTTGAAGTCCCCAGTTCTTTGCGTGGTACATCCTGGTCTCCACTCTCACTG
Source organism: Corvus brachyrhynchos (assembly GCF_000691975.1). NCBI lineage: Eukaryota > Metazoa > Chordata > Aves > Passeriformes > Corvidae > Corvus > Corvus brachyrhynchos. The sequence goes on from NW_008239324.1 coordinate 14,104,498, forward strand.
CTCTCCACATCCCCCGCAGCTGGTCCTGTCCCTGTGCTCCCCATTGAGCCATGCCAGATATTGCCGAGGTCCCTGTCAGCACACACAAGGCCTCCTGTCCCAAACTAGGGCCATGTGGTGCACACAGATGGGCAGTGGTGATGTCACACCAGCTACTGTGACATCATTACCAAAGCCAGTATTAAAGCTTTAAGAGATGCTGGGTGTCAGTGTGACCTGCAAAGGTGACGAGAGGGCTGCTGAGGAAGGAGCTTGTCCAGGGCTGCTGAGGGAGGAGGGTGTTGCAGAGACTCCAAGGTCTCGCATGTGTCCCGCTGTTCCCTCTCCGTTGTAGAGGCTCTTCAACTGCTCGCCACTACCCTGTCCCATTTGGCAATGGCGAAGCAGGACCCTGCCAGGGTGGAGTCCCCTTGCACCACGGCCATGAAGACGGAGAGCTGCTCCCAGTTTGGCCCCATACGGACCCGGCACCTCCTGCGGCAGCAACGGCGGGAGAAAAAGCCCTACAGCCGTCCAGAAAGCCACCTTAGGACCAGCTATCTGCTAGCTCCAAGTGCTGGGCCATCTCACCCAGCACAGTAAAGTCTTTTCACGTGCACTGGGTGATCCCGCGTTCATTTGTCAGTCATCCTCTGCTTTTCTTGAAGGCAGTGTTAGGGCATGGGACTGGTGGATTCCCTTCTTCCCCAGGGCTGACAGTCCCTTCCCTGTCCTGGCTGGATGGGGGAGCCTGGGTGGAGGACATGGCACAGCCTCAGCCTGCCGGGCAGTGCTGCCAGCTTTGGGGTGCTTCCTGGCCTGGGGGAAGGTGCCTGGTTCAGTGATGTCTCTGGTAGATCTTTCTGGACTTGCAGGACTGTTGGCAGGTTTAAGAAGTGTCTCTGGGCTTGGGGGTGTTTATGTGTTTGGAGCTTGCCAACAGTTTTTGGGGATGTGACTGGATGTGGTGGTTGCTGCCAGTTAGGGGGGAAACTCCCTAACTTTTGGGGGTGTTTCTATGTTTGCCAGATGTGTGGTGCTGCCAGGTGTGAAGTGCATCTGGATTTGGGGTTTGTTCTTGGATTTGGGCGATTCAGACAAGGTCTAAGGGTTATTTCTGGTTTAGGGGTGCTGCTGCGTTGGAAGCTGTTAAAAGCAGGATCTGCCCCAGTGGAAGCAAACCCTGTCCCTGCAGGAGCATCAGCTGGTGCATCCCATCAGATGCTGGGCATGCTATGCCCTCTGGATGGTTGTTCCAGCAGCTCAGCTCCCCAGCTGCCTCTGAGGAGAGCTGGGCTGCCACCCCTGGGGGTTCTGAACTCGCCTCCTCTGAGGTGAAATCGTGTCTTTCACTCCTGGAGTACCTCGGGGTCGTGCCCGTCTCACTGCCTGCTCTGCCTTGGCAGATAATGGGGTGTTTCTGACCAGAGTTAAATGCCCTTAGACCCTCTTTGGAGTCTCTGTTGAGAATCTCTCAGGGCCACTGCCCTGACTTTCCATCTTGCTGCTGGTTTGCTTGGCAGCAGTGCCAGGGAGGGAAGAGCCTTTAGCAAATCCTTTCCAAGTGCAGCTGAAGCTCAAGAGGTTTTCTGCAGTGGAGTTCCTGCAGCACCAGGCAAGGTCTCAGACATTTCCTGGTTCATGTTAGTTCACCTTTCACTGTCAGCAAGCACTGCATTGGCACAGCCTGGGCTCTTGGATCCTCTTGTTGCTTGTTTGTAATTTTTTTTTTTTTAACACTTGAGACACTTTGGAAACCCTCCCAGAAGAGGTGTCTCATACGTGGCAAAATTGGCTTGAAAATGTGGGTCCTGAGGACTAGAAGCAGTCTGACAGCTCTCTGTCTTTGCATTTTGTATTTCTATTCTTTAACAAACCATTTTCATCCATTTTGATTTTCAAAACCCCTTCATCAGGTGCCCAACCTACAGTGCAGAATGCTTTGCTTTATGACATATTTCTCTTTGAAGATAGTAGTTTACAGTGCATATGAAAATACTCTGGAAAAAGAGCATATAACTTCATTTACAAAACCACCAAGCTCTAAAGAAACTACAATAGAGAAGTGTCATCAAACTTGTTTCCTATTATCAGAATTTCTTCTCTCATCTCAAAACCCCTAATGCACTTAGGGTTACCAGTTAACACAACCAGACTTAACACTACTAGGAGTTTTATGTAACCATTTAGAGAAGCTGTCAGGGTTTATCTGAGACCATTTTCTGCTTGCCATCTGCTTTCAAGACTGCAGCTTGCAGGTGGGCAGTAGTGTCACAACAACCTCAGCTGTGTGTTCAGAGTTTGGCTTTACTACCCACTGACAACTCCAAAACCTCTCAAATCTCGGGCTGGAGCAGTCTTGAGACAAAATCAGGTAGCGCAGCATGGGATGTGCTTGTCAGCTCCGTATCCCAGTGAATTGGTAGCATCCTCGTGAATTTTCTTTACTGCTACAAAGAAAAGCAATATTTCTGTTAAATTCTACAAAAATACTTGAGTGGAGTTTCTATTTTTCCACAGGCTGGCTGCTGAATTATGTCAAGGAAAACAAGACTCATTAAAGTCAGAGAAGTTAGTGCAGTAGGGACTGCAGTAAACTTATTTTTTAAATACTCTGAAAAAATCTTGACCTGATTCTGATTTTGCTTAAGCTATCAACAGTTGACATGGTGACATTTCACCTGTGAGGGATTTGAATCCACCTTGTATTTTCAAATAGCTTAACTAATGCATTTGCATAAAGAAGTATCATAAGTCATTCTCTGACCCCTCTCATTTCCCTTTGGCTCCCTGTACACTGTTTATCTGTTGATCTTGCTTTCCCTTCCATCTCTTGCTGAATCTCTGTCATGGCAGTGAAGCACATCACATCACATCTGGTTTGCAGTCATAACTTTATTTCCTTGGTAAGACTGTGGGAATTCTTCCCCGTGCATGTTACAGACAAGTCAGTATTTCACGGACCTCCAGCTACTTCTTGTTCTGCCTGAAAATCAGTTTGAATTCAGTAAGAGGCTACCATTGCATTCGTTTACATTCCTGATACCTACTGATCCTGTAATTCAGCAACAAAAAAAGCAGTCACAGTTGTCTAATCTACTAACTTAACTTTAAGACTATCTAATAAGAAAAAAAAGCATTTATGGAAGTGCAAATTAATGGCTACATTGGATTTCATTTCAATTGGTACATAACGACCTGGAAAACACAGAGAAAAAGATTTCCAATGGCTAGAATATCATGTTGGCACCAAGTAGCTGGATTTTCAAAAGGGCTCAATTACTGAGTGTTGAACGCTGTTGGACCTTGGGTCTTGGGTCTGAATGTACTCCTTAAAACCTGGTCATGAGTTCCCTTGAAAGTCTTGCTTTGACTGCACAAGATGTTTGATTTAAGGTGTTGACCTTTCCTTACTGAATGAGAATATATATATTCTGTGGGTTTGAAGAGGGACCGAAGGGAGAGTTACTTCCAAAAATAGTCTGTACTTGTGCAGCCTTTAAAAATGAAAAATAGAGCTTTTAGGAGTAATGGTTAACAATGTGCCCTCATTACTCACTTTTAAATTGCTTTTCTTGGCACAAACATTTTGATGCTGGAATCCCTATTCCATGAAAAAGAAAGCTGAAGATGTTTTCTTTGTTATTTAACAGTCTCTGATCTCAGGAGTTCCATGTTCATTCCAGGATTCTGCAATGTAATCTGGGCTGATCCCGAGAACTCAGCTGGATTCTCCACAAGAACCATCCACTATCAGGGTTGTTCTTATTGCCAGTCTCAAGATGATAAATGCTTTCTTACAGGATCACCCAGAAAGTGTTTTTTAAAAAACGAGATTTTATGTGATAAGTTTACACCTGGTGGGGAAACCGCATGAAGTGGCTCACATTCTTTATAATAGGTACCCCAGCAAAACAGCCTATGAATACATAGTCCTGTGCCAGTTAAACAAGTTCTGGAATTTGTGGTGGATTTTCAGTTTGACTGTAGCTGTAGGGATATGCTGAGATACTGACTTATTTCAGACAAGTCAGAGGTTAAGAAGCCATACAGACTTTTAATCATGTACAAATAAAGTAACAAAAATTTTTACCCCAACCTTAGCAAATGCTGGTAGATTTTGAAAGAAAGTTGGATATATTTGGGGCGTTTTTGCTGCTCTATTTCAACTCAGGAGTAAATGAGAGAATTCAGAATTTTACAAGTACATTAAGTGTTGGAAAATGAATTTAAATACAACACATTACAGATGCCTTGAGTAGTTAGATGTTATGCAGCTTTTGGGCTGTATTACACAGCAGAGATCCAAATTTTATCCTGTGGCCTCTAAGTACAATAGTAGAAAAAAGGTGCCCTTTTTGAATCCTCAAGGAAAGTCCTAGGAAAAAATGGCCTTCACAGGGATGCATAAGCTGGCAAAAATACTACAACAATTAAATACCGGTAATTGCGAATTTATTGCATAATTTAAGAAAACCTCACACATTTAATAGATAAGGAATAGGAATTATCCTCCAAGCAGCAATATATTTAAATATTTAAATAAAAAGAGAAGAAACAGCTATTTATGACGTGAAGGGAAATCTCTGTTGGGAGATTCAGACCAGCCAAAAGCAGCCAGTGTGTTTTACTTCATTTTCAAATGTCAGGTGTTAAATTGGGAACATTTGCACATGGTAGTCTGGCCCCACTTTTCTGTTCCACTGGGGTGTGCTGCCCTTCCCATGGGAGAGGTGAGTGAGTGGGAATGCTGTGCCAGAAAGGGGCTCCTGTCTCCCTCGCAGGGCTTTCAGGCAGCGGCTGTAAATGGCAGTGTGTCTGAGCCTGCAGGAGACAAGGCTTAGCAAGGCTTCACACAGCAGAGTGTGATCTAGTCCCAGGTTGCTTTATTCTATGGGAATGTTCCAAATGACATCTAATATTTAATCATAATTGAGACATTTAGAGGCAAACATGTCTAGACTAACTGATGTTTTAAACCAGCTACCCCCCTTTTTTCCAGCAGTGTATCACTGTGGACTGCATGTATTTAAATAATTAACATCAGATTTTTGTTTCATTCAGCACTCTTAACCCATAGGTAAAACTCTTGGCCACAGATCCATCCAATTAAACTCTATAAAGGATGATTGCTGTTTTCACAGGAGCTCACATAGTCCCAAAGTTCCTCTTAAACTTTAGAACTGAGAGGATCCCTACACCTCATATTGGAAAGGGTTACCATGCAGCAGTATTTTGTAATTAAAGTACAGAAATAAAAGGTGAAATCCAGCCACCCAGACATCAGGCTGAAATAATACGCCAAAATATGATATAATGTAGGCCAAAACGTAATATATATCCCTGTACATGATGAGAGTACTCACTAAACATTTTTAGCATCTGAATAGAAAATAAATTAACAGAGAAAACTTGTGTTTTAGTAAAGAGTGAGTTCAATGCAGGAGAGGGATACTGTTAACTCGCCACTCTGTGTGGGAGGGGTTACTAAGCAAAACTCTGTGTTGATAACCCAAAACATGGCCGTGGTCTTTTGTGTGTGTAATTATGGGATCAGGAATTCACAAATGTATCTCTTGGCAGTGCGGCAAACTTCATCCACCCACTTGCCTTGGGATGACTGAGACAAAAAGACACAGTTTTCACGCTTGCCCCCGTTGGGCTGGGCACGGTCCCAGTTGAAGTACTGCAGAGCCATGCCATTGACATCAACAAACCTCCCTTCATTGACCATGTCAGTGACACCCAGCCAGAACTCGGACACTTGGGGCGCGCTTTGCTTGCTGTAATCTCGAAGAATGTTCGTTTCATCGTTATTCCTCGGGATAGCCAGTGTCCCACCCTTGGCTATGCAGTCTTCATTGGCTTCATGGAAATGTTTGGTGCCTTCTGACATGAGGTAGCACTTCTTATGGGCTTTGGTCCCACGAAGGCACACTGTGAACAGATACGATTTTGCACGTTCAGTACAAGTGGGGGGTGGAGCTTTCAGTAATGGTTCCTCAAGTGATAATTTTCCAAAAGCGTGTTGAAACTTGAGCAAACAAGTCCCTCAGCAAGCAAAAGGCTCTTGACTCCACAGAGTGGGTCTGAAAGTAGGAGTAAGATCAGACTTACCTGCTGATGCTCCAGTTCATGTAGGAGCCTGTGTGCAGTCAGCACGTCAGCCTGCCTTTGGGAAGGGACTGCTAAAATATAGCCCACGCCTGTTGTCAGTGCCCCTTTTACCAAATAGTCCTGCTTTCAAGCATGTTTTACCTTATTTCACCAGTCTCGAAACTGATGGAATGGATGAGGTATGGATATTTGTATTGTTGCCAGATAGAAGCTGGTCATCAGGAAATCTGTATTGGCTTTATAGTCGAGACAGATGTAAATGTCTTTTAATATTTGTGATATTTAAGTAAAGCAAATTTTTACACCTTATCTAAGCTCAGTTTCCAGCAAGCAAAGGCAGGACAGAAAACTGTTGTATTAAATGTGTCTTGCTGACCAGGAAAATATTGATTTGAAATTCATAATACAAATCTCTGTGTGATTAATAAAAGTGTAATTCTACCTGCAGAAGATTGCATATTCACATCCACAGGCATTAATTTATTTTCCAGCAAAGTCTCTTCCTTCAAACTCTAAATTCAAATGAGGCAAAGTGACTTAAATCTGTAAGTGCTTTTAAAAAGTGCACACTTATTACTGACCTTACAGGACAATCTGGACCCAATCTTCTAAACATTTGAATTTATAAATCTGTTTCCTTTTACTTCTGGGGAAGTCTTGATGTAAAGTCCAAATAGACCAGAGGGTTAATTTGGCAGCTACTCTCTCTGTCACTGGAATTGCCTTGCAGAGCTGCTGCTGGGGTTGTTCCAGCCTGAGGTCTGTGGGGACAGGAGCACTGGAAGGAATCCTTAAACTTTGCCTTACAGATCTCCTAATGCAGATTTGTGAAAAACTGATTCTCCCAAGAAAAACAGTGATAACAAGAGAACCCTCCTTGGTGGAATGTTCCTTGTGAGCTGAGGAAGGTATCAAAGGCCTTGAATAGACTCCTGTGACAATTATTTTTAGAATCCTGCATGTTATTAATTGCAGATTATTTCATTTTTTGCTTAAGCTCATCTTGTATTTATGTACATCTTCTGTCCTGATGTTTTCTATAATCTAATTCCTGTCATCTGTTCTTGTAAAAAAATAATTATGTCTCTGATCAACAGGATATGGAAGTCACTTTGGACCACATCCTATGTCTCAAGTTTTTAGTATTTCCAGTTGTAGTATTCACTGCATTCCTTAGCTGCATTTTCAGTCATAATTTTCTATTAAGGTTTAACCTTCAAATTTTAACCCTTCCAAAGGTCAAAGAGAAGTAATGAACATATTTATTAAATGTGGAAGGCTTTAACACATTTATATTTATGAGAAAGATCAGAGAGACTTTACTTCAGCAATGATAAGGTCTGGATGTCTTTAGGGAGAAAGTATGTGCTGCAAAATGGTATGTGGCAGCATTTCACATTTCACTCTATGTAGAAAGGAGACCCAGAAAGTTCAAGCAAAAGAAGAAACCAGATTTTTAAGGTGTGTCCTGGAAATGTCCATAAGCTGAAAATGGAGCTCCTTTTTTCAATTATCACATTAACAAAGACAGTCAGAGCTAGGGTGTGATAGGTGTCTTTTTGCCAGATTTGGATTCCAGTTGAACGGTGTGGGTTATAAATTTAGAATAAAGCTCAAAATAAATTTTGAGGAGAGAAAGTCTCCCAGTTCTGGTTTCATTTCTAAGCCACTGCATGCTTCCGCTCAAGCTCCTTCTGGAAGCAACACAAAAATTACTTTTAAATAAGAGTTACTTGTCTAGCACAGGCTCCCTCTTTTAAGAAACTTCTAAAGCCTTCTTATAAGACATTTGAAATAAAAATATTTTGTAAAGCCCCAAAAGCTAAATGTAACCCAAGACATAAAACTGGACAACCCAGATATTTCCATCCCTAAGGAAAATATGTTCTGTTTCATGAGAATGATGTAATTTCCTCTTGTACATGTTTAAATGCCAGATTTTGTGTCAACAGCTGTGAAAAAGCACAACTGTCTAGTAGGTGCATGTGTATTTACCCTTCTTATTTTGTTAGGAAATTTCCATCTGGTTATTTAAATACTTAAAGGACTCTGCACATTGGTCCAGGATATTTCTGAACTCACAGTGGATATAACTTTGAAGTTTTATGGCAACATTCGCATTTGAATATGTGCTAGTATCAAAGCTGGGCACTTAACTCACTGACCACATAAACTCTTAGACCCAGGAACCCTCAATGTGCTGCCTTTGATGATACAAAACTCAGAGCTTGAAGTTGTGCATAGCAAAGACAAAAGTAGTTCTTGCACCAGGTTAGCTCTTGCTCTCAGTGAAGAATCACTACTCATTCCCCATTAGCTGAGATCTCATTTTACTTGAATGCTTCCTTCAACACTTGTCTGTCTGGTACAGCTCTGGCACACCATGGCTTTATGGAGCTGTACTCCTCAGTCATAAAATCCTGTTAAAGAGAGGGATGGGAGTGAAGAAGAGAGGCAGTGAGAACTTTTGGAAGCCACTGACCGGTATAAACTGCTTTACCTGTCTGGAGTGCTTGTATTTCCTTCAGAGCATTTACTTCTCGCCACAGTTTGTCAATCTGGGTCTTCAGGTCATCTTTTTCTTACACAAAAGGAATATACAGAAATTAACAGATACGCACACACACAGACAAAATTAAAATTACATGTTAAAAGCTGTTTCAAAATATCATGGGTTGCTGCATTGCTGAGATGCATTTTGATTATTTTTAAATACTTGCCCTTAACATGCCTCTAGGATTCCTATAAAAAACAGGAAGAACCCACCTTTACCTTTCATTCTCATATTTTATCATGGATTTTGCCGTAAAAACTGTTTGAAAATCATGGATTGTTGCAGCTAATAATTGTTTAGTGAGCTGGTATCTAATTTACAGAAAATGTCCCTTTTTCTTTTGAACCTGTACACTCTGGTGTATGGATGTGACATACAAAAAACAACAGGACATAAGTTGTGTTCTTCAAAGAAATGTTATTTCTGTGAGCATGAAAGTTTCACAAAACTCTTGTTTTAGCAGAGGGAGGAACAACAAATAAAACACAACTTGACAGTCTGAATGTTGCAGATGTGCTTTTTGAGCTGCAATCTCCACTTCCCAGGATTAGCCTTCCTCTCTGCCTCAGTATAGAGAGGGCCTGGGGACTTGAGTCATGCAAATTCACTCTGAATCAGCATTTTGTAGCATTTACAAAAGCACCAAGAATATGGTGGGACAGGAAAAGAAGCTAATTTGTACATAACTCCATTTTTGTGTCATCTTTTTTTTTTTTGTTTTGTTTTGTTTGGGTTTTTTTGGGTTTTTTAATCAACGTAATGTCTTTCAGGGTTTCCTGCTTCCCCAAGGCAGAATTCCCAGTTCTCCAATCTGTTCTTCTCTCTGCTGGCACAAAAGATGTGTAGCAGCCTGTCCTTAGGACCCCAAGCTTGAAACCCTAGAGATTCCAGGGGAGAAGGGAGTGCTCCATGTTGGAGTGAAAGCTTCTCTGGACTCAAGCCCAGATGGAAGCCAAAGCACAGGCATTGAATTAAAACCTCTGGACAAGCTGAGATACATGAAGCTACACCAAAGTGAAATAGAAATATAGATTTTTAACTTCACTAGAAATATATGCTGAGTGCCTTAAACATTAAAAAGCTGTAGCAGAGATCTTAAACACAGTTCTTGCTGCAGCAGTGTTACCTTTTCACAGAATTTTTTACTTTAGACAAAATATAGATAGAATTACACTGTTTCCATTTTTTAGATTGAGTGTTCACATGAACAGTAAGAGCTGATAGAAACTGTACACACCAATCTGTGTAATACCTGGGTAACACTTGTGTAAGGCTTATGACTGTTAGAATTAGACTAGGATAGGTTAAGGAAAGGAAAACTAGAATAGTGTGTTAATTTCATTGGTCAATTAATAAATATAATCCACACTTCTGTAAGAAAAAATACATAGTGTATAGTGTATAGAGCATATAGAGTATAGAGTATATGGAGCGTATAGAACATATAGAAGCAGCTGTTTTCTGCCTGCTGTTGCTGCTGCTGCTTGGCTTTATCATGTAACCCCCTTGAACTCTGCCTTCAAGAAAGCTGTGAGGCTATGAAATAAAGAACTCAGCAGAACAGCAGCCTCCTCTGCTCTCTTACCCTGCTCCGAGAAGGAAAGGTACCCTGTCAAAAGCTCAACAGCTCCAGAGCAGCAAAATCTTCTTGCACAATGGCTTTATCAAAGCCACAGTTTTTTAATTGACTAGGAGTTCAAGTATTTGCCATTAGTGTAGCCTCCATCATACCCACTTTTATTAGAAATAAGTCTTTAAATTCAATACAGAGCCATTTCTAAACAATATTCTGTGGTTTTGTATTTACTCTGCAAGCTTTGCTGTTGGAACTGATGCTTTATCTTTTCCTGCTAATTCTTTGATGTTGACCTGCTAGTTGGTTTGACTTGCTATTTCACAGTACTTTTCACACAGGTGGCATAATATTCCACAAATAGTAGACATTCATTGTGTTAAAATTAGGAAATGGTACAAAAATCTGAACAATAACTCTTGGAGACTGAATACTTCTGCTTGTTTCCCCCTTATATATTAATTTCCATTTTTCTGATCTTAGTCAATATAGCTACATAACTAAGAATGATCAGCCGGAGTCCTCTCTCAGCTGTAACCTGTGAGTTCTAAATAATGTTGATGGAGGTGAACAGCCATAACAGAGCAATGCATTTGCTGCTGTTATACAGCTCTATTTCCATAACTCATTCTGGCACCTTATTTGTGGCTTTGCTAACTCACATAAAAATATTTTAAACACACAGATAATATAGACTCAAGTGTGCTTTATAAATAAGCATTTGTGTAGTGTTAGTTTCTGGTTCATGCAATGCTATTTAAAGTACACAGTAAATTTGCATAGTTTGTATGTTTCTATCCCTCCTCCCAGTTCAGACCCAGTACCTTTCACTCTACGTTTGCTGTGCTTCCTGGCTTTGAGTTTGGAAGCCTGGCTGATGGTCTGATCCAGCAGTAGTAAGCTGATGAGTAGAAAAATCGTAAGTCCAGTTTGTGCCATGTCTCTTTGAAGGACCCTTAGTAGGATCTTGAAGAGATTCCCCTCAGCAGCTCTGAGAGCAGGTCCCACAGACCCATCTCAGCGGGGACTGCCTGAGGTCAGGTTTATAAAGTGTGGTGACAGGCTTGGCTGGACTCCTTGCTTACGAAATGTGTGTAATACTTTAGCTGGCTGTAGCATAAGACGCTCCCTTGTTCTCACATCCCGTCTGAAACTCCTGTTTCCATTCTGAGTTCAGCTGTACCAGTCCTGAACACTGCACTGATTACCTCACCTGTAAGTGCCACATCTCCTGTTCTAACACTGATGCCAAAATGGATGGAAAGCCAGATGCTTGTGCACTGCCAGCTTTGAGGAGAGGTAGCCAGAAGATTTCCACAAGTGTCAGAGGCTCACCCAGCATGGCTCTGCCCCAAGCTGGTTAAGTCATGACAGTGGCCATCACCTTCCACTGAAGCAAAACCAGGATGCCGCTCCCTAAGTAAATGCAAACACTGCAACTACAGACCCACACAGATGTTTATCTGTGTTTTATTTATCTATGTATTTACATTAAAATCACACTATGTGAGGAGTGCATTTATTGTTTTATGAAGAGTCAATAAATGCCTGATAGATATGACTGCATTTCTGGTTGAGAACAGCATCAGCAGGGTCTAGTCAGGGGAACAAAAGGTAGCTATGCTCTCCCAAAGGTTCCCAAGTCCTGACCGTAGGGTCAGTGGAAGAGTAAAACACAAGGTGCTTGAAGCAGGACAGTGTCTCCCTGGACTCTGGAGAACTTTCTGAGTTCGAATCTCTTTCATTTGCCCTTGGGCTCTGTGGACTTCTGTGGGGCTGCCATTAACTGGGATTGCTGTATGAAATAGAACCTCTCTCTGATTCTGGTGAACAAATGAAATTGTCACAAAAAGATTCCCATACATCACACTTTTTCTTTTTTCCTTTTCTTTTTCCCCCACTAAGAGAGGGTTTGTTTAAAATATTGACACCAAAGCCATTGCTGGGTGCTGGCTGGGGCAGTTCATGCCCTTCAGAGCTGTTCTTCCTGACATCCCTTTGCCGTCTCTGCCTTGATTACATTCTGCTCACATTGCTGACACTTTTTTTATCAGGACTTTAAGATCAGGAGACTTACTAGTTTATTAAAAGAAAGCTGGGATTTAGGAACATGCTGGTGTACTGCATGAATACTGACTGGATTTTTCCAACCCCCACTAAGACACTTCAGTACTTACAGCACAAACCACAGCTGCCCTGTCTGTTCTGGACACCTTTAAACAGCTCCCTGTATTCTCACAGTCTGTAACTAGCAGCTATCTCTTAATCATTAGCTAAGAAACTTTCCATAAATGCATCCTGATAGGAAAAAACTTAGTTCCAGTGGTCCTGCTCCAAAATATTGAAGTATTAACATCCATTGTGTCAGGAAACCTCTGGATCAACATTGCTCAGTCCTCAGAGCTATTTTGGAGCACAGCACACCATACATGGCTGTTGTGGGTCCCACCCACCCAGAACTGCCCGAAAAATCTCACACAGCTGCAAATTTCAGTCCATGGTAAATGTGGAAAGGGCTGACATTCCAACTAACACACCAGGAACTGAAATCTGAGCTGGCAGAGAGGAAAGCAAGGAGCTTTGCAAGGGTCTAGTTCAGGATTTAATCTGTCCTTTAGAACAAGCCCTAAGCTCACTCTTGATCCATATTTTATTCCAGTGGTATTGGGGCATCAATGTAAGTTAATTAAGGGCAGATGGCTGAATCAATAACTGCTTCCACTTAGTTTTTCAGTTGGTGCCTTCTCAGATCTTGTGGATTTGCACATGAAGCTGATCCTAAACCACTGCAGCTTTCAACCTGACAAATTAAACTGTGCTAATTTCAGGTTGCCTTGATAAGGGAGCTGCAAACCCCTGGAGCTGTTTCATGTGGAGCTTAACTGTCTCACAGGCTTTGGGAGAGGCTGGGCCAGTAGCTGGGTCAACAAGCCTTTTAGTGTGTGTTCAAGGTCCCAGTACCAGAATGGATTTGTTCCTGCCCCAAGGAACTTGAGCTTGCTAACACAGGCTTCTTTTCTTCCTATGAAATGAGTCTGACAGAGAAAGATTTGTACTCTACTGAGGCAGCATACAAGTCACTAGAAATGGAGGGATAAAGAAAACACAGATTTGGTATTCTGGCAGTTCTTGGCCAAGAGCGTGAGTGAAAAAACTGCTTTTTTGGAGTATGCCATGTAATGTCCTTTCAAGAACAGAGTTGAAATTCTGTTTTGAAAGCTTAATCCCCCTCATTCAGTAGTCTCTCTGACCATTTTGCCAGCCTGCAAGCAGCTCAGCTGGATTTCACTCCTTAAAAGTGCATCACAAAGCTGCCCTTGCAGCTGCTGGGATAGACCACAAGGAGATAGGGGCTAGAATTCCTCTGGAGTACCCAAATAACAGTTTCCACACTTATGACTAACCTATAGCAACTGAGGAAGCAGGTTTAACTTTTTGTATACGGTGTGTGGGAAGGAGAGCCAGAGAACAGTCAAAATATGCTGCTGAGAAGGCATAACCTCGCAGTGCTACTGAGGAAATGGTGCCACACAGGAGGCTCCCTGAAGTGAGTACCTGGGCTGTGTATGGGCTTGAAACAAGCATTATAATGTCATTTAGAGGTGGAATTTTTCTTTTACTGGCACAGTTACAGCAAGGTGATATAGCTCAGGGAGTGACTACTATTATATACTGATAGAAGTAATTTTTCCTGAAACAAGTTACTCCACTTTCTGTATCAGAATATATGATACAAGAATAAATATTCTCATATCTTTAGAGCTGCATCCAGACTCGGATGGAAGTGTGTTTTTTTTGTTTACAGCACTATAGTAGAACTTGTGCATACAGACAGAATTGTGTCTTGAAGTGCTTAGTTCACTTTGAGGCACTCCTGAAGTGCTCTGTCTGATAAGAAACATCTTGCAAAAGCCAGAGCTGCTATGCTGCAGTGGCACCTGGGGTTTTGGCTCCCATCTCCCCACCTCATTCCATTTGCTTTCAGACAACCAGACCATTCAGAACACAAACATCCTTTGGTAAAAGGCTTTTTTCTGTTTCTCCACAGAGACTCTTCAAGGTAAAAACTGTTTTCTTCAGAGACAGTTCTACCTTTATATGCTCCTGTAAACTGGCTCAGGAAAAGTCTTCATACAGCTGTTTTTTCCTCTCCTTTCTCATCCATCCCTGGGTTTGTGGAAAGAACATGCAATGGGGCACAGAGTATGAGAAGCCAGTGTGAGATGAGGACTGGATGCTGAGCTCCTGAAATAGGTCTGGTTGCAGAAGTACAACAGCATTTGTAAAAAATAGCTTTAAAAAGATTTAGTGCTTCAGTCTGTTGGGAAGTGAACTGCTCCCAGCTGCCAGTAGATTGCCCGTGTTTTACTGAGCCCTACAGTCCCCTTGTGCTTCAGAGCTAGTTGTGCTGGGGGATGTTTGACCAAATGGGAAATGGATGGGCTGTATTTGCTCCAGGGATCAGGGCAAACTCCATTTTTCTTGCAGAATTTCAGTTCTAGAAAATTCAGCTCAGCTTTAGGAAAATAAAGCCATGAAGGTGAGTAATTATTTGCCCCTTCTACTGAGAGTATAAAGAGAAAATGAAAACTGATCAGAACTGTTACCAGGCCAAGGAATTGCAATTGGGGCAACCTGAAGAGCCAGAATGGTCAATAAAAGTAGATAATACAAAGGTTAATAAAAGGTTTATCACCTCTGATATGTCCATTTTTATTACTGTCTTGGGTAAATGGGATCCACTGGTTGATTTTTGTTTTAATTTAATGTAGTAAATTTTGCAAACTCTCCTAGTCAAGGGTTATGTTGTGCTTGGAAAATTACTGTATGCTTGGTTTCTTTGGCCTTGAAAAGTCTTGCAAAGTCTTGCTTAAGGATTTGATCTCAGTCCAAAGAGGTATGAGGCAGAATCATGGCTGACATCCCAACACCAAAGTTATTTTGGGGAAATTTGTACAAGCAAACTGTGTTTAGAAAAGAGAAGGGCTAGCCTTATGGTATGTGAGGTTTTGTGAAACTTACTAATGATATTTTGGGGTTTTGCCATTGGTTCAAGTTTTTTCCTGTCATGCTAATTTGGTGTTTTGAAAGGAAGTTTGCTGGGTACAAGAGATCTGCTCTAGCAGAATTAAAGGTGGTTCCAGGTTTATTGCAGAACCAGGCTGCCCACCAGTGACCTGCACTGAGTGTCAGTGAGTTTTGAAATGAGGGCATTCACATCTTCCTTAGATATGTGATTCTGCTCTCCCAAGAACATGCCTCACCTTGGCACTGTGGGTTGATAATGATTGATCAATAAATCTGCTTCTCAGCATGGTGTTTTCCGGGTCTAAATGGAGCTGTTATTACCTACAGGTCCAGTGTTTTTCAATTCCCATGCTGTAAATACAAGCTTCAAAAAAAGAAGAAATTTGAGATATAATAATGTATGTGAACTGAAAAGATGAATCAGGACAGTGTTTTAAGCTTCTGGAATAAGTGCTTTTTATCTCTTATTTTGGAGTTTTTGTCACAAAGCATCTCACAGCTGGGTCTCAGCAAGCAAAGAGGAGGGGAAATTATTTGCAAAATGCAGCAGAAAGACTTGTCTAACATCTATCACACATATTTAAGAGAAATAGCATCATCTTGTCTGTGTGACCAAATCATCTCACCTGTATTCCTTTCATTCTCTTGTAATGGCACTGGATATGGATTATAGGTTGTAAAGCAGAGAAAACACAGCTTGTCAAAGCCAGAGAGACTCAGAATTCAGAAGAGATTCACCAAATCTATACAAAGCAATGCGAGAAAAGCCAATGAGCTCTTTTGGTTTCCTGTCCAATGCACTGACACTCTGGACTGACACAGGTCCTTTCTTATGGTGTTCAGGTATATCAAAGAAATTACAGAGTTGCCAAATTGTTTTTACTTCAGGCCTTTAGCTGCAAAGATAAGAAGGTGCACAGGGTTTTTCTGCCTGTCATTGCTTGGTTTTTTAGTCAGGAAGGACCCCAAAGAAATAGATACTTATTTAGAGATAAATGTTTTGCTGGATATGTGAAATGTGCATAGAGAGCAAACCACAATCCCTCTCAAAAAAGAGACCTTTTAAAGATCAGCTGACTCTGGCATCTCTAAAGATAAGGGGGTCTAGGAGAAAATTTAAATCAGTTTCTTTGCAGTCCAGGTGTAAATAGAAGAGTTGAATGGGGTCTTTTAAAATGCTACTCCTGTGGACTTGGCAAAGTTTCCATGTTGGAAATTCCTGGCAGCAGCTCAGCTCTTTCAGCCCTTGGGATATGTGTGAGAATGTATCTCTTTCTCTTTTGTAAACACAAATTACCTGTTGTGCTATTTTTTCTCCTGTAATGTGTGCTGACTTTTTACCTTCCTGGAAAAGACCTGAAGACATCCGAGCATTTAATTTCTCCTTTTAAATATTTCGGTTTTGATCATCATAGCCTCCCTATTATGAGGTTTCACAGCCTCACATTAACATGATCTCACCAGGTTCTGCTCATCCTTATGTGTGCCAGACCAACTGATTTGGACAAAGCCTTGGTTTAGGCACTGTGAAACTCTCCAGGCAGCCTGAGTTGCACATCCACAGGTTCACAGCAGGTTTCCAACAGTGCAGCTATGCACGCAGCCAGGAGGGCCAGGCAGAGCAGGGATTATGTTTTGAGATGTGTAGGTGTTTGTTGGATTTTACTAATCAGGATGGAAATTCAGACTTCTCAGGAGTATGATCATGTCTGCCTTTGGTGGCTGCACTTCACCAAGGGCTTGAAGGTTCTGCTCAAGGACTGCCTTGCCAAACCAAAACTTGAGTCACGGGAGCTGCAAGCAGCTGACCCTGCTTCACTGTGTTTTAGGAGCGGCACTGTCCCCATGCACAGGCATAATCAGCTCCTGTGCCAGGCCCCAGGCTTGGAAAACTTGGGATGTAGCCCAAATAAACCACCATTCTTTAAAATGTAAACAGAGTTTTCAGCTGCTTAGTCAAGAAGGAAAAAAAAAAAAACCTAAATGTAACTGCCTGGGAGATGTCTGCTTGTCTCTGCAGGCAAACTCAAGCAGTGGGAATTAGCCCTGGCTTGCTGGGGGCTGGGGAAGGGGGAGGACAAATCCTGCACCATGCCCTACTTCCATGCTCTGTGCATATCCCTGCCCACGTGCTGGGATGGAAATGCAAACCACACATCAGCTACTGGACAATGCTCACACAAGGATGCTGAGAGTGGAAATGAAAAACTAACCTGTATAGGTGTAATTTTCACCAATGGCCCAGTATGTCCAGTCAGAAATAGCATTTGTCTCTGGGAGGGATGCCCACTGGGAAAGGTCCCTGGTGTAACATCCCCTCCCATCCAGCTCTCCTACCTTCCAATGGCTGTGTTTGGGCACACACAGATATGCTGTTACTGTTGGATGTCTTTTCAATAGCTGCTCCTAGAATTTTACTGAACACAACACAGAAATCTGTGAGGACTTCTTAAAGTCTCAGTTGCCTTTTCCTGCAGAATTCTAGTGTGGGCAGAAAGAGCCACGACAAGGCAGCACAGCATCCTCCTGCCGTGTGAGCTGCTGTCCTTAAGGACCTGGAACCCAGCAGGGGTGGGTGCTGAAGCCAGAAGAGCAAGGCCACCAGTGCAGATGAGCAAAATAGATACTTAACGTGTCTTTTGTGCTGTGTTCTGTAGCTTCTTCTCTGATAGCACTCAAGCTATCCAGCACAAAGCCAGCTTGTTAATGTCTGTATAAAATGCAGTCACTGCACATTCTAAGGTGCAGCCAGACCCTGGCTGAGGTACTGGCAGCGTTTGATGAGTAGGATTAGTCCATTCCAGAAATTGCAGGACATTCCAACCCCTGCCCTACATGTTTGGGAGAACCCTGGAGTGTTTAAAGGAAAGCTGAAGGAATCAGCAAGAAGGCGGCTGCAGTTATACCTGAAAGGGTGCACACACCTGCATGTTAGGGAGATTTCATAAGGAGGGATTATGGGTCTGGACATAGCACCCTTCAGAACTGGAGGAATTCATGCTGTAACATTACCTGAAAGTGCCTGTTGGTCATGAAGAGTGGGACACAGATCCCCATTTCTCCTCGCCTTCTTTTCTGCCTGAAAAAGGAGATTCCTCTGGTAGAGTTGGGGAATGCCAAAGACACGTCCTCTCTGTGTGTGCTTGGGCTACATGTGACCCTCATGTCACACTCCTGGATCCCTGCCCATCTCCAAGGTGTTTCCAGCCCCGTACAGCATCCCCTCTCTGTGCCACACTCCTGTGAGCCAGGTGCAGTCAGAGGCCCTGAGCTGGGGGATGGACCAGCTGGGGATGTGCAAGAGGCAGGGCCACACTCCCTCACAGACTGTACAGTTTTCTGGGAAGCTCTTTCAAGAGGACCTGGAGACACAACAGGATTTGTACAAAATTGGTTTGTAATCAAGATTTGTATGTAAAGATGGAAAGACATTTGTGTGGTCTTCTGTATCCAACTACAAACAACTTAGATCCATTTAAAGCTGGAAACCTGGCCTGGACCTCAGTGCCAGCACATGGTGCCATGTATTTTCTGTGTATGTCTGTGGCATGACCTCACACATCAGGGATGAAGGGAATTCAGAGACTGCATTCAGACTTGCAGGTTTTAGAAACTGAAATTTTGATCCTCAGTGGCAACAAGAACAGCAGGAAAAAACAGGCTATTTATTCAAATATGTTCAAATAATACTTTCACATGGAAAATATTGTAGCATTTGCTGCGCAATTTAGGCACTGTGTAAATATAAACTTCTCAGAAATGTTCCTTATTCATTCTGTCATGCACATTCTTACTGCAGTTTATTCCCATTTCCAGCAGATGTCTTCAGTGCCCTAGGAATGATCAGGAGAGCTCTGATTTTATATTGCTTATCCAACAATTTGAAAGAGAAAAGAGCAGGTTTTCCTCTGCCTGTTTAATGCACAGGGTAAATCCCCTTTGTTGTACAGCCTCATACCGATTATACATTTTCTAGATGCTTCAGAAGAGCAGCTCCTGGAAGAGCAGCTGCAGATAGACACCCATCAGGTCAAACATGTCTGTACAGCTGGGTTTCAATGCTGTAAAAATGTTGTACTAAGGAATTGGGGATTGTTTGTCCTGCTTTTGTTAATATTGTTTCCTAAAATAATACAATGGGCTCTGCATGGAATAAATCAGCCTCATATAACAAGGTGACAAGTTACATCCCCAGCTGGTTCATCCCACAGCACAAACCCACAGCTCAGGTCCTCTGACTGCAAGGATTATCCATTTTATATCATTTACTTGCACCAGTGGCTCAAAAAACCCAGTATAAATCAAATCTGCATCCTCAAGAAAGGTAAGTTGGTTTAGCAATGTGTATTTTAACATGGAGAGTTGAGCAAGGATTTAAAAAAGAATCCTGTGGGGTTTTTCCCCACCAAATAAGCTACAACAGGGACATAAATATTACTTGCTGAATTTTTAATGCTGTAGCTATGACTGAATTCATTTAGAGAACTAATCAGCTCGATGCTGTCCCTATCAAAGCCAGTGGGATGAGACCTGTGAGATTCCAGTTTGAGTTGAGCTTGCCATCTTAATGAAAATAAGGACAGAAGCTTGCAACAATTACCCTTTTATTTTCCTGTTTTGCAGGTTCATTAGTGAACAGAACACTGTAATGACTTTATCCACTGCTGACATGTTGAACAAAACACAGATCAAAGATCTCATATGAATCATATTATGTATGCTTTATTAAGTTAAACCACAACCTCAGGGAATGTGCTGCAAGAAATACAGTATTGAAATGAGCCATGTAATATGTGAATGGTGAGAACTGGCAAGAGTAAGTGTGGTGCAGGACAGCCAGTGGCATCCAGCACGTTTGGGTGAGTGGTTCCAGATTGATCGTTCAAGTGAGACCTTAAAGATGATTCCCTCTGTCAATCTCCTGTCCTGTGCCTGTGCTGAGCCTGGGCACTGCCCTTTCTAGTGCCACCCTGCACAAACACACCACTGCTCTGTGGGTTCAGCATCCCCTGGCAATCAGACTTCAGGATGGCACTCATTTTTACAGCCCACTATGCAACACCATTTCCCAGCTGATCTTCAGATGGAGCAACCTCAGCTCTACTCACCAGGTGAGGACGAGCCAGAAGGGCTGGATCTGCAGCCTCCTCTGAATCCAGGCACTTGCTGGGTTTGGGGGTCACTTCTTTCCCTGGGATGCCCTTACCAGAGGCAATTATTCAAATGTACATGGAGAGAATGATCAAGAAAATAGCAGAAAATTCTTACAATGGCCACATTCAGTGTTGGTTCATGCTCTGAGTTACCTGATGGGAAAGCAAGGAAAATTTAGATTATTGTCTCTCAAATCCTTGTATTTGTATGGAGTTTTCCTGTCTGGGCCTTAGCAGAGGGCATTCAGAACATGATTCTGTGCATGTCCTTTGCTTTGGAGCAGGTATGATATGAGACACAGCTGTGAGCCATGCAGGGAAAGCTTCCAGCTCAGCTGCTGTTAATTAGGATTCCGCTATTAATTTGGTAAATTGAGAATTAAATGCCTAAGAACCATAAGTCCTTAAACCAAATGGCAGTATTATGGCAATGGACAAATAATTTCATTTTTCCTTTCTACAGCAGAAATGGTTCAGAAACTCAAAGGGATGCTTTTGTACAAGCAAAGAGATACTTGGTGAGTCACAGGAGACTTGGTTGGGGTTTTTTTTGGGTTTTTTTTTACAGAGGGAAAATATTTCTAATATGAAATGCAGACACTAGAAGGAAAAAACAGCAGCAGAGAAACAGAAAAATAATCTGTCAAATCAAACTGATTTAGAAAAACATTTCACTTATCATCATCTCTCTTCTGTGTTAGCAACAGAAGAAATGTTTTCTCCTAGAAGCCTCTGGAAAACATCATGGATCTACCAGGGCTCCAGGCCACAGAATGCCTGTCACAACAGAAGATACCCCAGTGACCACTCAGCAAACTTTGCACACCAGCATTTACAAATGTTTGTTTATTATCTTATCACCTGGCTGGCCCAAGGAGAGAAATCCTTATCACAGATAATGCATCCAGCATCTGTGCCATCTCACTGTGTTCTTCCAAGGCAGGAAGATGCTGCATCATGTCCTGCTGCACGACACGGTGAGCCCCAGCTCTCCATGGGGGAAATGTATTTACACAGATTACCCAGCAGACAGGCACAACAGGATTTGTACTGCAACCTGCAGCTTGTCAGGGAGATGATGTTTGGCAGGGACACAGCCAATGTCTGGCAGAACATAGCACGTTTCCAGCTCTGGCAGAGGCAAAGGCAGAGGTGCTTCCAGCAGGGAGCAGGAGGATGGAGCAGGACTGGCAGAGCCCCTGGGCTGGGCAGGAGGGGCAGATTGCAGGAGCTGTGGGCATGGGAGGCCCAGGTGCTTCACACCTGTGGTTCTAAGAGCAAACCTGCCCCAGAGAAATGCTCACCTTCTACCCCCCAACCCCTCAGCACTCACAGTAAAACAGGCTTTCCTTCAGCACTTTTCCCAGTTCTTTTGGGCTAAATGTAGCACCTCAGCCTGGTCCCTGTGCAAGAAAAAGCAGCTCTTCCAGACAGATCAAAGCCCTCCTCATCTGTGAAGGAAAAGAAGCAAGTCCCCACAGCTGAAGCCCTCCCTCAGCCAGAGACCTCATACCCCAAACCACAACCCTCTGCCCCTTTCAGTAACTGGGAGCTGCTGGTCCTAAACTAACAAGTGTCAGTGGCATCTCTAAATTGAATCCCATTTAATCCCTGGCTGCCCAGTTTGAATGGTGGTATCTGTATCAAGCATTAAACACCATGAGGCTTCAGAAGCTGAAAGAGTAGAGTCTTCCTTTGATTTTTTAGATTATGCTTTAGTTGAGACGGTTTCAAAGCTTTTACCAGCTATGCAGGCTTTTCCTTCCTACATGAAAGCTGATCTTACATGATGGCAGGTGTAGGAGCTTTTAAGAGACAGGACAATCACTATGAAGGCTGTCAATGCTTGTTCCTTCCCTTTTTTTCCTCGTCTTGCCCAAAATGCCTGCACTTCCCATAAGTGAGAAGAAAGGTTTCTATATGTGAAGGGTTAATCCAGATGTGATAAGTCCACCTGGAATTTCTCTGTCACTCCCTGAGGGGGATGAAAGTGGACTTGACCCATATTCTTCAGAAGGTAAAAAATTAATTTTCCAGAGAATAACAATGATGATTGAGTATTGCAGGGACTCTGGAACCCCTTCAGAGAAGGGCTGGGACCTGTTCCAAACACACACATGAATC
Organism: Corvus brachyrhynchos; assembly: GCF_000691975.1. NCBI lineage: Eukaryota > Metazoa > Chordata > Aves > Passeriformes > Corvidae > Corvus > Corvus brachyrhynchos. Next base: position 14,127,026 of record NW_008239324.1, read on the forward strand.
AACAGAAAACATGCTTCAAATGCTACTCCATCATTACTCTTGGGCAGAGATACACAATTCAGTTTTTTTTTCCTACATTCGTCCTCTAACTCTTCCTCACCTGCACTGTTCTCCCAGCACCTTCCAGTTCCTGCCCAGTGCTGATGGGGAGGTGACAGAGCCAGGCCAGGCAAACTCAGGAGCAATGGCTGGCACCATCAATCTGCAGGGCTGCACTGTGCAGATAAAGCAACACTCGCAGCCACGCTCCAACCTCTCACAGGAGAACACGGGGATGTTTGCCTAGGTGTCACAAATGACTTGGGAGAAAGGTGCTTAGAGTGTGTGGATTGTTCTGGCTCTTTCTGCAGTGGAACAAAGCACTGGTTCACATCAGGGGACCCCAGTGCTGCTGGGGGAGAAACTCCCGCACAGTTCTGGGGCTGGGCGGGTGTGCTGGCAATTGGAGCCAAACTAGGAGAATCTTTCCTGACAAAACCCAGTCAGGAGGAACCAGTGAGCTCACAAAAAATGAGAGGGGAAGCACAAAATGGAAGATGAGGTGAGAACCAGGGATACTGAGGATCCAAGGTGGATTTTTGCATTTCATGCAGATGGTGCACAAAGGCAACCTGCCACATCCTGCTCTGTGGTAGAGTGTGTGTGGTAGAGTGCCACAGGGCACTGCAGATGGCACAGTGGGAAAGCTGGTAAAGGCAGAGCTTTAGTGGTAATCACAGAGAATTTGCAAAAGGCTATGGCTGTTTGCTTTCAGCCTCATACTGACCCTGTGATTAGGGATGCACTGATCATTATTTGCTTATTAAGGCTTGAAAACAGAGGGCAGAAATTTACTCTGCTCCTCTACACACTCGGCAGCTTTCCTATGAGCTTTGAGATTATAGAGCAGATTTGGTAACTACTGAAGTGAGAGCTTCCAGGAACATCACAGGCTTTGGAGTGTGTCCTTCGTGACTGGAATGAACCAAAGCCAACACTCCCTCTTTGTTTAGATATTAAAATGAAGTTCATTCACTTCTTTCCCTCATGCAGGGAGACCTTTAAAGCCATATACTCAAGTAAAGACTGGAGATGACTGTAGGCTTTGGTAACCATCACCAGTTCTTCCAAAGACATGGAGCCCTGGGTTAAGACCAAGGCCCAGGAGAGTGGGATTCAAAACTCAGTCATGTCCTCCTGCTTTCTATAAGCTAATCTGGTGATGACTGCTTTGGTTTCTATTTTAAGATTATTCCATTAGAGAATTCTAATTTCTGGAAGGAGTTGTTTCTCTGAGGATCACTTGTATGGCAGTCTAGTCCTAAAGTTCTGGAAACTAGTTTCTCTTCATATCAAAATACACTTCCCTAAATACTTAGTGAAAGATGTTTCTTTAATGTTTTGAATTTCCTAGACTGTGACATTCAAAATTTTACATCTACATTGTTAATGTTCTGTAAAGCAGCAAGCAGCAGTTTTAATAACCTCGATTTACTCTGTAATAGACAAAATAAATTCTTTGTATATCCCACAGTGACCAAAATGGAAAATAAGACCTCAAATTTTCCTCTTAAGCAGTTCCAAGTTAGTTCCCTAATGTGACCATAATACTAGAATAAAACATAGAGGCCAAGGATAATGCTATGCTCAACATTTTATTTATATTTTTGTGTAAACATAATTTGCTTTTTGCTTTGTAGGCACAATATAACAAAAGCTCTAAAGCAACAAATACAATTAAACAGTGTTTCAGTTCACTTCAATCAGGCTTAAGTTAAAGAAGCTTTCACAGTTCCTTTAAGGCAAATTGAGAAATAATTGGTTTCACTTGAAGAAACTACCCAATTGTCTCAGAGTTGTTTAAACAACACTGTCAGTAGTAAGCACAAACCTTCATTTCTGCTACAGTAAGACTTGGTCAGTGACAAGCCTTGGCTTCACCAGTTTGAACAGCACCACCTCCACCCCTTCCAGCGTGATACTACTGCTTGTGGTCTCCTGAAAGGTGCTTAGGGCTTGTGGGCCAAATTCTGCTAGCACACATCCTGCTTCCAGAATGGATGCCTGGAAAACTTCCATTCATTTCAGTAGCAACCTCCCTACATGCCATATTGATACCAGCAAAACACAGAGCAGAGTTTGGCTTGCTGATGGTCACACTCAGCTATGTTGCACCCAGGTACTTCCAGAAGTATTCCTTTGTACTCACTGCAATTACCTGATATTCTGCTGATCAGAAAATGGCCCTAAAATTGGTATGAATTAGCATGAAGAGTATTTTTTGCCTTGCTAACAAAACCAGAAGGAACTAGCCAAAATTATGTGATTGTTGTCCCTGTGGTGTCTGTGGCCATGACCAAGATCACCCATACTTGTCTTGCAGGGTAATTTAGAAGTAGAGCCCACCAGACTGTGGTTTAGAACAGAAGAATGGGTTTGCTATTCTGCTTGCCCTACTAATTTAAGGCCTTGAGAATGCCACTTACTGCCAGCTCGAAGGTCACCAGCAATATTGCTCACTTTGGCGTCAAATCAAAATTCCTAGTTATGTTAAGGTCTGTTGCAGGACAACATCATTACACTAGCTGCAAAACAAAATTGGGCATGTTTCCTACTGCTGTCAGCTGATGAGTCATGAAAACTTAATGGCCCTACTTAAAAGTCCAACTGGCAAGCCCAATAAATGGAAAACTCTCACTGAATACATATTTTCTTCTGTGGATAAAGTCCCTGTTTGGGCCTGAAATGGCACTGGAAGTGTAGGCAAGCTTGACAAGAACCTCAACTAAAATGAAGAGAAAAAAATGAAGTTCTGGTTGGATTAATAGTTCAAAAGCTTTTTGGCATTTTTCTCCACAGTTGTTTCTTGCTGTTATTTTTGAATTTGTTCAACCCAAGGGAAACTCCTTCAGAATGAACCATCTACACAAGTATCTGACAGTGATTTCATGAGTACAGTGTAAAGAGATGGACATTAATACTCAGGCAGCATAACCAAACAAACAGAAAAAACGTAATGAGACTCTTGTAAAACCACACATAAAAGTCATCCTGACCCAGAAGTGCTCTCACACTGAGAAAAGCCTGAGAAGCCCACCCTTTTCATTTTTCTGTATTAATTTTTAACTTCTATCACAACATGCTACTTGTAGATTTAGGTGAACAACTAGTCATGTCTGGGTAAATACTTCCTTTCTAAAAGAATATTAATTTGAAGCTGTAGGCATTATGCAAGGTCTCTGCCAGTCCTTCAACATTTCTACTGTACATGACTGCAGTATAATTTCAAAAAAACTGTTTTAACAAGACAGTTGAGGACCTGAGTAGCTGCTGTTTGGACATGTGAAGGATGTGGAAAAAAGATTTACTTTTTTCATGTTTAAATATAGTTTCCACTAGTGGGAGGTAGATAAAATTAGCTGGTCTTTGAATACTTGATCCTGTAAATAATTATAAATATAACTGTACAAATGGAGCAGAGCTTTTGATAGAACAACTCACCTAGATAAAAGTTATCGCTGTGCATGATTTATGGTGGGATTAAGGCCAAACCTCATTTTTTACAGGGTTAACTTCTGCAGGAGTTCAGCTCCAGCCTGACAGTTGACCACACATTAGCGATTTCAGAGCAATAAACTCCATTATCAAATTTCTTTCCACATCCTGATAAGTGATCCTTACCAATGCTACTTAAAAATGATATTTCAAATTGGTTTGAATTTGACATACGAGTCAATGTGTCCTTACCAGAAGATGTTGATCAAAGGCTCTCAATTAATGATTTCTTGCACAATTTCAGATTCCATGATTCTAGATGAGGTACTTTTGAAAAGGAAGATAGGATTCCTTGTGAAATTATGAAGTATGACTGAGGAAAATGAAAAGTCATCTTTGTTGCAACTTTTATTTGTGGTTCATTAAAGAAAAATTGTTTTAACACCGAAAGTCCAGAAATATAAAATTATCCCTCCAGTTACCAGAATCTTTCAGACAGCAAGTGGGGATTTTTTTTTACTGTTTCCAACTTGGAAAAAAAGCCCAAACCTCCCAAATAACTTTATGCAAGATGTTGGAATTTGCATGAGAAAGATGTCCATCTAAAATTACACAGTAAGTTAATAAGGCTTTCAAACAAGAACAGAAAAATCCATGGGACTCCTACAGGGAAACTGGGTATTACACAGAAATGTTGTAATACTGCACTGAATGAGAATGGCACTTGAGTTCAAAACAACAATGATCAACAGCTCATAGCTCAGCTGACTGCAAACAAATACAACACACACTGTACTACAGCATTTGTTCACTGATGCACAGAAGAGACTTCCCAGTCTTGTTCCCTTCTCCTTCACAACTCCTCCTGCCTCCCCCACCTCTGGCTGCTACTGGATGAAGGGCATGCGCTCCTTGTTCTCATTGTCCCCTTCGTGGTCCTCTTCCTCCTCTCCAGCCTCGCTCGTCTCCGTGCTGTCATTGGCCATCTGCACCATGAAAGACGAAGGACATCAGAGCACCTTTCTCACCCTTTGATTCCTCCTTATTTCAGTTTGGTTCATTTGACAAAGCGACTTTGGAAACTCAAGAAGACAGGGTTGCCACACGAAAATCAGCATTCTGTCTGTGCAAAGCCTTTGCTGGCACTACACCACTTCCAGCTAAACCTGCAAGCTGTTCCCCCACAGCTCACAGCTCTATTTCCTAACAGAAAGCTGCTTGTAGGACAGCTGCACACGTGGACTCTGCTCTGTGCACTTACTGATAGTAAGGTTCTCAGATAGGAAACACAGCTGAGTAGGAAGTTTACAGAATGTGGGACCTCTGGTTTACAGCTCCTGTATCTGCTCTTCCAGGAGCAGGTAAATGCATGGCCCCATCTGAGGCACAGTGTGGAAAACTCAGGGGGCGATTTCCTTTCTTTTGTAAACTAAAACCCCAGTGAAACTTTACAGAGCAGTGGATATGTAGATACTGGCAGAATACACCCACGACAGAGTGCAGATCCCAGATCATACAGGAGTGGGAAGAAACCGCATTTTCATATTTTACTGGAGATGCCTGCACAGGCAGTAGGCAATTGCAGAAATCAATTAATTCAGACCAGCATTTAAGGCGTACACTGTGGGGTTTTTTCACATGGAAATATTTATTACAAGCTGTGTAAAGGTGCAGGACCCTCCAGCACTTCACCCTGTCAGTGTGACAGGTCTGTGGAGGCACAAGAGTCTGGTTCACTGGATGGGGGTAGTGTTTAACAGCACAGATTAGTGTGACTGGATTCTCTCACACACCCACGTTACCTCTCGTAGGACACAAGTATTAGCTTACAACTGCTTCAAAACCAAATAAGCAAGGGACCCATTTACTTTTAAAAGAGAAATGCAGTGATGTTCCTTCCTTGTTTGCTTACTAACCTCTGCTGGAAATAAAAATCTCAAACACAACCAGATTTTTATGCAGAAAAGCATTGCTCTGAAGTTACCCATATTTTTGAGTTAACACCCTTTCATAAAAGTGTACTGTTCCACATGTTCTTAAAGCCTTCCTTTTCCTTGCAGAGATTTTGTATGAGATTTGGGGTGCTTTTAGAGCAAGAGCTTAACTGTAAGTCCAGGTTCTTTTCTGTTCTTTTGAAATGGGAGATATCTCAGGTCTGAAAGTGAACTTCATACATCAGTACTGATTTAAAGTCAGTTTTGCATTACCTTCTTTACTGCTCTTTCCTATACCACCAGTGAATGCTCAGGCATGAGCCCGGCTTTCATTTACCACTCTCTCTGAAAGGTTTCTGTACCATGTTAGCATGTGCTCCAATAAGTGCTCCAAATCCAGTGCTCCATCACTGCTATCTTCCTTCAGGACATTTCTAGAAATATTTACATATTATACTTCATGTATTACAAAACCCAGTAAACTAAATTCCTACCAAAAGTGCACTCTAACTTTAGTGTGGGAATCAGAAAGCACTTCTATGTTTGCACATTAAAGTAATATTGACTGGGTTTTTTCCTGTTGAATCCACTTATTCATTCAGGAATTTTTTAGTGTGAGAAATGTCTGTTTGTTTTCCATCACAAGGACAGAAAGACACATGGCAGTTTTACCCAGATCCAACACTTGCAGGCACATTTTTGGAGAAGGAGATAGCCATTCAGTATAGAATAGTAACTACTGGCACTTCAGGAAGTACATTACACTTTGAGTTAAATACACAAATTATGGTTACTGGTGGTATTTGGGTGCTTTGGATTTAGAAGAAATTGGTGTCAAAACAGCATTGCAAAGGACAGAAGTCACTGCCAGGCTGTACTGTGCCTGGCTGTACATCATGTCTGCAGTGCTTTGCACTCACCAGGGGAGTGGGTGCTTTCTCCACATCCAGAATGAGTTTGCCTATATTTCCTCGGTCATGGATTCTCTGCATGGCCTCCTTCACCTGAAAGAAAGATCACTATTGATAATTTTCAGTGACACCCTAGGAGAAGCCTGAATCCCTCCCTTCCAAAACCAGCAATATGTTTAAGGCGTGCTATGTGCAAGGTCACTCAAAGAGCTGCTTGAGAAAAGACTGATAGTTAAACATTTTTTTAGTGAATTTGTAAGGCCTGGCTTTTGCACTGTGTTTGCCAAAATGGGATGTGAGTCCTGAAGTCAGTCTCTGAACAGCATAACATGTCCATACCATTAATGCAGAACCAAAGTGATGGATAGCTGAGGTGCAGAGAGAAATACAGGCTCAGGGAGGTAATCCTAGAAGGTTGTCCATTGCATTTTATCTTTGCAGAATATTTATCAAGACATCCTACTTTCACTGAAAGTATGAAATGTTTTTCTAATTGACCTATGATATCTTTCAATTAATTTCTTACAGGTTACCACAGAGGAAATGCCGTGTCCAGGCAATGGCTGTGATCAATGCAATACTGCAGGTCCTGCTGCCTAAGCAAACATTTATTTCTTTCTTCGTCTCACTTTTTTTTAGCAACTGTTAAATAAGTGGTGTCCTACTGATACCACCAAGACCATCTGTTTAACAGCTGGCTGCAATTAGCAGTGAGAAAGGCACAAGAACCTCTTCTTTCAAGTGCACTGGAGAGAAGCTTATTTTGATGTATGATGTTTCAGAACTCAAGAGACCTCATTGTTGATGAATTGAATTTGTGTGTGTGTTGCACTGAATGTGTAATATGCAGCACACAGACCACTGTTGAGTCACTGGCACAGGCTGCCCACAGAAGCTGTGGCTGCCCCATCCCTGGAAGTGTCCAAGGCCAGGTTGGACAGGGCTTGGAGCAACCTGGGATTCTGGAAGGTTCCCTGTCCATGGCAGGGGGTTGGAACTGGATGAGCTTTAAGGTCTCTTCCAATCTATGATTCTATAAATCACTGAAAATTGGAAGATGTCAAGAGTTTCCTCACTTTCACAGTGGGAAACTTCAGGAACTGAAAATGTGCCCATAAAGGCTGTTCCATATCCTCATCACAGTGCTCTTTGCCAGCATAACAGGGTTGGTCAAGACAAAAATGAGTTTTATGTTAATAGGATTTAGCACCTGTGACATAGTTCTGTTGAATATTTTAAGAATAATGGCACGTAAGTTTGAAAGAAAATGTTGAGTTGGGACCTGAGGAGTCCCACAGTACATTTAAAAGCCTGAATTGGGGTCCAGGCCCCCAAAATAGTCCCTGAATGTCTAATACAGAAGGAGTTATGTGATTTTAAAGGTAATACAACATTCAACTTCCAATTAAATTTAATGGATGCTGGGCACAGCACAAAATGTCTTTCCCATCTGTTGGCCTTACTTGGGAAGCTGACTGCAGTGAACTCAGTATTACTCCTTGAGTTTTGCAGAGATGTTCCCTCAATTATTAAATACCGGACTTAAGAAAAATTCTATTAGAACAAAAGAAAAATTGCACTGCAAACACAATGACTTTCTAATTTAGGGCATTATTGTAAATTCACCTCAGAAAACACAATCTTATGAATCCCACTGGATAGCAGGCTGACCTCTAAATGTAGTCCACAAAATCACAATACCTTTTATGAAGCTACCTTAGAGCATAAACAACACCCAACTATCCTGTCAGACTAGTTCTGTACTATGGATACTAGTCCTTTAAGAATATCCAACAAAGATGCTGGAGAAGCAGCAGCTGTATAATTTTTTATGGCTGTTATTAACCAAATCAAGCTTTTAGGAGGTTACAGCACAGCATAAATAATTGGAGAAATAAAGAATTGGAGAAATCAGCAAACACACTTGCCCATCCAATGAAATTTATAACCAGAACATCATGTGGAAAGCAGGGTATGCAACATTTATTTTAATTTGCACCATATCATATTTAGCAAGGCAAATTTGAGAAAATGTGCTTTCCCTGCTTTTTTCACATACACAATATCAAATTTTAAGCCCCTGGAGAAAGGTTCAGGAGTTGTTTCCAAGACACTTGTAAGTAACTTGCAAATGCAAACAGCAGGCAGAGGCAAAGGGAACAATAAAACTTATAACAATAATAGTGGCTATGGAATCCAGATGGAGCTATTAAAATATATAAAAACATTGAAAAGAATTTGAAGAGCTGATACAACATCTGTGCCTTTTAGTGTTATTTGCAACTTACCTATCCAGTCAGTCACATTCTGTACTAGTGCAATGCCATTCAGCACACGATGTCTGAGTTGAGAGACCATGAGCTATTTTAGAAATGAGTAATTTTTATGTTTATGGCTGCTAACAGTCCACTTGTTCAACCAAGACTGCAACTACTTGTTTCCCAAGGTGCCTGACTATTAAAACCATTCCCTC
>NW_008239324.1:14135908-14180794 GCF_000691975.1 Corvus brachyrhynchos
CTCTTCGCCTATAGGGGACAGAGTATTAAAAACCTTCTTTGCTGTGCAAGTATGGTTCAGTTGCTCTGCACAGACTATATGGAAGAGTTTACTTTTTTTCTGTGCCTTTCACAGAGGGAGGAGCTTCTATGAGTTTGTGCCTCAGTGTTTGCACATTCCTAATGAAGACAGTGCATCCCTCTGAGCTGGGTTAAAGCCAGACCCAGGCTTAATTGGTAGTACAGGGAGGCAAGTGGAAATTCAGGAATTTACTGGAGGCTCCCTGAAATGGTTGAATTTTGATTCAAAATAAACATCCCTTCCAGCAGCAAAATCACAAGGGTTTCCCTCTTCTTACAGCATTCTACCCCTAAATCCCTCTTCACCAATTATTCCATATTGGTTACTATTTGCATTTGTCAGCTCAAAGCCAAGTAAATGGATTTTACTTTTGTTTATATGGATGAGTTAATTGGAATTATTCTTGTGCAGAGTCATCATCAGAGGGCTCTTGGATGGGAAACAGTGCAAAGGAGTGTTTTTTGATAGAAGAGTTTCCACTGGAAAAAAGGACAAAACTCTGTTGTCCTGTGTTTGCTTTCAGTATGGCTCAGCCCTGAGAGGGTCTGTGTCTGAGGTAATGCCAAACTATGGATTTTAGCCTTGAGAGCCCCCAGATTGACACAATTTTTATCAGAGCTCTGCTATGGAATCAGAACTATTACACATTAGTGGACCACTGGTCCTGGCAGCAACAATACGCTGAATTGACATAGTATCTCTCAAAAAAACCCTATAATTTCATTCTCTTTAGTTAATGATTTGCAAAGTTTTTATTTCATTAAAAGCATAAGTGACTCCTCTACAGTAATGGTCATAAACTGTCTTCCAGTACTGAACACAGCACCTGTGTATGCACTGGGAACATGGTATGATTTTATTGTAGTCATTCTGTTTTTTGTGAGCTGATAGCAATTTTCCTTTAAAATAAAATACAAGCTTGCATAGAAAAAAAGAGAATAATCCTGATCTCAGTTTCTTCCTTCTACATAGTAAAGTACTAATAATAGCAGAGTACTAACAGTGAAGCACTACTACTACAAGTAAGAAACCAGCTTTCAGGAATCACAATATATCCATAAATGACTTAGAGAAGTTTAATGAAGTCCTCTGTCAGCATTCCTGACTAATTTACAATACACTTATCTTTGAGAAATATAAGTTTAAAAAGCTCCAAATTAAGCATGTTATTACCTGTGACCACTCATTACTCAGGATTTTCATACTGAAATTTTAAAAACAGCAAGCACTACATGATTTTTTACTCAAACAGTATCTGCGATGCTAAAACAATGAAACCAAGATGTATTCTAAACAGAAAAAATAATACAACATGCTGTCAGAGGCTGGCGTTGTATTTGATTATTTGCAGCCAGCTTCTGATTACAGTGCTTTTCCACAGTTTTTGATGTCAGGGTGTAAAATCAGTCCATTTAAAATCAACTAAAAGACTTTTTTCCCCCCTGAAATACATATTGTACACCTGCCTTAATTCTGTTTCCCCCCCTATGTTCTCCTTGGATTTTTCTTGTTTGTTTTTAGCACTATGCTTTCCCCAGGTAATTGGGACAGAATTCTTGTCTGGCATTTCATTTTAAGTCATTCATTTCAGGTCTCCCCCTCTGCTGTCCTGGTTCCTTTTCCTTTGGAAAGTTCCTGAATAAAGACACTTTCCTGGGTGCAAGTCTGATCCTCTGTAAATAATATATACCTGAAACAGTTATGCTCCAACTTTGTATTGCTATAGTCAATCCTCCACTTACCCATTTTACTGCCAAACTAATTTTTTGGCTGCTTGCATTCAAAGTCAAGAGCCGACAGTAATCTCTACTGAGGTATTCATAAATCCTTGCTGACATTCAGTTGGCTCTGCAACTTCATTTTGCTGTTAGAACATAGCAAGAGCAGTCTACTGCTTTATAAATACAGGGAAATTTAAATGGAAAATGTATTACTAATTATCTGTAGCACCATTTCACAGTGTGAAAGAGAAATGCAGCCTGCCTAAGAAATGGATGCTATTTTCAAGCCTTTGGATATTATTTTAAACATTGATCCATTTCTGTATTTGGCTCTTAGAAGGAACCCATCTCAGGAGTAAAATAAAAGAGACTGGGAATCTGGAACATGAAACCACTCACTCTGCCAGCATAAAACATTGGGGGCTTTAGGCCCACATCAGTAACACGGATGTTTAGAAGGGAGAAACAATGAAGGCGACATGGCATGGAAAAGCTGCCTAGTCGAAATGTCAAAACACAATGCTTTCATCATCCTACATGAAGCTGTTTAGCTCAGTAATGTGATTAATTTTATTGATTTGGTTTTTTAGTGAAGTTCTAAGTTTACTTCAGAAAAACAAAATACATTGAAAGACACTGGTGCAAGAGAAGAGTGGATATTCTTCAGCTGCACAAGGTTGGATGCAGTCTGTTGCACAAACTCCCATCTGTAGATTAAAGTTTCATTTTTGCAGACAACTTCTTTAGCCCCTCACTTCCAGCTAAGGCAGGTTTATTGGATGGTGGCAGAGAACTTTGTCCTTTCTTTTCTTGAGACACTCTGATGACAGTGTGTTTCCCTGAGGTATATCAAAGGATTTCTACTTACAAATAAAGAAATCAATCCTTCACTCCCCTTTTTAGTAAATCAGGCCATGGTGTGAAAGGCTAAAGAATCCTCTGACAAGATTAAAAATTTAATCCAAGCCAGGAGTGAAATTAATTCAATTATCTCAGTGCAATCTGTAAAACTCCCCAGTCGTTCTAACACTGTATTATCACGAGCTGTCAAAAAGGTTATCAGCACCCAAATGGAGGAAACATCCCTGAGTTCCAGATGGGCACAGTGAAGCAGAGCATCAGTTTAGGTTATGATCTACAACTGTAATTTTCCCTCCCATTAGTTCCACACCTTTAGGTTCAAGATTACTGTTTATTTTTATACATCATCTCAAAGAATCACCTTTCATCCTCTGCTTACACCCTGAAAATGTCCAAGCCTTCCAGCATGTCAAGACTCTTCCCCTCTAGCCATGAAATAATCCCCTCATCCACTGTAACCTGTGCTGCACACTTCACCCCAAAGCCCTGCTTTTCCAGCTACATCCCCCTCTTTAATCCTTCAGCTGATTCTTCAGACCAAAAGGAAAGACAAAAGGAGCAACATTTACCCTCTGCATCTGGCCATCAATCCAACTCCCTTCTGCCCACACCTCCTCCTGTGAGCACTTCTGCCCAGTACTTTTTTTAAGCACCCATGTGACTTTTTGTGGGTTTTTTCACATAAGAGAGGGTCCAACACAGACATCTCCAAAGCTGGTGCTTCAGTGATTCTTTACAGCAGCTCCCCAAATGTCAATGCCACTGCATGCCACAAAGCCAGTTACACCATCTGCCTGCACTTACTGGCTCATCCATTCACATACTGGCTCTTGGGCAGTTTCTGAAGCCTGCACTGTCTCATTGTCATGTCTACAGAACCCCCACCCGATCCTAGGGCAGCCTGCTCATCACAGCTGTAGCACCCAGAAACTGTAACAGCACCTTTCAACCATCTGTTGTCATCCAGCCCATTCATAATTAAGTAAAAGAGCTGGAACAAAGCATTTTGCTGAAGCAAAATGACTTTATCTTGAGGCTGGCTGACTTCTGTTCTTCAAAAACATGGGGAGAAAGGAGGGAGCCCCCTTTAGCCTGCTTAACCATCAGAAACAGAACCATGTCTCTTCTCAAAAGGTTTGTTAGGTCTTTGGTTTGGTATTGTGCAAAACAGATTCAAAATCTACTTCACAGTCCCATTGTGAGGTTCATCAGAGGTCAGAATGGAAAGCACAGCATGACAGCTACTTTTGGAAGATATATACAGACAGATATCTGTATATACAGACAGATTTCAGTCCCTGCTCTATGGCATAATTTCCTTGACATCACTAGGCTGCACATGAATGAGTGAGAGCAGGTACTGGGAGGAGAAAAAAACCTCAGTTGATAAAGGAGTACCAGGAGTGTCCAATAGCCTTCAATCACTCAAACGTATGTTCTGTAAATGAATATTATCATTCAAGCATGGATTTCACACAGGTCAGCACTCTGACCACTCCTCCCAATCTGAGCATGAACTTTCCTGCAGGAGAATTCAGTGTTTTCCATACAAAAGCCCAGAGAGCTCCCTACTGTTACCCCTGCCCTGCTCCTCTATGTGCAGCTGAAACAACAAGGCAAAGTTTAGCTCGTGCTTGACTGCAGGCTCTGCCTGCCAGGGCAGAGCTGTCTGCACCAGCATTGCTCACCAACAATTAATTCCTCTCTGAGACGCCTGCAACTGCATCATGCCTGCAAAATCACATGGACAGGGTCTCCATGGTGACAGTGCCATGCGCTGTGCAAACATCAGCGGGCTAGGCAGGGTTACTTTGGCAACCCAAGTGCCACAGGTAATGATCCAAATCTCCTTCACATTTGTGAAAAAATAATCTGAATTAAAAACATGCCCATGTTTCATTCTAGGGCCAGCTCTGTTCTGTTGCTGCTCATAAATGGCACTATTTCGATGAGGCCAGAGCTACCTCCATTAGAATTACAAACAAGAATATCAAGAATAATTATTTAACCATCATTTCTATACAGTAATGAAGAAAAAAGATGCACACTGCAGTTGATTCTAGCTGAGATACCACATAAGCAAAGCTTTAATACTATAGATTTCATTAATACTATAGACAAAAATAATTTTCATCAGGCTCACTGCTGTGTTCTATTAGAAAGCTATGCTGTTTTTAAGATGGATTGTGAGCTGCATTCTAACTGCAGATGCTCTTCTCAGACCAGAAGAGTTTTCTTTCATGTTTTTGGTATATATGGCTTTTAAAACTAACACTGCACTCACTACAAAGAAAAATCACATCATCTGTCTGCTGGATTATGTCTGTCTAGATCTGGTCTGTGGAAGGCAAGAAACTCAAGGAACCAAGGACAGCAGTTTCTGAACTTGCTGGCAGCTCTGAGGGAATAGCTGGTGTTCTACTCCCTGCAGACCCTGCCAGGGCACAGGAAGCACTGAGCAGAGGTGAATCTCCCTTTGCAGCCACAGAGCCCTGTGAGGGTGGCTTGGGCTCAGTGAAGGGACAGCCAGGACACACACATGGCCAGCAGTCACTGGCTCCTTTGCTAATGACTGCCCTTCTACTCCCAAGAGAGACATCTGTCAAAATTTAGTCCTGTTGTTTTGCTGGCATATTTTCTCCTTAATAATCTTGAAATATCTCTCTCGTGTTTATGCAATATGATGTTGGTAATATTTCATTGGGAAACATGCTGACTTTTTTCAAACTTTTTTTTTTAAGTGAGTTTGCACTACTTCCCTTTCTCAGGCTGCCTTCTGTACAAGCTTTTCTAGAAAAACTGTTTTCCTGTGTGATTACTGACAATTATCCTACCAGACACAGTGATCTGGACAAAACCATCCTTTGCTGTTAGGGATTGTTTCCCTTGAGAGCAATGGAATAACGTGTATTCAGCACAACACTCTTCCATGGGAATGATCTGCATTCGTGATAGGAATATTTCCCTTGCACTGTGTAGCAGAATAGCCAGCAGAAAAGTGCTTCTAGTGTTAAACTGACTTACCTGCTGAGACAAAATCCTTCAATTACCTGTTTGTGTGGGAGCTGGGTATATGGGAGGCTGGCAAACCCACATATGCAACCAGCCTGGATTCTCCTGTCTCACCTACACCATCAATTCTGAAGAAACCTCCCAGACTCTGTTCTCCTGGAGGCTGAGGGTTTGCAGCAGTTTGCACGACAGATGGAAAAACAGCATAATATTTACAGGATTTTGAATAGGCTCTATTCCTGCCTGTGGTGAATGCAGCCAACTCTTGAGATGCAGAAATTGAGCACTGAGCATATGTAAGAAGACACATCAAACTCAGGGTATGTGGGGCCCAATTTTCATAAATGCCTACATGGGCATGGAGAAAACATGGATACAATCAAAATGTAAAAAATTAGTATCACTAACAATGATTTTGAGCTGATTATTTTTCCTACAGGAGTAGTAAAATAACTTGGATCATGAAGTCTGTTTCCATGTCATGTCACATCATGTCATGTTCTGTCCTGCTAGAGCCCATCTGAAAGCAACAATGATTTTACCCAACTCCACTGGTTATGCCCTGTCACACTGAACTTTTGCACCAATGGTTTTGCCTGCACACGTGCAAACAGAAAGCACTTTTTAAATCCCTTTCATCCCTCCACTGCTATTTGCAGCTGCAAACAGCAGCAATGGCCTCTGTTCCCTTCTGCTGCCTGTCAGTGAGGAGAGACCTTTTCTCTGGAGTACCTTTCAGCCTCTCTGCATGTTGCCATGGCAGCAAGACTAAAACCAGACCCAAGATGAGAAAAATGTCAAAGGAATAAAAACTGATGCTACAGGCAAACTCTGAGTCCTCCCTTGCCTGCTGAATATACCTATTAAGTGATACATCTTCTGGATGGAGAGCTACAGCTGCAGAACTGTGCTGTTTTCACTCCTTCCTTATTCCTATAAGCTCCTGCTGACGTCAACGAGTATTTGTTTTGTCTCAGTAAAATTCAAAGAAAAAGAGATTTAAAGCTTTGTAATTACAGAATAACTGAGCCAAATCTTGCCAGTCTTTACTTACAGAGTCACCAGGGATAAAGCAGGAAAACAGGCAGAATCAACAACAAATTAAATATTTAGAAGTACTGAAGAGCAGTGCCTAGATTATCAGTTTGGTGAGAGCCTTTCTACATGATAAAGGAGGAGAAAAGAGCCTGAAATTTGATCCATCAACACAGGGAATTCCAGCAGGTTAGGACAGCTCAGGGGCATTCAGCACCATGACAGCTAAAGACTAACTTTTGGTTGTAGCAAAGTGCTATAAAACGGACATTTCTGTGAGACTGTGCATTATCTCAGAACCTGCACAGAGCCAGAACGGACACTCATTTTGATTTAAACTGGCACAGCTTTTCTCAGTATCACTTATTATTAAGATAAGCTCAAAGGAAAAAGCCATTTTTTCCCTGCATTACTATAGGAAATTATTACCTTATTCCTTTCAGAGTCAAGGGTTGTTTCTGAGGGGTAGAGATTTGGTGACGAAATCCCTGGAACACACTTGAGCAGAAAAGACATATCCTGTGAATCAGGATGAAGCTTTAAGGGTCTTGCACTGGTATTTCTTTTAGAGCAGCAACAAAGCCAGAACTCCTACTCTATTCCTGGGAGCCACTGGCTCCCCGGGACTGGCTGAACCCTTGGAATTGATGGTAGAAGTTACAATAGCATGGTCCCAATGTTAGGAGAATGGCTTTGAGCACATCAAAGCCACGAGTAGAGGAGCTCAGAACCGGTCACCTTCATGGTACCTTTCTGAGCATTAATGCATCTTGAAGTAAGTTGCAGCCAGCTGTGCACACACACATGCTCCAGACACCCCTGAAGCTTGAGGTATTCAGAGGTGATGGACTACAGCAGCAGCTCTTATGGTGAGGAAAATTCCTTTAGCTGCAAATGAATTTTAGCAGGAAAAGAGACCCTCTGTATTCTGTTAGGATGCAGCAGTCTGCTGCCTAAATTGAATTAATAGATGATGCTCAGTTTGCTGTATTCCTGTACTCCATCACAATCTGTTATAAAAAATTATGGCAGGAAATAAACTTTATTACATTTATCACTATGCAATTAAAAAAAGAGATATCTTATATTGTTATTAACTATCAAGCTCCATGCCACCAGTTTTTAAACTCTTCCCTCTCCAATGTTGCCCTGTGATCTCTTTGAAAAATGTCTGGAGGAAAACTGCACCAGCCCAAAGAAGATCTTGTTTGTTCTCTTGCCCTCAGCTCCACGAGTGTCATTAAACTCTCCTGCTCACCCTCAGGATGTGCAGACCTAATCCTGAGCACTCTGCTTTGTGTGGTGCTGTATTGCTGGCTTTTGAATTACAATGCCTGGGCTGTCGAAGGGGAATGTTGCTGATCTCCTCTGAACAGCAGGAGTCCTGTCTGGTTAACTCCCTGTGGGAATCCAACAGAGATCCCTCTTCACACAAGTGAAAGATCATCCAGCCTTTCTGGAGCTCCACAGGAATATTGCTGTGTGCCACCGTGGGTCAGGGGCTCTTCCAGCCACACCACTGCTTTAGTGTTCAGGCTATTACAGCTTTTAGTGTTCAGGGTCCAATAATGTAAGAAATGCCACAGAACTCAGAGGGCCTGTTCTGTGTGCTGCTTCTTTTACTGTTTCTCTCTAAGCAGCAGTCCTTGTCCTCCCAAAAGCTGGACAGTGGCGTGGATGGAACCTTGTTCTGACCTTCTGCGATGCAAATCTACACACACCCTTTGGGCTTGTGTCTGTAAGCATAAGATAATTTGTACTATCACTTCCTTGCTACTATGGTGAAAAAAAAGGTATTTGTTTTCAGTTTTATGTTTAGACCAAAAGTCCTTCCAAGCCCCTTCTGGATAAAATAAAACCAAGACCCCACAGGTGATTACTTTCTTGCTGTTTCCCAAGCTTTCATCAGCATCTGTTTATTCAAATTTCTGTCTATTCACAAGAAAAGAGTTTATTTTATAGAGAGGAGATATTTCTTTGTGTGTACCTCACTAGAGAGAATTTGCTTTCTTTTAGGAAGCTGAAAAATTAGAGAAAACTTCCCACAAGGAATGTCCTTTTTAATCTATTATTTTATTTTACCAGCACTCCATGCTGATGGTTTGTATTAGTTCCACCTGATTTGTCTTTCAGGCTTGTTCCAGTTCTCTGATTCACCAGAACCACTATCCAAAACTGGATCTTCACAAAAAACTAATTTCTACAGTCTATCAGAGGTTTCTCCATCTCTTACCAGCACCAACAATTTTTTTTTGCATTTCTCACCAACACTTTTGAAGCCACACTTCAAGCCCCACAACCTGCATGAGAGTAGTTTTCCTTTTTTCTCCCTTAACCTTCCCTGTTGTGGCCTTTGTCCTTTCCTTGCTTTCTTCTATTTGATCCTTGTAATAAGATCATAAAAACACATCCTCATTCTACACCTTTCCCATATGGCAGGTGAGTTTTTTGGAAGTCAGGCACAAAACCTGTGACTAACATGGCTTCTGCCACTGTAACCTTTCATGTTATTTGTTAAACAATTCAAACAAGTCAAGTATTTTTCTCCCAAAGACCTATCACATATTCCTCATGCTCTTCCTTGAGCTCTATTTTGAGTTCCTTATTTCACAATATGGGATCTGAAAATCAGTAATAAAATAATGAGAAAATCCTGTGTGACCTGTCTACTTATTCCAAAGAACTCTAGGTCTTCCTTTATTACTACTAAGGAACAGAAATTGTGTTTTATTCCAGAACCACTATTCCAAAACCACGGGAAGTAAACGTAGTGATTACAAAATACAGTAAACATTCCGTCTTCCAGATGGTAATCAGTAAAAAGTCTTGACACTCTAATTTCCAAAGTCTGAGAAGCTTAATGTAAAAATCCACCTACTGGGATCAGATTAGCAGACACATTTATGTTGTGACTTTGAAAAATATCTCCATGTTATTTTGTAACAATGGATTATCTTCAGTAAAATCCATCCCCAATCAGTAAACTAATTATGTAAATTCTTGAAACTCATCAAGATAAATACCAAAGGACTCTGATGATACAAATGAGAAAATACTTCTCTTTTGATTTCTTGTGTAATTTTTTTTTTTTGTTTCACAAAGTAGTGTCTTGAGAATTGCAAACCTAATTCTTCATAAGTTATCATAGTATTTTACAATCATTCAAAAAGTGCTCCAACTCAGCCCTTACCATTGGGTGCCACTCTGTAACTTCATTAAAATGAAACAAAAAACACACACTGTGTTATATTAAACTGTAACACAGTTGTTATGATAGACAGTATGATTCATGCTTATCCTCAGTTTGAGCTACATCACTTTACAGCAAGATGGAAATCATTCATCCAGGCAAGATGAAAGGTATTTGAACTTATCTTGTTTTCTGGTTGACAGTTTTACAATATATATTGCAGTCTATTTGCTTTATTACTTAGCATTTCTCCGGGCACTGTTAAAAAATGTCTCATTCTAAGCCTATATTAAAGATCTTAACTTCCAGTTAGCATTGTACCAGTGTGATTGCTATAAAATTGATTTAGTTTACAACAAGTTTAATGCTGGTGTGTGAGCACTCATTCAGCTCAGCATTCCATTCTACTGACCCAGCTCAGACTGCAATAATTGGTAGCGGGGAGCCAGAGCACAAGTGTCCGTGTGACAGAACGTCCCTGCTGCAGCCCAGGCAGTTTTTAATCTAATTCAATTAAACTTGCACATGTAGATGGTACCCCAACCCCCAAAGGCTTGTGCCTGAGCCACAGCAAGGCAGGGAAATAGGCAAGAACCTCAATAACACACATTTTGCTAGCTGGAGGCTAAGGCAGGTTTAACTGCAGGAACTCTGAGAATTATGCTGGGTGTTTCCTTTAGATTGAAGGGAAAGATACAGTATTGTCTTACTTCTGCTAAAGAAATCAAAGGTTATGCCCTTCTTGCTCAGAAAAGTTTAATATCTTTAAGATATTTTACCCAGGACGTAATCACAGCATGTAACAGAAAAAGCCTTCAGGTTCTTCTCACGGTTTTGAGTATTTGGTGGTGGTCAGGAATTCTATTTTATACGACCTTTATTCTACTAAACGGAATTAATTTAAACAAAGATTTGGAGCCGTCTGTGATGTGTGAAGCTTTATTTCTTATAGGTATTCAGATGTGTGCACTGTAACATCACCTTCAAAAGCCTGAGCTTTAATTCTCAAACTATCATTTTCTGTACAATCAAAACTCTGCAAAATCAGTGCTCATTTGGAACTCTTAAATTACATCACTCCCTTTTAGTATTGTTTTCTCAAAGTCAATGCTCATAATACAGAGTTCTTCCCTACAAAATACCTTTGTGTTCAATCATTCCCAACAGGTTAATATATATTTAGGAGTCTTTTAGTATTGACCATGTATCTGCTTGTGCTGCCTTGGTGTTAATTTAAATCATTATCTGTAATGAGCAATAATGTTATTACTAAACTGCAATACCACATAGAACTCTCAATTATGACATTAAATTTAGATTATATTATGCTAAGAGATATCTTTATGCCCGAGAGTAATTCTGCTTTTAAAACTCATCTGTGCTTAAAATGATTAAAAAGAATATATGAGCCATTTTCATTATGTGAGAACAATTATCTTGATTAACAATTGTTATGCGCTAAAATGAAGTGTTATTTTGATACAATCATGGCATTTTGAGTAGAATTATGTAAACCAGAAAAGTAAACTTGCTTCCAACTAAAGTTCCCCACTATACTTAGAAAAGGAGAATTCAATCATACTACATATTGTAAAATGTTATAAAATTGGAATGTTTTAACATTTTTAAAATCACATGACAGGGAATTTTGGATAAACAGGGGGAAGAGAAATCCAAATCAGAACAACCTGGTAATCAGGTGCATCAAGAGAAGTGAACATAACGTGTGTTGCTGCCACTACTGGGTAAGTGCCCATGAGCAACTTCCACAGCCTTTGAGGAAACTGCAGGAGCCTCCTGGTAAGCTCCAATAACGGGCTCTAAGCACAGCCTGGAAGATCCTGTATTCCACCAGGTGGGATATTCACCCTCCTGCTCTCCAGAGGGCAATGAATGAGTCCTTGTTGTGATGGTCCAGTAACAAATCTCAGGGTGGGGAAGGCAGGATTGCGATACGCTGACTCGTGAAATTGAATATTCAACTGTCTTTTCTAAGTATCACCAATACCAGCAATGGATCATCTGGTCAATATGTAGAAGTATAGCTACATAAAACCACAAAATTATCATCTACAGTTAAGTGCCTTTTCTTGGATCTTAGCAAAGTTGTGTGAAATAGAACACAAAACCTGTGTTTTCTTTGCAATAAAGGCAATTTAGTAACCTAATCAGACCACTAGTAAATTAAAACAACCCTGGAGAATAATTTTGTGCTACTGCTCAAGAGATTTCCAAAATTTCTACCAGTCTGCCAAAACTAGTCATCAAAATGATCAGCTGCTGAGAGATAAAACTGGCTTTGCTGATGGAATTAATAATTTACTTTTTCTTTGGCCATTGTTAGTAGCTACATCCATAAGCAGATCCCAGGAGAAGAGCTAAAATGTTCACCTTAGAAAAGCATTGCTAAAACCAAAAAGGCCCATTTAATTTAATTTACTGTACCAGAGTTCAGTATCTATTAACATCTAAACATCCTTCTACTGTAGCTAAAAGCTTATGTCAATGTTCCCTCTTTATAGGCCAAGCACCCAAAATTCCCCAAAGCAGAAAAATGTGAGCTAGAATTTACTCATTTGCTCGAGGCACAGCATCTACTGATGTTTCTCACCAGAGTAATGCAGCAGTGTATGAAGGCATCCCTTTTCCTTCTGCTCTATTAACCTTTCTGCTCCCTGTCAGTCATGGAAATGGACATAGGGATCGTGCTGCCAATGTAGCATTATTTAGACAAAATGGACCCATCAAATTTAAATATATATATAGAGATACTTTAATTATTCTTATCTCCCACTCCCCTTTTGATTCTTTTCAGTCACTTCTTAAGTGGATTTCTGGGCATACACTGATTAATGAAGTAACAGACTCATAGATTGCAGTGAGAAAACCAAACAAAATAATTACTTTTTTTTTTTTCCCCTGCAAACCAAGAGGCCAAAACCTCATCCAAAATCATCAGGGATCTCCTTACAGTCTGAAAATGGGAATGTGTCAAAGGCAGGAGGAATCCAAATTATTTGTATTCTCTACTGTGCCAGACCTACGAGGATGACACCTCTCGTCTCTCTCAACATCACCAAGTAGACTCCATTATTTCTATTTCTGTTTTTAATCCTTAGCATCTGTGAAAATAGGTCTTTCTTTAATTTGAATGCAGACTAAAAGAAGTTTCTGAGAGAATGTAAACAATCAGGAGGAATTGTTAACACAAACCTCCGATTTCTGCTTCATGCTATCCCAAGAGAAAAGCTGAATTTCTCACATTAGCACTCCCTGCCAGCCTAAACTGACCGACCAAGAGCTTTCTTCCCAAACCACCCAACTAATTAACAAAGAAGCGTGAGTGGAATTTTTTGAGAGGGAAACCCAAGGTTTCATTCACAGGCTCTGTGGCTGAAACCACACACACTCACAGAGCACAGCACAAGAATGAAACAGCATCTAAATGTGGCTTTGAAAACTTTTGTTTCTAATATTTTCCCTCTAGTACCTGCTATTTGTGAGTCTTACTCACAGCATCCAGTAATTATTTCTGAGTGACAGAAAACAGTCATTGTTCCAACCCTTAAGGAATTCCTTGCCAATTAGTGGTACTACCAACTCTGTGGAAGAGGAGACACTGTACACTTTCTCTTAGAATTAATTTAAAACTATTTCTGCTGGTGGATGCAATAATACATCGGCACATATTTCATCCACATGCAAGACTGAGAGAAGATAGGCAGATATTTCCTTGCATTATCAGGTAGAAATAAAAAGGAATGGTTTGAAGCATGCTTGGATCAAGGATCTAAAAGAAGTGTCTTTTATTCTCTGATACTTCACAAAGAGTGTAGAAATTGTTTTTGAGTAAGGAAATGATCTCATGACACCCTGTTTTCCTGTCTTTTGAGAAGTGCTTACATTTAAAATGAAGTGTAAAACAACCGTGTTAGAGCCAAATATTCAAGATAAAGACAGAAGAAATATACTCTGTCTTCTGGAGCTATGCCCATATGTTGGTGTCACTGATGGGTAGAGTAAAGCTTTCCCTAACGAGGTCTCTCTTTATTTCCTTGCAGGGGAGCAGCATCACCAAATCAGCTCAATCCATAAGGAATGTGTGCCCATTTATTACTTAGCAGCCAGCTAATACATTTCAGAAAGCAGATTACTCCTGTAAAATACTGCTTCTTCACAGTAATGAATCAGCAGCTTGCTCAGTATAACATCTTTGTCCTTATTTTTCTAATAAATGGCAAAGCACCTCTCCCCATACAGTCTCCTGTTGCTAATTTAATTAACTGGAAGCATGTGACTAGTTTAATAGTGCACACTTTTTCTTCAGAGGGATCCATCAATGCTTCCTATATTATTTTCCTGCCTATTTCCCCCTGCCCTTGCACTATCCATCAGGAACCAAATCTACTTGCTGTTTCCCCTTCCCTGCAGTTCCAGAAGCTATTATGGCTGTGGCACACAAGGGCAAACAGAAGTGACAGCCTGACCTGTCCCAGAAATACGACCATGACTCACCACTGCACTTTCAACCTCCAGTGCCTCATGCCTTCTACCAAGTATTTTCTGCCTGTGTATCTCCATAACTAATTAATTCTTAGCAGAGTGCTTACTAAGTAGATCAGGAAAGCGCTGTAGCTGCAGGCCGTATTTATGTTAATGGGGAGGTTTAGTCTCAGGCTGGTCAGATTCTAACCTTTGCAACAGCAACATCTGAACAGTGCTCATCAGCAACACTGCCAAAATACATTTCCATGTTTGCCACTTCATTCCAAAACATGAAAATGGCATTCCCCTGGAAGAAAAGAGCTCACTGACCTTTGGCAGAACACACACCTCGGTGAGATCAGAGCCCCCATTAAGGCACTCAGTGACAAAGGCTCCTGGAGATGCTGAGACGCAGCCCAGGGCTATGGCTGTGAGAGGCCAGAACTGGCAATTAGAGATTTGCAGGCTAATCCGTGATCTTTCCATTACTGTGCTGCATGGCACCAGGCAAGGAATGACATCCACCATCTCTTCTGTTATTCATCTATTAAATGGGTATTATAGCGCAAATATTCTCACTGTGCATAAAGGAACCTTCTGAAGACTCTAGATGGCAAAACTGTTTAAACACAGGTATTCAACTGGCAGGCTAGATAAAACAAGCTCAATTTCAGACACTGTAAAAAAATACTAGAAAGCACAGAACTGAAATAAATTACTTGTCTAATTAAATTCCATTCATGTATCTTGAATTGCATACAGTGAATTTATGAATAATATATAGCAATTGAAAAGAATTGACTTCTGCTTATGTATTTAACAAACAAAGTCTGAGTTTTCTAAAACAGCTCATTTACCCAATCAGATTTTGTGGTAATCACAGTTAATGTCATGTATTTGAGGCCTTATGGAGCCACTGTGCCTGTATCAAGGTCTTGGTTTTTTTCTTTCTCAGGCTTTTAATAAAATCATACCCATTGCCATCAACAGTGTGTGAATCTAAAAAGACCATGGGGTTATGCCATCCCTTTCTGATAGTGGTAAGAAGGGTAGAATGAATTATGAAGTAACATGTTAAACAGCATTAAATGGGGAAGAAAAGCAAATGAAATTTTATAGGGACTTTGTAGGAACTTAGTAATTCCCCCAAGAGCAGCAAAGATCCCAAAAGCACGTATACAGAATGTTTTAGGGGGAAAAAATTGCAATACCTAATTATTTCCAGTACTTTCAAGGTATGTTAAATTCATCTAAGCATACAGCACCAAAATTATTCTGAGTTTTAATTAATATTTATTTCAGATACGCATCTTGGGAAAATTCTTTGCCAAGCCTTAGTTAAAGATCACCTTGCTCATGGCCCAGTTTTCATTCCTTTAGAACTTGTGTTCATTATATTTAATGTTAGTGAGGTAAGATTCAGGTGGAATAGCTTTCCCCTTAGCCTGGAGAAGAGAAGGCTCCAGGGAGAAATCAAAGCCCCTCCCAGTGTCTACTGGGGCTCTAAGAGAGCTGAAGAGGGACTTTGGACAAGGGATGGAGTGCCAAGACAAGGGGGAATGGCTTCCCAGTGCCAGATGGCCGGGTTAGAGGGATATTGGGAAGGAATTCCTGGCTGTGAGGGTGGAGAGGCCCTGACACAGGTTCCCAGAGAAGCTGTGGCTGCCCCTGGATCCCTGGCAGTGTCCAAGGCCAGGCTGGATGGGGCTTGGAGGAGCCTGGGGTAGTGGAAGTTGTCCCTTCCCATGGCAGGGGTGGAATGACACGAGCTTTAAGGTCCCTCTCAACCCAAAACATTCTGTGATTCTGTGATTCCCCAAATTTGAAAGATATTTTGGCCTCTAAATATATAATTTGATTGTGAACACAGAATCAAGCTACCCTGAATTATTCAAGCGTTGTTCCTCAGTCTGCTTTCCCCACATCTCTATTTTCAAACCTGTTGCATCAGCAAGACACAGCTCCTTGCATTTTTGGACGCTTTGATATCTGCATGAAGCTTGTATTAAGCTTGTGTTACACCTGTTTGTATACAAGGAACAATGGTGACGAACAGATAAAACATTTAAATTTACTTTGAACTACAAGTATTTATTTCATACAGTCAGCATGAATCCCCACACAGGAAGAACAAAGAGGGTTCCAATCAGAGGACAGTGTATCAGCAGAGTTAACACCTGTCCATCAGGAAAGCTGTTCATGAACAACTGCAAAAGAAGTTGTTCTGTCAAAGAAATACTCAAAACAAGCAGGGTTTGTATGCTGTATGCTGGATGAGCCATCACAGCACAGACACACTGACAAGCTCGTGGGAGGTTTCACAGAATGAGCTGCAGTTCCCTCTTTCGACACCATATAACTGCCAAGTAAATTGTTTCATGCCTATGAAAAAATTAGTATTTTATGTATTTCAGGGTGGGTTATTACTTCGGTTGTAAATGTACTTCCACTTTTATCATGGTACTCTGTTATTCTGCATACCCTGAAGAATAAACACTATACAAGTCCTTGACTTCAAAAAAGGCATAATTTGTTCTGCTGGAGAATGTTTTCATCAAGCAGGGAAGACAAAAACCTGCACACATTATTATGACATTGTAACTATTAAAAAAACCCCGCAGAACTGGGATGGTATATAGTATTCCTAACAAGATACCAGCCCAATCTGATATTATTAGATTACCCTCTTTCTACGTTAAAGTAACTAATGGGTCAATTTTCTGTAGGTCTCACTATAGTGATACATGAAAGGCTTTTTACCCTGAAGCTAAGATCACAGAAATATAAAATTAATAAACAAAAACATAAATAGAAACATAGAAAGCATAAACAGCTTTTGATGAAATTAAAGTTTCTCCTTTAGGGAGAGACTGTTATTATTCTGCTATCGTGGGTTTGAGATTTCCCATCCCCCTGCCTCTCGAATAATGATATTGCTGATATTTACAAGCCTTCACTGAGATGGTAATTTATATGAGAGGATGAGTTCAGTGGAAAAACACAGGTCTACAGTACCTGGATCCTATGAAGCCAGTGAGCAGCGCTAAAACCAGACAAATTGTGACTGCTTTGCCCTCCCCAAAACATGCCATAAATTCTGTATGGAAAATGTTCCTTCATCCAGTTCTTGTCACTGGATTGCAACTCAATAAGGCTGTGATCTTAGTGTTCCTACTCTTTTCCTTTGCATGCTAACAACCCTGATAGCTAATGCAGAGAACAAAATGTGTGAGAACAGCAACATAGGAAAAAAGGTGCCTTTTAAAGGAAGTTTAAAGCAGGTACTCTATAATGTCACTGTAATGTGATCAGTTGCACTGCATTCTTTTAGCTTCAGGTTCTTAAACAGAGCTTGGGTTTCCTTAGCAAATTACCAAAGAGAAAAGCTTGGCTTCAAGAGCAGGAAATCTCACTTAGATAAAACCTGTATTTACAGCTAGACCTACTGATACAGTAATTTCCTTTAAAAGGCACATTTTCTCGTATGTTGCTGTTCTCACATACATCTGGCCTCTGCATTATCTATCAGTGTTTTTAGCACGCAAAGGAAAAATAATACAAACCTTACATTATGATCTCTCATAATTATTCAGCCAAAAACACCCCAGGGACTCAGTGCAGTGCTCATTACAAACTAAATTAAGGTGCAGGGCTCTTTCCAGTTAAAAATATTCTATGTACTGACCAGAGGGCACAGTCACTAGAGCTCTCTGGTAGTTATATCAAGATCTGTAATATTTAGTGCCTCGATTCCACTGATTTTTATCACAGCTGAGAGCCATGGTGTATTCCTGGGTCGGGGCTACAGTTTTGCATCACTGTTCACTAAGTGAGGTGTTGCTAAAGACATTATTGCGTCATCAGTGCAAACTAGTAACATGTGGTGACATTCAGTGCCTCCTTTAAGGTACCAGCCAGTTCTTGCACAGGTTTCAGTATCTCATCACTCTTACTGACCCTTAAGGCAGTAGGGGCCTTTGATACCATTATTGCTACCTATCATGGCACTCCTTTAAATCATTTGAGAGAGAGGAATGCAATGAATCCTTTGCTACATGACACAGACCTGTAGTCAGGATGTTTTTCCATAATCTCACTCGTCACTCACATGGATCAAAACACCCAAGTCTGAAACCTTCCTGACTACTGAGAGTCCCTTTTGAAACAGGAAGTTTTGGGTGATGGAAAGGTGCCCCAGAGATTTTGATGACTTTGACCATGACTGGCAGTTCCTGTGCAAGAATTTGTGAGGTTTGTTTTACACTTACACATGCTCAGTGCTAACTTTGACCGTTTTAAATCACCCAAGAAGGTGCATACAACTTCTGTGTCAATAAACTGTTCTACCTGGAACATACATTTTCTTTTGCAGCTATAAAGAGATGAAAAAACCCCAGAATTTTAATAGAAAAGTGCATGTTTTTACTCAACACACTAGATTTTTTTTGAGAACAGTCAGTTTTCATCCTGTTCAGTAATCTAGAATTGACTACTGTGTAAAGCAAAATACTCACAGACCCTTGGGAGAATGCTAATGCATAAATGCACAGTACAGATTAATCAGAATGAGTGGTAAATAGTCACTAACAAAGAAACAACCACTAATTTCAACGAATATTCACTGAATACACATCGTGTTTTAAACTCTGCTATTTGTAATGAAATGCAATCCTACCAGACAATCAGCTTTTTACTCCAGAACAGCATTTTAAGCATGCGCCATCTACAAATCATCTCATCTTTTAAACACTTGAATGCATAAACAAATAGATGCAAAGCAGGAAGACATCTCACCAGAAGCTAATTTATTGTACGACTTCATTCACTTCATGATGAATTCCCAAGTTGGATTTCCATTTTAAAGTATCTATGGATTTTGTTACTCTCTTTTAGTTAAATCCTTCTTGCTTTTCCACAATGAAGTGGTTCTAATTGCCTACTTGAGACAAGACTTGGCTTTACTAGGATTTATGGATGTAAATTTGAGATTAAAATTACCCTTCCCAAACAAACACCAGCAGTTAACACAGCAATACAAATAGTTTTGCTCCACAGTAGCAGTCACGAGTCTGGATCTAGAGCTCCCTTGTGTCAGCAGTAATCTGATGCATTGAAGAAAACTAAGTCACTTCTAAGTTCCCCTTTTCAGCCAGTTGGCAAATTTGCTTAAGCAGCCTGTACTGAAGGGGCAGGGCAATCCTTATCCTAAAACAAAGGCCAGTGAAACTAGGAATCCTTCCACAGACTTGGTGGCCTTTGGATGCAGCCCTAAAGCAGAGAAAGGAGGACACTTGAAGGGATTATATCCTAATTAGAATGATCTCATGGACACTTGGGCAAACCTTCATGGCTCAACAGGAACACTATCAAACCAAGTCCATCTAATGATTTCTGAACAGTTCGATCTTTCATACAATTTGACAGTCAACTAGACATCATGTAACACAGACTGCATAATAGGCAAATGGGAATCTAATAACTTTCTCTAAGTTCTGTATTACTGCCACTTGAAACACTTTAAAATGGAAAATCTCACTGCAATTACAATTTTCTCTCATCAGTATATTCTTTTAAATTCAAACTGTGTGCTCACAAAGAAAGTATTAAGAAATAAATGCTGTTCAAGGAACCATACCAGGCTTTTAGAACAATGAGGTATTTTTTTTACACTTCATGGAGACCTATGAAAACGGACACAAAGCCTGTCTCTGGCTGTTCTCACAAACACTAGAACATAAAGCCCTCAGTTTTGGGGTCATCATGTAAGGGAACAGTCCTGTAGCAACCAGCCTTGAGCAGCGAAGGGGAGCACCACTGGATATAACCCATTGTCCTCTGCTCTGATACGTGGATGGAAACTGATACAGGACTGAAAAGAGCAGCATTTGTACTGTAACACAGCTTCGAAAGAAAACCAGGTGTCTTCCATGTTGGCTTTAGAGAGTCTGCCTTAGTTTGTGAATTGATATTTGCACAAAGGAATACATGAAAACAAATGCAGATGCAGAGTGAATAAAGTGAGCTGAAGGGATGTGTTGGGGATATGCCTTTCATGGAGAGATCAAACCTGTTATGTGTGTGATGAGACATTCAGGTATTTAACATAAAACATTTGGAAAGGTATCCCATGGTGAAGGCTCCACTGAGAATTTTCCTTACAATATTTTCATTTTGAATGTCTCTGACTGGATTCAAGCTCATCTCTAGGGTAGAACTGCTAGAGAGAGGACACATGGATTCCCCCTTGAGGCTGTGGAAAAGGTAAAATTCCTCCACAGAAAACTACTCAGCCATTCGTTTTCAAATGCCATGTTGGGAGTCCACCATTCTGCTACTCTCTAGTTAAACATTTATTCTCAAGGCTCTTATGAGTCAGGAAGTTTCCTAAGGAAACCTGGTAAAAACTGGTCCTATATTGGTTTAATCTCTAATAAAGACTACTGGGAGAGGTCAAATGGAAGTGGAAATTTGGTCAACATCAGGCTTACTCAACAGGAAGTGAACAGCAATCAAATGTCCCCTTCTGAAGGGGGGAGATGTTCAAGCTCTGGAATTAAAAACCTACCAAACAGAACAGAAATGCATCAACCTTTCTTCAGTCTGGTTCCATTTAGTCCTCAGCTATGACACATTCTCCATGTATCATATTAACTTGAGAGTCAGCCCTAAGTTATTTTTATGCCCACAAAAATATATCCCTAAAATCATAATGCTCTGGGGATGAGTAATATTTCAGTAATACTTTGCAATCAAATAAACAACTCTTGCACTACCATATCCCTGAAGGTACAGCCAGACACTTCCTCTGCCAATTACCAGACAGCTCATGGAAAGCCAGCAGGTGTGACAAATGAGCTGGAGTTTTCTAGACTGTGCTTGACAACAGATGTATTTACACATTTCACAATCTACTGGTAGGGATGGTGCACACTACTGCCAAATGTTAGATGAAATGTTATTAAACAGAAGTCTCCCAACAAATTCCCATCATGTTGACTATTAAGATCAGCCTACCACATGTAATTTTTCATATTATGGCATGTCCTCAATCAAGTTTTTTTTAAGCTATTGTCACTATTTTAATTATCCTTCTCTTACTCACCAGTACATGAAAAGTACATATTTTACATGAACAAAGAAACTGTCTAGAGACTTGTGCCACTTAAATTTTTAAAGTACTTCAAAAGCTTATTTAATAATTAAATTTAAAAAAACCCCCACATCAAAACAATGAGTCCCAGTTTTATTTTATACTGCTCTGCAAAGGGCTCTCCCTTGCGGACAGTAGCAGAGGATTTTGTCTTGCCTGAGCAGCTGCTCTTTACCACAACATCTGACATTCCTGGAGCAGATGGATGCTGAGAAGAGCCACTTGGTGCCCCCAGCAGGGAGAGCCCCAGGTGTCCCTCGGGTGCTGTCGGTGTCAATGTGGCCTCAGGCAGACCTTTCACAGGAACAGCAAGGGGTTCCTGGGGAAGGCATCACTACAGAGTAGCTCACAGGGGCTGGACCCTTTGCACCTCTTCCACGTGAAGTGGCACCTTGGGATGCACTGGGGCATTTGTAGGGACAGTACAGAACATGCTGGGCTCAAAAACCAACTCACAGGCCAGTCACAATCTTAATAAACTACAGCACTACTCATGGATTGAGCCTGATGGTTACAATTTCCTCATGGTAACACCACCTACTGTGGTCAGACACAGACAGGATTTTGTTGCAGCACCCTCTGAACAGCGAAATACAACAGTACAGACACTACCCCACTCAGCAGAGCTACTACAGACCACACACTCTAAGTGGTGTGTCAGGCTCAGTGCACTTCACAAACACATAAACCACAAGTATTAATCTGGTGGTGCTATATAATCATGTTGTTTCTTCATATGGTAATGTCTGTTCACACCTCCAAAAATACTTCTCTTCCTTCATCAGCATCTTAAATACAAATGTGTCAAACAGTGCTTTGAACAAGGGGTTTATAACTGCCCAGGCTAAGAGCAGGTTAGTTTCTTTACATGTCTTTAAGGAGAGTTGAACAATTAGAGGAATTTAAAAAAGAATCAAAAGAAAATCCATAGTCCACAATTGCAACTTACATTTCTTTGACACATTTTCAATAACTTCCAGAAAACCTGCAAGCTTCCAAGGTTTGTTAGCACAACTATGGCACTGAAACTAAAGCTTGTGTATTAATGCATCCTGAGGAAAAAAATCTAACTTGTCTTCAATTCCAGTGTTTGCATTTCATTCTGCACTTGTTAGTCACGTTTCACGCACTTAGGAAACAGGAACAATTTTTTAAGATTGAAAAAACACATTTATTATTAGCATTTTCAAGAAATATATTTAGTAGAGAAATACGTGGATAACTCTGGGTCCTGGATTCTCCAAATAGCAGGGGCTCTGGAGACAACTTGTGCACAAACTAAAAAGCAGAATACATTGATAACTAGAAAATACGTTTAAATACGATTTTACCTCTAAAAGTGCATATTTTTCAGAAATTTCCAAACGAGGAAAGAGATTTTGCTCCTACCTCTTCCAAAGCCCACAGTGAATCAACCACAGGCTTGATCTTCTTACTGTTATATAGATTTAGGAGTTTGTCCATCACACGCTTGATCAGGCCACCTCGATTCTGTTTGAAAAGTAGATTCAACAGGGAAAATCCAGCAATGACTTTGTTCTCCTCATACAGCTTGATAGGATT
This sequence comes from Corvus brachyrhynchos, assembly GCF_000691975.1. NCBI lineage: Eukaryota > Metazoa > Chordata > Aves > Passeriformes > Corvidae > Corvus > Corvus brachyrhynchos. Next base: position 14,158,986 of record NW_008239324.1, read on the forward strand.
TACTTTCTCAACCTGCCACCACTGGAAACCAATAAACAACAGCATGGTTAGAAAAACATTTTTCAAGAAATGTACAGGAAAGATCACAAGAAAACTGTCTGTGCAGATGTGATAAATGACTCATCTGTCAGCTCTGAAGCAACAGCCAAGAGAAGCAGCAAGGATTTGATTTAAGGATGAGGCAAGAAAGTGTGCAGCTGACTGGCAAGCAGAAATAAAACACAAACTCGTGTTGCAGGAGGTCAGGGGAGAAGCACGGTGACCAGATCTGGGTTTGTAGGAGGGTCTGGCAGCAAGGAGTTTGGATTTCCTCCTCTCTTCTGCTCTCCTTCTGCTGTCTCCAGGCAGCCACTCAGCTGCCCGGATGTTCACAGGTAACTCTTGGCTATGACTCTTCTCAAAACCAAGGGAACCAGGCACTGCCTATCAGCTGCCAGTCACTTTACACCCATTATTATGTTTATGACACTCCAGCAAACCTCCTAGTATCTAACGAAAGGGTTTTATTTCATTTAGCCCAAGAGCATCATTGAGAGTGAGAGATGCCACTTCCCTGCAAATTTTATTTGAGTGGGTAAATTTTTAATTGTAATTTTCATACAATTTTGATGAGTTAATTTTGCAGCATAATTACATAAAAAACTAGCTATACTTGTAGACAAAATTTTGTATGGTTTTTTTTAATTCATTCAATTTATTCATACTTATTCCTTCAATAAATACCAATACTATCTGAAAAACACTTCAGTGGAAATTTATTTCACGGGGCCAACCTACCCTACAAATTACATGCATCTGGATATTCTTACATTAACAGTAAAAAGGCTGCATAGCAAAGACTATCTTGTTTTAGTTCACAAATGTGTGACAATAACAAAGATCCTCCCACTACAACCATTAAGAAAATGTAGGAGGCAAAGAACAGCTCCTTGCTACAGTCCCTGACTTATCTTGTTTTCAGCTACACAGAGACTTTTGAAGCCAATTCCTCCTGGGAAGGAGTTGTTGCTGGAAGCTGTAAATGAGCTTTTGGCAGAAAGATCATATGACAGATGTTCAGAAAAGATTTTTCCCTATGTTTTTTCCTGTATGAAGGAGTCGCTTTCACTCCTGCTTAACTTATTTCTTGCTGGCAGTTTATTTGATATATTTGTCCTTTTTTTGATCTCTAGGATTTCTGCACAGATTTCTGTTGTTGTAGGAAGCTGAAGAGAAAAAAAAGTAATATTTGGACTTTGAATTTGTTGACATCATCAATTAGGAAACAAATGCCACATCATCATCTCTTTGATGTCACTTGAAATGAACATGGAGAACTGAAAAACGCTCTTCTGTATGAAACAAACTTCTGAAAAGCTGGAAATGACTGGGCATAGGCCCCATCTTAAGAGATACATGTCCTTTAATTCACTGCACTGTCCTGACAGTGTCTTCAGATACAAGGAACCTACAGGGTACAGTTATTCATGTCCATGGATGTGATATTCTGCCAGAAGTAAATAAATAATGCAGTCTAAACTTGTCTGTGTAACAGATCTATGCCTCAAAGCCAACAATTTCACCTGAAATATGAAACGTACACTGATCCAATTCCTGTCTTCCTGTCCTGACATAAGAAAACATGGCACAAAACCACAGTACCAGAAGTAACAACTCAGGAGAAATAAATTAAAATGATGAAGATGAAAATGCTACAGAAAAGACCAAAGTTAGAGGACAGAGCAGAATCACAGGGACACTTACTGATTTAGCAAAACTGAAGAAGCTTTTTGTCTCCCCAGTAACCATGTTAGATGAACCTGTAAAAGATGAGCACATTCATACACAGCTTATGACAAGCTCCAGCAGACCATTTAGTACATGTAAAATCATCTCTATGATTAATATTTAAGAAAAAAACATGCCCAGGTTTAAAAGAAATACTTATACTTTGAATAACAAAGAATAAATAACAAAGAGGCCAAGGCAACCAAGCCCTCCAGGCTTATAGGAATTCTGAGATGACACTGACAATCTATCCAATCTCCCAAAGCCAGGGACAGGTTAAGTTCTGTTGGGCATCTTCCCACAGATACAGCAATCCCTTCAGCTGTCCCTTCCTACAGGAGCTTTCCCCACACAGCAGGGCAGCCTGGCAGAACTGCAGGGGAGATGTGTCTGCTCTGTGTGGGGAGCAGTCCACAATCAGGAGTGGAAATTTGTGAACAGAAGCCTGGGCTTGGATTCCTCAGAGTCTTGTCAAATAAACCCAACAGTATTCTTCCTGAAATTGTCCTTCAAGCTTCCCTCTCACAAAAACTCTACTGCAGTTTCCTTGGACACACAATGATTCCCACAATGAGAGATCCAAACCTTCTCCCGTGCTTCTCCTGTATCACCCAATGATGTTTAACAATCTGAAATGTATGTTCAGTTTCAATTTTGGATTTCCTTTTCTAAATTTTTTTTAAAAGAGTTTCTTTGTATTACTGTTTGTATCTCAATAAATTAGTCCATGCTCAGCTTCATTAAAATCCTTGATTGGAAATTATTGAACTCAGAAAGCATAACATGTCAATCACCAGTTCTGGAAGTGGAGGCATGGATGATTTTAAGCTCTGCAAAGCTTTAGTTTTGAAATATGTACCTGCTTTTTTCCACTCACCATATAAAATGTAAGTCCCAAGTGGTTTGAGAAGACTGAGGCCTTTCCCAGTATTTTCTCCACAAAGACAGTCCAAAACAATATCTACTCCATCTGTTGAGATTCTAAAAAGCAAGGAAAAAACTCTGCAGTAAGATACACAAGGCTGGTCAGGCTGATTGTTAACAAAATACCAACATTTTCCAGGTACTGTAGGAAGGACTCTAAGGCTGAGACTCTGACTCTGTGAAAACTTTACCCTCATCAAAAGACATTTCAGACTCATTCAGTGGCACAGTGCAAGTTTTTCAGGCAAGCCAACCCACACCTCTTAGGCTTTAAAGAGGGGGAAAACCATCTTGTTCTCCCTTTTTCAGGGCTTTTAGTAAAATTGTATTATCAAAAGACAGGCAACAGATACAAAGTTCTTTTTTGACTGAATGCAAATGTCAGAGAATGTCTGGGGGTTGTTTTTTTGCCAATGAATACTATAGAGAAAAAGGATACTTTTCTAATCTAATATTATTTTTCTGACTTTGTAAGGAAACAGATCTTCTCATCCTAGTTTCTTTTCAGACCAAATGATTTGTAAAGTTATTTACAGTCTTCTTCCTCAGATGTTTTATCAACTAGATATCAGCAAAGAGTTAAATTAAGCATAAAGAGAACTCACCAAGAGCTAGAAATCCAGCAAAAGGGTTACAATCGGGCCATATAAAAGAAAGCAGAAAGTATTTATACTGTTTCAATAAACATTTTGCATATTTATAACTTTCCAACCCCTCTGTCAATGCAATATCAATATGATGCTGACAAAGAAAAAAAATACGCCAAATATCCTGATTTAGGGGAGAGGCAAAGATTTATGGCTTGAAATGCATCTTTCTGTTTCCTCACAAAACAAAGGTGAGACCCAGACATCCAGTGGTTACAAACAGCAGCAAAACCAGACAACTTTGCTCCTTGGTACTGCTGCCACATGTGGGGCAATAAATTGTTTTTACTCAGGCCACTGGATGAGTCCTCAATGTAAAGGAATAAAAATTTTACAGTGAAACAGCTTTTGGAGGCTTCCCTGGTTGAAGCAATTCCTCATCCCCTAGGTACATTTCCACATTCCTAACACCTCTTACGGGTTTTTTTTTGTTTGTTTTCATTTGCTTGGAGTTTTGGGCGTTGCTTTTGTTTGGTTTGGTTTTTTGAGCTTCCTCCCTGCTGAAAGCTTTTCCCTGGAATGCCCCAGTCACCTGCAATAAAGCAGGTTCCTACCACTCTGCTGTCTTCATCATAGCTCCATCCTTTTCTGCTCACAGACTTTTAAGAAACGAACACTTTAAGCAGAACACAGTACACAGCTAATATCCATCAAACCAAACAACTCCAGCATTCCCCTTGCTGCCGCTGCCAAAAGACAATCTGTCAAAACAGCATTCTCAGAATTACTGCTGAAGGTTTATTAAAAATCTTTTTGCAAACTGAGAATGGAAGGATCAGAGTAACAAATCAGAGCACTGGCATATTCTATAGGGTGCCACTTCTGTCTTGCAATCAGGACTATTCATTGAGCTGATATTCAACACCTCTGGGCCAGGAAAGAAGCACAAACTAGCTTGCTACATCCATGTTCTATCTCTTGTACCCACCCTAATTTCTCCTGCAATACCAGCCTGCACTGCTATCAGCTCAGACAGAAGTTCTGCCACCTGCACCAACACCAGTATCAACAGTTAGACAAACTGAAAACCAAAGTATTTGAAAGCACATAAACAGAAACACACATGATGACTTCAAAAGGCAACAGGATGATTTTAATCTGAATGCAAACAAACAAAATCTAAGGCTCTGAAATTAAAGCAGACATCATGTGTTCTGATATCAATCCCTGGCAGAGGATAAAAACCCAGGCAGATAAAAGCACACCAGAGAACTCCAAAACCTGGATACTTTACAAATCCACTGAAAATCTCTTATTTAGTGCATTACAGTGAGCAAATATGTAGGCAAATGAAGGCAAAGTACATCCTTCTGTTAAGACCTTTAGTTTCTTTCACTTAATTTACTTTGCTCACAACAGATGTCCAAGTAGGTACACGGATTGAAAAATCTTATGCTGTTCATCAAGACATAGCGAGATGCTTGCTATCCTGTCCCTAGTGGACAGATGGAATAACTGGACTAAACTACAGCTCCCAAACTCACAAATGTAGTCTCTTTCCATAAATATGATCAGCCTGGTGCCTTTCACAGTGTTTTGCCAGATACTATACAGACCTTACTCAGGAAAATACAAGATTACCTTTTTACTTCTTGAACATAGTCTGCATTCCTGTCAAACAGGTGAGTTACCGAGTTTTTGATTGCTTCATGTTTGAAAGATGAAGCTGTTCCAAAAACAGTAACATTGGGAATGGTTGAACAGAGCTGAGCAACAGCTTGACCCTGCAAACACATTATTATGTTAGTTCACTGACATGGAAATTGGTTGACTAAGTTTGCAGCTGCCAATTCACTCATGACACAGCAAAACCAAGACCAAACATGTGCAAGCACTTCCCAAACGAGTTTATTTCCACTGAAATGCAGTTCAACCACAGGAAAAAAGACACCTAAATCACAAGGATATTCTGAAGACAAAGCAGTCCTAATAAAGAAGGTCTAGTCTTCCATTCCTAAGGGATCATGTCTCCTTATGGCTTCAGTAGGAGACAGCAAGTTGCTATAACAAATGCTGCATAATAAAGAAACTCTGCTTTACCTCTTATTGATAACAATAGTTATTAATGATTATTCGAAATGCAGGAATAGACCCCAGTCACACTAACAGGTCTGCTTAGGCAGGGCCCCAGGCTCAAAACTGATCAACAGCAAAGGGGATAAAGCTTAGAGCACATCCAGGAAAATCATTCTCCCTCCTGGTCTGGGCAGGAATCCAGTGGGGTCCATCAGATGCTATGTCAGCCTTTAGGCAGGACCTGGGACATTGAAGAATTTGTGCAATTAGATGTCTGTACTTCGAATTTCCAGTTTTGGGTCCCAGAAGGCCGTAAGTGCATTTTAACCTCTAATTTCATGAGGTGGAGAGTAAGGAAGCACTGCCTAACAGCTGAGCCACCTAGATTTCAAAAAACATCCCAGCAGGTCATCTTTCTACCACCCTAGGTTTTGTTTTACTCTTAACACACTCACAAAAGGAAAACAGACTTTTGGTAGCCACACCCTACCTCTTCTTGCACCCACATTATTCTACTGGAGCCAGCACAGTTACATGGATATACCCAGAAGTTAAAAAAATGGCACTGTCATTCTAAAAAAGAAAATCAGATGGAATTAGTAAAATCACCCAGGGATAAACACATTTCTGTTCACTCCAACCAGAAACTCTGATTATTAGTTGCACTAATAATACAGTAATTAGCACTTGAGTTTTATTCAGAGCAGGATAATTAGCTAACCCTGCATACCCTGGGGATCTTGGCATCCTCATGTATTCTGCTGAACGTAACTCCAAGCAGAACACCACCAGAGAGGGCAAGTGTAGCATTTAAGTAAAATGAAGACCTTGTTGCCTTTGTAAAATTGTGGCTCAGGCCTGTTACTTTGGCTAGAGAAGGACTGTGAGAAAAGTCCGTGAGAAGAAAAACAATTAGTTTTTACCCATGAGAATGTAGTATCATCAGAAGCATGAAAGTTAAACAATGGAAGGAGAAAAACAGCAACATATGTTATTTTTCTGAATGCTTGAATGCCTATGCCATAGGCAGCCAATGGTAGTATGTTGTGGTTAATAATAGCCAATGAGTCTGCTGTAGTAGTTTATCCGCCAGTGAATCTGTAACACGAACGGTAACATACAAAAGGTGTATAAAAGAGGCTGGGTTGTTCAATAAATGGCTTTTTGGCCCTTGAAAGAGGCACTGTCTGTGTGTGTTGTGACCGCCCCAACAGTGACAGGCAAGGATATTATTTATGTATGGAGGCACCCAGGAATTTCAGACTGGTTTCCTACTGGGTTAGTCAGCAAACGCCTGCACAGCAAGGCACAGCTTAGGTGATCCTTTAGACAGGCAAACAGACACAGAAAAGAGAGCAAGAGAGGGCATCATTCTCATTCCTACTTTGCAGAGGAGGGATGGAACACACCACAGCAAATTGAACAGCTTGTCCAACAGCTCAGAGAAGCTCACAGCAGGACACAGGTACCAGTGCTTACTCCTAGCATGGTAAATCCAACTCCATACCTCTTATTTTTAAAACTATCCACCATTTTCCTTGGTTGGAATCCCTAATCTCTCAAAAATCATAGGAAAATCCACTCCGGAGGGGCCACATCTCACAAGATGTAAGGTTTTCAGGGAGCAGAAAATGTTTCACTCTACTTATATTTCAATTCTCTATTACTTACCTTCTCATTCTAAACCACTCCCAGATTTTAGCCTCCACAAATAATGTAATATAAAATTACAAGAAAAAAAATTGGGGATTTTGCATCTGTTCTTTTCTTAGTAATTTTCCCAAGCAATCCTCTTTTCTCACTTTCTGTGTCTCACAGAAACCCAACACCCACAGTGATTTAGATAAATCAGTATTTTATAATGCATGGCAGTTGAATAAAATTCTGACATTATTGATCTATTCTCTAATTAGTTTTCTGCATTTTCAATCTAACTTGGGAAGGTGAGGGGTAGTGAATATATCCTGAATCAAAACCACTGAATGTTTAAAAGGTCAAATATTCAAGAAGAAAGCATGCTGATTTTTATCCTGCAGAAGACGATTAACATTTAGCAAACTGACAGTCAGATGAATAGGAGAAATGCACAAAACCATCAGGATGTGAATAACCTATTTTCCTCCTGACTCAAACTCGTTAGTACACCTCTCCCTCCCCCCAGAGATAAGCTTATCTAAAATCCCAGATCAGCTGGGAATACTTTCCAGCTTTCTGTAGATATTTGAAGCCTAAACCTGACTCATATGACCAGTACTTTTATAATTGGATGAAGTATTTTGAAGCAATTCCACAAAACAGCCTTCTAAAGTTTTCTGAAATCTTAATTTGAAGTTGACTCTTATTTCTGTGCAAAGTATTTTTAGCAGCTGTATCAGGAATCTAGGAATAAAGGCTGATATTGGACTTTTCACACTTTCCCCACCAAAACAGGAGAACTGAACTCGACCTATGAACTCAACCATTTCCCTAATTTCTGTGGAATTCAGCTAAGCTCTATAACAGCATTGTGGCTATGAAAGTCACTCTTAAGTCTCCTTTCTAATCCCTCAAATCATGTAGCTGCCTCTGGATTAGTCGCCAGTGTTTAGAGGGTTACATGTTTTAGTTGCAAGTACTGAGCCCCAGTGTTCAGAAGATCCAGGGTTCACAAAAGAAGCATCCACAAAGAGTTTTGCTGCTGGATGGAGGAGCATCCTCCTCCCAGGGCAGCTGAGGAGTCCATGCTGGCTCCCGTGCCCCTGCACGCTCCCACCACGGGCACGGCAGTCCTGCTCTGTGGTAAACAGGGACAAGAGGGTTTTCTGTCTCCTCCCTGTCCAGGCAAAACCACATCAACTCTGCTACCAGCCTTCACTGGCTTTGGAAGCAAGAACCATGTTAGCAGAAATAGTGTATGAACTCCAAAACCTTCCAAGAAGGTGCTAAATTACACAAGCATGGGTTGAAAAATATTCTTCACATACCTAATTTTCTGTATACAATGCCAATTTCTACATGTAAGTACTGACCAGATTCTTGCTTTCTGAACCTAGGAAAATGAATAAGTTTAAATGGCAAAAAAAAATTATTACTTGAACAATTAATTTTACCTTTAATGGAATTTAGCAGTCTTTGGGAATAAAAAATAATCAGGTGATTCACTGAAGGGATAGACATGGTTACAAATTATTCCCTTGAAGCAGAATTGATCGCCTTTAATATATTCACATATTTTATACACTACTTATCAAAGAATCATAGAGTCATTATGGTTGGAAAAGACCCCTAAGACCATCAAGTCCAGCCACCAACTCAGCACCATCACCATGTTTTATCACTAAGTCGTGTCCTCAAGTGCCACATCCACACATTTTTTGAACGTTTCCAGTGAGGCAGAACATCATGTGGTGAAACCTCAGAGAAATTAATGGCTTGGATTACATAGTTTAGATTAAAGAAATTAATAGCTTGTGGAATGAAGGATGTCTGCTAATGCTGGATGTGTCTCCAGCTTCACAGTCTGCTTGATGGATTCCTTTTCAAGGTATCCTGTCAATTCATAAAACCAGTATGTTGAACCTAATCTATGCATATGATTATTATAGAAATTAATATAAATTTATATCCTTACAGTAGTTTTAGATCCGCCAAAAAAAAAAAAAAAAATTGAGATTTCTTCACATTCCATTGCTTTAAAACCCATGTCTAAGCCTGCAGGATTGGAACCTTCTCATACTGAGATAATCACCTAAAAGAATGGAAAAGTTGTTTTCTAGGAAGTAACAATGAAATTGACTGTTCTGTGCATTTAAACAATTTCAAAGAAAAAAAAGTCATTGATATTTGAAAGTCAATATAGAAAGCATGAATAGAATGAAACTTACTAATCTAATTAACTTGTTAACACAAACAGTTCTGGATGAAATATAAATAAGGTGTACAAGTGAGTGGCTTTCCAAAAGAGTCTGACCTGATGCCTGATGTGTCAGCTCCACACTGAATTACAGCAGCTATGAGGCAGAATCTTCTCAAGAAGAAAAGTATCTTTTTTGCTATTATATAAACTGAGGACAGCCTGATAGCAGGAGAGAATAAACCATGTAAAAGATACCACCTTGCAAAACTACATCAGTAAAGAATTACCATTTCTATTATATATTTCTGCAGCCCAAAGGTGCTACAGCATTTTTAAAAATAGCATTCAGACTTTATCTTGCACAAGAAACTTGTCTGGAACCAAACGTGAGAAGAATCCAAATTCCAAAATGCTGTGATTCCACATAACCATACCTGAAAGTGGTGTGAAGTACTCAAAACACAGCACGAAAACTGCAAGGGAAATCATCTACTGATCTCGTGGCATCAGGAAAACTCTTCTCTGGTGTTAGGTGAAGTCTGATACACAACATTTCATCTCCTGAAGGCCTCATTTTCCCAATTTCAGCAAAGGAAATTGGAAACCAAACACTAGGGTGAACATGCAGAGTGCACAAACTAAAATGTGATTATTGGACAAGCATAAGGCAGCATCTGCTACACTCAGTGCACCACAAATGAGTTTTGGAGTGGAGGGAAGGGAAAAGTGACCCTGAGATAATGATCTCTCTCACCCTCAAAACATTTTCTGCAACAATTAGCAGGGTGTGTTTTTCTTGCCCCTTTGCAAAATTGTGCAGCTGAGCTGCATCAAAAACTCAGGGCTGAATCTCCATCTGGCACAAATCCTCTGCAGTTCAGTGGAACTATGACAATGTACCCAAGCAAAACCCATCCAGAGGAAACAAACTCCACCTGGAAAGGCAGAACAGCCAAGGGAGAGCTGAGCACTGCCTGTGACCTGGCTCTGCAGGTGACCTGGGGACAGGACATGTCCTCTGGGGAGTGCAGGGCTGTGAGAGGCAGAAAGAAAGTCCTTCAAAGGCTGCAGCTTGCTTTGGTCAGGGAAATCGCTTTCTGTGCATGGCTCACTGGGCTTTTGTGTTTGATTAACAGATCATGCTCTGCGGCAGCGTCTGGAAATGGGCTTGGCTGTGGCACCAGGACTCTGCAGTGCTGCTGAGGGAGAGAGCACATCCACTGCTTCAGAAGAAGCATGTACCAGCAGCTCAGCCTCCACTGCCCTGCCTGGCTTGAACAGCTTGGTACTTACAGCAGCTTAGACTTGGTTACACAGTGTGTGAGCTGATTTATTCCCTTCCTTGGCTGCTGCAGATGAATCTAGAGGAAAGCACTTCATCAAACACAGAGCAGCTGTGAACTCCTAATATGAAAAGAGCAAGTGCTCTTTTCCAAGGTACCAAGTAAAGGTGTCAGCAAAGTGGGCTGGATTAGTGCCATGGCACAGTGTGCTGGCCAGGACCATCCAAGAGAAGAGCCAGTTCTAATTAGTCACATTCAAGGAGTTCTGACTCAAACACAGGAGTGCTATTTAATGTGCTCCTCCCTGCTAAGTGCAGACAGAGCAGCCTACCCATACAATATTTGAAAGGATCACAAATGCTGTGAGACCTATTTTAACAGGATCTGGCTTTCGTACCATCTTACTGCTGCTGTGCTCCCTAACAGCTCAGAGCCCAGGAAACACACCCTCATCTGCCTGGAGCAGGACCTGCCTGGAGGATGACCCAGGAAACAGACATCAAACCTTACAAAAACAGGGTATGACCAAACAAACCTGCTTTCAGCCTGAAAAATACAGGCCAAGGAGAGATTTCATGATGAGCTTGTTGTAGCCATAAACACATACATATCCTACCACAAAGATCTGAAAGAAGTGCCTCAAGAGGAAAGAGGAGCTATTTTAATTAATGGACAACACCAGCAGAGGAACAAAGATACATTAACTGGCCATAAATAAAGTCTGAAAAGCTTTCTCACAGAGCAAGACAGAGTAGAGAGATTCTGAGTGGATAAACACACAGGTATTTTTTTTACAGAAGAAATTAGATTGTTCTCTTGAAAGGGTTCCTATATGCTGTCTGTGATAGCAGGTGACTAGATTCACTAAGAAATGCCAGTTCTTTGTCAGACAAAATATCACTACTTCGGTGATTCAGCAGGGAACACATCCTCAAATATTTGCAATGTATGCAGGGGAGACACAATAAAAAAGAGGGTTCCTGCCAAGCAGTAACAAATCCTGCCAGGATGGCCTAGATCTGTTGCCAAGTCAGATTTACCCTTCAAATTTGAACATGAGAACTGCATCTGTAACTTACTCTGCTTGCACTTCCTCTGCTGCTGAGCCTGAAAGGGAAGGTCAGACAACAGCTCCAGGAGAAGCAATCAATGCTCCTGCATGGAAGGCAGCTTATTTTTAGCATCTGCAAGATCAAAATGCTAAAGAATTGGCTTATAATTCTGCCTTGAGTCTGAGGGGTTAAGTGATGAGACTGGTGTTTACAAAAACCTGGTATAATAACCAAAGCTTTGTGCTCTAAATATTCAGAATAGGAAGTACATGAAGAACAAACAAATAAGCAAATGGGCATAATGGCTCTTTCTCACAAATATAAAGCCCTGCAGGAATTAATTTTCCAGGCAGATATCACAGAAATAGGGACTGGATTTATTGAAGCTCAAGAAGAAAGGATAAGGTTTTTTCCCTTTTTTATTTAATATAACAGTCCTGTATTTATACTAATTCAACAGTTTACATTCATAATTTTAAGCAAAACTTTATAATCTCATCCATGCCTGTGCTGTGACTTGCACTGAATGCACTGACTTAGTCTTCATTTTAAAGAACTAATTGCCTCTTAGAGCAGACCAGTCCCAGCAGGGTGCACACTACTGCTCAGTTTTCTCAGGGTATTTTCTTCAGTCACCACTTTGCTTCACTTTAAAGAGATCTAGGAGTATATATGTGAAGGAAGCTACTCTTCCATTGCCTTACAGTCATTTCAAACTACAGTGTTTCACAGTTAAGATAAACCAATATATGTCCTACAGTAAGTCTCATGTTCTTGCAGAGTCATCATTTTGAGCATTAATGTCTGCTGATGTTATGGCTTTCTCCCTATTTTAGCAATCAGTTCAGAAGGACACAAACATTTCCATCGCTTTAAGCATTTAAACTCGATTTGTATTAGACAATTATATTTTTTGTTAATTACTGAACTGCCCTGCTATTCAATTTAACAGTTTAATCAGAAGTCCTAATTGTCCTGCCAAGCAGAGGCCTGAAAGGGAGCAAATGGCAACCTTGTTAGAATCTCAGTCAGCAGCAGGATTTAGAAAGTATTCATCTCTTGTCAAAGACTGAGGGAACCATGGAATGCAGCTGTGAGCCTGCCTGTTCTGTGCTTTCTGGGAAGGCTCCTGAAATTTCTTCAGCCTCCTTCACTGTCCAGGGTGAGAGCTGAGAGTCGGTCTGTCTTAACAGCCCCTGTCCCAAGGAGGAAAAAAGAGACAGGAAAGCCAAAGCAGTCCCCTTTCCAAGCAATCAAAATCAACAAGTTGGCCCTATGAAAACCAAATGTCATCTCTCCTTCCAATCCCCCCTTGTAAGCATTGCAGCAGCACCTCTTCTGAGGGAAGGGTACAATGTACCAAGTGTCAGCAGCAGAGTTTGTGGGTGTCCACCTCTCTCCTGGTTCAGGGACACACAGTGCTTCCTTACAAGTGGCCACGTCTTGTAGGTACAAAAATGTTGTTAGTGAGGATCTTCTTGTTATTTTTCTAAGTCCGTGAGAGACTTTTCTCTCTCACAGAAGAGGTAGCAGGGAATGTAAACAACCAAGCCACCTGCAACCTTGGAAAGTCTTGTTTATGGTATAGTAGAAAATATTTTGATAATGGATGTTTTAGGATTTTGGCCAATCACCCCCAAGGGGTGGCTGGTCCTTTGTCCAATTAGACTATGAAGAAAGAAGTCTATAAAAGAGTTTGTAAAATAATTAAATAAATCAATCTTGCTGCACAATTCCTGCCTGCTGGATCTTCTTCTCCTCCTCCTCCCTATAGCTGCGGGACACGGTGATATACCGTAGGAACCAGGCCTGCGGTAATAACGTCTCCTTCCCTGACCAGGGAAGATGGCACGATGCCCTGACCTCTCCAGGGAGTGGGTGGCAGGGAAGGCACTCATTTGGTATATGGAACTTGATTCAAGTCTGTAACACAGAGACAGGTGTGTGAGACATTTTTCAAGACAAGTCATCTTGGTATATTTCCTTTTTCTGTCCCTAATCTTCTGATGTCCCCTGGAACTTCTGGAATAAATAAACTGACTTATCTAAAGCAACCTGTCAGACATTAAAGGATACTGTTCCCTACTAATCACACTCCAGGCACAGATGGAAAGACAATTGCTATAGTTACCTCACTACCAAAAATATCTACCAACAAAAAGAAGGCCACATAAATAAACTGAGATAATACACAAGAGTAAAAGTCCTTGACTCCATTTATTGTAAAAGCTGCAGGATCTTCCTAAACAGGACTGAGTAGCCAGAACAAAGAACCTAACAAACATTTTTGAAGCAACAAGTTCTTTTTCATAAACTGCCTGAAGCAGCTAAAATAATGATCTTGCATAATGAGAAATGAACAATTAGAAACTTCTAGTCCCACAGGGAGCCTATTGTCTCATGAAAGTGTTCTGGAATTTCTCTGACATTTAGAAACAAACTGGACAGATTTCCCACTTGCTGAAAGCGGGGAAGGGCATTCTATCTATTAAAGCAACAGCACAAAAATAGATCTTCTTATAGCAGCTTCAGTGACAGTTTTCTGTTCATTAACAAAGATCTTTGTGAGAATGATTTGTTTGATTGAAACAGTCAGATTTCTCAAAGGATTAACAGACAGATTATTAAGGTAACACAGACCCTTCTGAAATCTTTATGCCTGCTTAGCAGAAAGAACAAAAAATCCATGCATCTTCAGAGTGGTATTTTACCTCAAAAACCTATCAAGCAATGGGAAAATTTCCAATTCTTGCTCTCCGTGTTCTTCCCTTACAAGGAACAAGGGACTGTGTGAGGCCCTGGGACAATGATCAGCATCCTGGCTTGCAGGCTGGCCAGCCCTTTCATCACATGGTCTCCCTCTCATTTACAGTCCCCCCGGGATCCTACACAGCCCTTCGTCATTTACTGGCCAGCCTGGCTGCTCTTCCTGCATGTCTGGTCTTTTCCTTGGAAACTCTGGTTTATTTAACTGCTTAGCAAGTGATGGATCTGATTTCTCCTTGTTCTCCTGGCAGCCAAGCAGGATCCATCCTTCCCTTAGCTTCTCTCAGAGAAGGTTCTGAGCAGCCACAGCAGAGGACCAGCCAAAAGCTGCCCACTGAACAGCTGGGATGACAGAGGAAGCCAGCAGCTCCTTCCAGGAACAGCCCAGCACAGAAGCTGGGCACTAGAGCAGAAGATACGTGAGAGCTGACATTAACAAAGCATGACAGGAAAAGAAGAAGGAAGTAACAGAGGCAACTGAGGTCAGAAAGAGCAAGAAACACAGAAATCTTAAAAAGGAGGAGTTCATTTTCTCTAGATACACAGGTATGTGCAGGATTGCTTTGGGGCTAATTCTGTATGCCCACTGCCAGGTGGGCAAATGGCCTTAGAGCTACAGCTGAGACTTTGATTCCTGTAGGATATTCCCCTGAATGTGTGGCCTCATGTTGCTTTAACAGCCCTGAATTCCACACGAAGAGATTTCCCACTACAGAACAATAGTCAGCCATAACACTCGGGGCTGTGCTGTGCCAGAGCATAATACGATTATAAATTCCGTTCATTTACACGAGTATTCCAATAGGACCAACCCTTTACTGCCAGTGGGATTATGGTTAGCTAAAAATACCTTGTACAGGGAACTCATGAATTTATTCCACTGATTACAGCCTTCATTTATATGAGAACCCGAAAGAAGGTCTAAGGGTACAGAATTAAGGATGGCGTGTTTGGGGCTGCCCACCAGACCTCAGTAGAAAACAGAACATTAATTTAGCATAAATAAGCCATAACAAGAACACAGAAAAGGTACTCTAGTTTCAAAGGCTGGTATCTGCTAATGGCTCAGCTCGAAAAATCTGTCTTATGAAAAAGGACTGCATAATTTCAAATGTAAACAAACTTCCCAGTCAATATCTTAATATTCTGCACAAAACTTTAATATTTTTCAAAGGATAGAGATTTTCCTAAAAGATACTTCAAGGAACTGGTAACACAAAATCCCAACTCTTTATTTCACTGTGTGGCCTGGTATTCCCATAAACTCATCCTTTGCCCGTGCCACACAATGCCTCCGCAGGAATGATCCAAACTGTAACATGCAGCAGCCACCACTGGCTCCAATTTAGAATTTGTACCTTTTCCTCAGGGTTCACATGAGAATTTTTCACTGCCTTCAGTCCATCTACAACACAGGGGAAAAAGAAATCTTTCACAGTGAAAGCATCACACACACTCACATGTTGTATGTGCACGTGTATTCCAAGAGGGACGAGTACTGTATGGAGGATTAGGGTTACCTACAAAGACCTTGTGCAGGGAGCTTATTTATTCCTTTCACTACACCCTTCTTTAACATAAAAGTACAACATGTGTAAGTTCAGGAATGCAGTAGTTGGGACAACACTTGATCCTTGATCTGCTGACAACCAATTAGGGGATTTTTCGTGAGGTTTTTTCAGAGTTTAGTGTCACAACATTTTTATTTCACCAAGAGCTCCTGCCAACTATTCACATCAGCATTTGGATGGGAAAGCAGATGCAGTTCCTCCCAGTGCAATCCCTCACACACAGGGATATCAAATCAAACTGCAGGTTCTGGCTCATTTCAGGAATCAAGACACATCAGACTCCTTCAGTTACTCAGTGACAGGAAAGCAACAAAAGTTCCAACTTACCACCCCACCTCCTGCCGAGTGTACCAGCACAGACATGCCTTCTCTCAGGTTAGCAACCTCAAAGAGCATCATGTAGGCAGTTACAAAGTTCATGGGAAATGCAGCAGCTTCAGAAAAATTCATGTCATCTGGGATCTTGTAGACAAATTCTACTGGGGTACACACTACTTCAGCCCAGGCATTGTAGTTCACAAAAGCCATGACTCTGTCTCCAATCTACAAACAAGGAAGAAAACAACGTTGAGGATCTGACTGCAACTGAGACTGTAGAGAGCAACCTGCAATACCTGCAAGTCCTGTTCAAGGTGTGGGTCACCGGCTGACTGTGAGGAAAATGGTGCTCCACATCTTTGGCAAAATAGCAGTTAAGCTGCTCAGCTTTGGGCTTTTACCATTTTTAATGTAACAAAAATAACCAAAAGAAGTTAAAGCCACCTCTTCTTCTTTTTTTTTTTTGCTACACTCTTGTCTGATAGAGCAGTCTGTATCATCACTAATACAGATCATCTTTTGCTAGCAGAGCTCTCAAATAACAAAGGTAAACAATGAAAACAGCATTCTTCTTACTAATAACCAGGAATTTTGCTTAAAGATAAAGAAATGAGGGGAAAAGGTTATAATTATATTGATGAGAAGCATGCAATAAAGAAAATTATATCCAGGATAATTTTCATTTTGTTTTCTCAATCCTCACACTAATTTAGAGCCACCTTTCCTCTCTGTGGAGTGAGAAGGGGAGGCCTTGTACTCTGGTAGATGGAGCACATGAAAGGGTTGCAAAAGCTCTCATTCAGAAGATAACACCATCTGTATCCACTCTCTGTTTTTATTATCCTATTAACTGATTCTACCAGGACATATCCATGATTGTAATCTTCACAGCCATGCATCAGAGCAGAATTTGATTCTACAGCTTCAAATAAGCTGCCTTAAACATCAAAAATATACCTTTGGATTTTAAGGCACTGTTAACTCTGCAAAGTGAATTTGACAGGATTTAAAGGAGCAATGAAATATTACCTTAAATGCAACATTTCTCTACTCAGTTTCTTCTGAAAATACATGGTAGTGAAAGAGTAATTCACTATGGAGATATAAAGGCTTTCTGTAAATATTAGGTATAGCTGGCTGCTCCTAGGAACCTTTCAGAGGTCTGGCACATCAAGCTCTTATGTTTGTATATGGCCTTCATTGCAGCTTCAGGTTTTTAAATCAGAGATACTGACTCTTCTCAGATGGACAAGAGCAACAACAAGGCACAGCCAGACTTGTAAAGCAACGCTCACCTTCAGCCCTGGAACTGGGCTGCTGGGTCTGCAAGGGACAGCCACACTGAGCAAATGTTGGCCAGTGTGTATTAAAATCTTCACAGGCACAACTCTTAAAAACTCTCAATAATTGCTTGCCACCAGCAACCCCATGGCATCTTTTACCTTGCTTCAGACCCTTTGTCTTTCTGGAATACACCAACCAAAATAACATCCTTAACCACGAAAGGAGCTCTTCAATGGAGCCACAGGATAAGACAGGAATAGCATCAAACTCCAGGTCTTTGTGTTTTAACTAAAACTAACAGCAGCTGTCCCTCTAGAATAACTTTGCTTATCTGCCTGATACTCTCACATTCTACTAATACTCTCTAATGCTTTAGAAACTACAGGTATGGAGTAAAGCACAACACTTTTGCCTTCAGGCAAACGTTTACAGCACGAGCACATTTTGGTCTCCTGAGTGCTTGTCACCGCTTTGGCTTTGGGATATTGCAGGTTTGCTCAAAGCTAAGATGCTGCTGACAGTTCTGAAGGATTTGTCTCTTTTTAGAATGAGAATGCTGAAACAGAGCTGTCATTCCAATTTCACTGAAATGCCTCCTCCTTTTGAAAAACATTCAAATTAACAATGCCTCACTGGTAATCACTCTGTGGTTCCCTTTTGCACTTAGAGAAGCATCTAAAATAGAAAGTCTGCTAGGATTAACTAGTGCAGATGTTAATATGCCCTATATTCTTGCCATAAATCATAAATGATTACCAAAAAGAATGCAGAGAAGTCCCTCTTGGTGATTCCCAAGGGATTTCTTGGTAACAGTAGGTACCACATCTTACCAGACACTATTCAGAGCCTAGTCAGATTAGACCTCACTTCTTGGAAATCATCCCCAAAACTGGAGAGAGATCAGGCCTGATACAGCTGTCATCATCAGAAACCAGCTTTTTCTTTTAATGGGAGAAGGAATAGGCATTACACATATTTTAGGAGGGCTTGAACTGGAAGAGCTCTACCCAGGGAAAGAAGGTCAGAAGATAGAGGGTGCAATCTCTGCCGTTGCTGTGGGCAGAGGTAACAACAGATGTCAAGGAGACACCAAGAGATCTGGTGTGCTCCTGTTCTGTGCAAGAATTCCTTAAAGAAACCAACAAAACATTCTTCTGTCATCCTCGTGGCACGTTCTCCTGCTGATGGATTCATTCCCATGCACAGCTGTCATTCTGAGTGTGGACCCTTTTCTAGATCACTCAAACACAACCAGGCCTATGCAGATTATATACAAAAAATGAAATACTATGGCTTGTTTCAATTGCAGAGAGTACACCAGTGCACAAACGTGCTCCCCAGTCAGAACAAAGACGTCACTTTAAAAGAGGCACCGTATATCAGTCAGGTGCAGTGTTATTCAAACAAGCACCATATGCTGTAGCCTCACAATGCCCTTTAAAAATAGCAACAACTTTAAAAATGAGAGTGCTGATCTAGAGCAGAGGCTTTCTGTACTCCTTTCAGAGAATATTCTTTGATATGGAGCACAGCTATGAAGTACAGATACTAGAGCAGAACTACTGAAGCAGCAAAGGTTTTCAAACAGCAAAATTATAATTCAGTTATTGTTTGTAACAAATACATTGAAAGATTACGACTTGTTTCAAGGCAGAAATGAGGCAGGAAGGGAACTGAGAGAAATGCCCTAAGAAGATCTCATCACTGAAACCATAGTTGAAACTAAACTGGCCATTATCTTCATTCAACTGACAAATTTTAGCTTTTCAAGAAGGGAAAAATGTTATCTTTAAATAAAAATATTTATATTTATTTATACCTTCTTAAGATCCAGATATAATAAGAATTCAGAAAATTTGATTACCTTTTGACATGACTGATTGCAAATAACTAAGACAGGATTGACATGATTAGCTCAGGATTTATTTCCAAAATTTTTAACCTACTTAGGCAATAAAATGAAAGTTTGCAGTGAATATAGACATTTAATATCAATAATGGAATAGGAGGCAGGACAAAATGCTGTTTGTATGCAATAAGAGATACCAAAGAGCCCATAACCACTTATGAAAGCTTTATTATATACATAAACTATTTGTCATTCATCACATCCTGTCAGGTGAAATAGATGCTTTTCTGGAGAAATCAAAATAAGTCCTATATCCAGAATCAGGATAATTTAATCTGCACCTCATTAATGCACACAGTTTTAAGAAGCAATGCTTATTGTAAACAGGGCTCTCCTTATCTCGAGATCAAAAGCTGGAACTAGAATCAGCAGCACCTGGGCTTTGAGGAAAAGAGCAGTGATTACAGCAAACATGGCCAAGAAAAGAAACTTAATAAGTTAACTTAATTTCTTTCATTTTATTAAAGGACATCAGTCCTGCTTTCCAGTTCCTATTTAGCCATCAGGATGTGCACATGGCACAAGTGACTTTTCAGGAAGGATTTGAAGGAGATGACAGTGGTCAATTCAGAAACTAATTCAAGAGGTCATTCTCATGCTTGGGAAGCAACAAGGAAAAATTGACCTTTTAGATCGCAACAGGGTGGTGAAGGGTGCTGTCACCAGCAGAGCAGAAAGGATTAGAAACTGGTGATTATTTATATGAGACTTATAACTCTCACTTTGAAAATAAAAAATACTACCTCAAATCCTTTCACAGTGTCTCCAAGAGCTTCTACAATTCCAGAACATTCAAACCCAGGAACAAGTGGCGTCTTAGGAGGGTTGTCGATATTCCCCTGCCGCACCATCAGATCAATAAAGTTCAAACCACTGTAAAACACAGGAAAAAATAAAATCAAGACTATTACCACAGATCAAAGTAGAGAAGGAAAACTTGACCCGAGTGATGGGACAGCCAGAAAACTCCAGGGCAGCATTAAAAAGCTGGGCTCTGCAGGGTAACAGGGGCCCAGCAGACATTCCCACTCTTGGGCAGAGGGTACATGTGCCCAGAAACCACAGCTGCCAGCAGCCCCGAGCTTACTGGACTGCTGAGCAGGCACCCAGGACAGTTAAAAATTCAATACAGCAAAACATTGACATTTCTAAGAATGCATTACCAACTGGCAAACAAACCCAGGTCAATTTAGGAAGAAAAACCCCAAGCCTCACACATTATAGGTATTTTGGGCTAGGAGCTACATGATCTAACTGTCCTAACCTTTGATGTGACCCCAGGAATGCATCTTGTGTTTTTCTCAGGCAGGAGTCCAAACTCTGGCATGAACTTACTAAGTACCAGATAGGGTCTTGTTCTAAAGCTTTTGTTTCCTGGATCGTGTTTGTACATTTTTGCAAAAGTTATTAAGGTCTTTGAAGTCCTCAGGTTTGCTGCTCAGAAAAAAATATAGGTCTTTCCCCATAGTGTCAGCTTTGCAAAAATCCTAAAGCACTTTTGCATTGTGTTTTGTATGCTATCCAATTTTATTAAGGAAAATTTTGTGGTTTTCCAGGCAGCCACAAAAAAAAGAAAAAAAAAAGAAAAAAAAAAAGAAGAAAAAAAGAAGAAAAAAAGAAGAAAAAAAGAAGAAAAAAAGAAGAAAAAAAAGAAAAGGCACCGCTTATCTACTATGTGCATATATTGATTACTGGCCTTAATGCCATAGTTAAAACTTTAAAACTCCTAACTAGCTGAAAACCTCTTCATCATTAATCCATTGTTCCAAAACACAGCCCTGTTTTTATGGTTAGTCAAGCAGGCAGCCAGTCCTACTCACACATGTGATACCAGCAACTGCTTGGATACGTCACATTACTGATGTGCACAAGGATTTATGAGATGGAGCCTTAGTCAGATACTACTCAAGACACAGACAGACTGAACAGACCCAACAAATTAAAAGGTAGAGTAGACACACAGCCCTAACACGAAGACAACATGGCATTCATGGGATGTAGGTCACTGGGGAGGGGGAAGGAAATCCCACCAAATGTAAGCATTCATAATTGTGGCGGAGGGTTTAAGAGCAACCTGAATGCACAACTTTCACCATGCTCCTACACAAAGCTTATAATATCAACCATATGGAAGGTTAGGAGAGGTTTTCTCACAGTTAAGTTGGAAAATCTGAAATTATTTTCGAAAGGTCACTTCTTATCCAGTGGGTAAGACCACTTCCTACCATAATGTCAATAATGAAAGAGAAATTCCAAATAGCAAAATGCCTGCAAGGCAGTCATTGTTTCGGGAAGAGGAACAAACAAACAGACAAAAAATTCCAAAACATACCACAAACCCAGGAACCCTACAGCACTGATGGTGGCAACCACTATCTGTGTGCATCACCTTCAGCAACAGTTGTTAAAATACATCTTTCCCCACTGCAAGCGTTTT
>NW_008239324.1:14180844-14184952 GCF_000691975.1 Corvus brachyrhynchos
TAACAAGTAGGCAAGAAGGAGACAGGTGAATATGCAAAGGCCATTGCTCTTGCTAATGACAATGATCACAAATAGATTCCTTCTCATGAAGTAACTTGTCAGACAGTTTTTGAAAAGGCACATGTTCAGTTCTGCATCTAATGACATAATACTGGCAGCTCAGCTCTGTCCTAATTCCATTCTTTATCCCCAATGAAGGGCAGCAAAATTATATTGAGAGTTCATCTCTATTAAAGTAAACCTACAAGATTTCACACTAGAACGGGTGTGATAAGGGAAGAAAAACACTACACATGGTATGTAATAATCAAGTCTCATGTTCTTATCAATTTAATTACTAGTTGAAACATGGAGTGTTGACCCAGCTTTCCAATAATTTCTAGTCACTTTACAGAGAGTTTCTTCTTCATTCACTTAATCTGTCATCTCATACATTCCTACATGTTGTCACATCCCTGGTACTCATATACATGTATTTATTCCTATTCTTCTCCACTTTCAAGGAAGGACAGAAGTTTTATTTTACCTGAGAAATTTGAACACCAGTAGATCTGAAAGCATGATTATGTTTTATTTGTCAACTCAGCCATTTTTTTTTCCTTAGAATAACCTGGAGGGCCTAAAGACGGATGGCTAGTTTTGTAACTACATCCAAGACACCCAAGTCTTTCCTTGGGATTCAATCAACAGCAGACTGTTGGAAAAGTTTGGTTGCACAGAACATCACAAGAAAATATGTTTCATGAAGAGTGGTGGTTTTAGAAATTAAGCACAGTTTATTTCTTGTACCAGGGCAAGCCAGCACAGCCTGTTCGAAAGTGACTCCTGAACTTTAGGTAAGGGCATATATGCAGCAGGAGAAGTGTAAATGCAAAGCAATCCAGTGACAAAAAGTAGGCAGTGTATTTTTAATCCTAAATCAAGAGCTGTATGCAAATGAAGATAGGGAAGGATATGAATTACCAAGAACAATACACTGACACAGGAGCTCTGCGAGAACCTCCCTGTGATGGAGCAAGGATGTCTCTGTGACCTGCACAGGCTGGATTAACTGTGCATCACTGGAGGCAGTTTATCAAATATGGAAGTGTCCTTGAATCTGAATCTGACTTTCTGAGTCTACAGTGCTCTACTGTAACACCAGGTACTTTAGAGGGCCTTGAATGTTATTTTTTGTACTTATGGTTTAGTTTTGCTGCATTTTTATTTCCCTTTTTTTACATATGGAAAGCAACAGTCAGCTTGTTGTTCCTTGCTCCATCCCACACACTCAAGGATGCCCAATACCTTCCATTGCAAAATCCCAAATCATGCAGACCACTCTATGACACTTTGGTTTGGAGAGGTGCTGCTTTTGGTCTGTCTTTCTTATTTCACAGTAAAACTCCACTGAAATTAATTACTGAAATTAATAAAATGCAAATATAAGTCAAGAGCAAATATAAGGAGTACTGAGTTTTGCATTCTCAAAATCCTTCCTCTTAACCTGAGCCAGCAAACTGCCCAATTTTTAAATTAAAAACCCCCCATATATCTATATCTATATCTGTATCTATAGATATAAAGGAAAGGTTTAAAGTTATCAGGTCTCACGCTTTTTATCCAGAAACACCAACACTATATGAGCAAGGCTGCCTTTAGGAGCAACACTGATTCTCTGTTCACTACGCTGTTACACTTAGAATTTCTTTTATCTGCTCCAGTCTTTTAAAGTGCTGTTGTCTCACAGTCACAGTCAGAAGGGTCACTTCTGCCTCATTCCTCATGATGCACATGTACAGCAGCACAAGGAAGAAATAATTATAAGAGAGAAAAGAACAATAGAGGGATGTAATTATAAGACACCATTGCTTATTCACACAACCTGTCCGAAATACGGCTTCCGTTCGTTCTAGCTACTTGTCTCATCTTTTAAACAGTATGTATCCCAACATTCTGCTGCCTGCAAATTACAATACAAACAAATACAGGAATTTCAACTGCTTCATCATTATCAATCAAGTATTATTTCAGGAAATATGAAGAAGCTGTGACTCAGCTTGGACATCGATGGCTGTTCCATTTCTTAGTCACTGAATGAGGCTAACACATGACTCATCTCAGCTGACACATTTTCAATTGGATCACTGATATTCCAGACCTTCAAAAGAATTATTCATCTGGCTTAGTGCTAATAGCAACATAGCTTCCATCTCCTCCATTTCTGGTACCATACTACGAAGTGTATGTATATGACTTAATGGGTCTAGACATATGATTCAATTGGTTTTATCCCCAGGGAATTCAGAGACCACACAGAACTTGCACTGCTACTGGTGTATACTATTTATCAAGCATGTGCATATCCTTCTTAAAATAAAGATTATTTTTCTCCATCAATTTGTCGAGTCAAATAATAATAATAATCTCTAGGGGCAGTCAACTACAAAACTGATTCAACTGATAACATGACTTGTAAGAAGTATTGATGACTGGAGCAACCCATCTTGGGTGTGTTCAGCACTGCCTGCATCACCACGTGCACGCTGCCCTGGGCAGAGCCAACACCTTTCTCATCCGGTCTCCCGAGTCCATCATCATCCCAATCAATCTTCTGCATTTACAGGCTTGGGTCAAAAAGATCAGCAAACTGATTTTGCCTTGCCTGGAAGCACACTTTGGTGACCTGGTCACATTTCAGCCCTATGGCCATTTCCAGTGAGGAATGACAAGCAGATGCTACCCAGCCTGCAGGCTCCTCCAGCGTGAAGGGAAGCTCCCAAAACACACGAGGCATTGTGCAACCTGGCAGTTAACTGTGGAGCAGCTGAGCAGTCTGCTGATGTCAAACAGCACGCATGCAACTCACACAGCTCTACTGATACTGCAGCCCTGGAGAGCAGCTGCAGCTGTGGCTGCACAATTCTATTTTATAGCCAAGTGTTCTTGTGCAGGTAGCTTGCTGTTTGTGATACATATGCAGCTACTGGTTTCATGAAAGTGGAATTTATACAGGTACTGGAAAATGCTGTAAATCCCTGACACATTTCTAGGAATATATCCATGTGCTAATAATATTTTTAGTTTTGCATGTTAACTTTTGTTAAGCCAATGGCTGAAAAAAAAATCACTCAGGAAACAAAACAGACTGTTCTCAAATGGAAATACAGCCCTGCTTGATAGCAAAATGAGCTGCCCAACAGCTACTATGCTACCATCAGTTCTATTCACTTAGCACAGAATTTCTTGCATTTCCCATTGTGACTAGTAGAGAGGGAAAAAACCCAACACCAAACGTGAATGCAAAAAATCCCAGCCCATTATTTATTAGTACTCATTAAGATTGATGGATATCCCTATTTTTCATAGGCAACACCTTGGAAGGGGGAATACTCACATGGGTCCCAAACCTTATGAGCATCATTAAGAACAGGATGGAAAGCACAGCATCTAAACAGGTCAAGAGACTCAGCTACATCAACCTATCAGGATATTCCAAGATCTGAAGCAGATCCACTGATACATGATTCAAAACAAGCTCACTGCCCCCCTTTCAGTAACAGTTTTAACATAAGTTACTTCTTAAGTAAACAACTTGGCCTTCGCCTTCCAGAAGCTCCATGTTTTCACATAGCAGAAAAGGACAACAGAAGATAAATCCCTGCCTAGGCAAAATTAATTCAGTCTTTGGTAAACATCAAGTTGTGTAGTAAGATCCTAATGTGGCTTCTGTCACTCAAAAAAATTAATCCTATTTTCACGAAGGAACATGTGCACTACGAACCAGCAATCTAGGAAGAACAATCTGCTCCGATTGTCTGGGAATACGAAAAAAAAGCCATCTAGGAAAGCTTGTTTCAGGATGCTGCTATACTGTAGCCACTTGTCACCTGAACACAGGGAGTAAAACTGGGAAGTTATCCCGAGCTCTGGCCACGCTGCCACACCAGCTGTGAGGAAAAAAGATGTTGACTTAAGTAAGCGATTCCCAGGAGAAAAACACCAGCCAGTGTCAGACGGAAAAGAGGTGCTGAGCAACACGCACAAGCTGGCACCCACATTTCTCAAAGAAACCCAAACCCTGAACGCAGTTGCCCAGGCTTTTCCCCCCCCCTTCCTCTCAGCTGGT
>NW_008239324.1:14185535-14200497 GCF_000691975.1 Corvus brachyrhynchos
GCCGCCCCCGCCGGGCCCGGGCAGCGCCCGCAGCGGCCCCCGGCACAGAATCACAGAGCCAGGCCGGCTGGAAGGGCCTCTGAGATCACAGAGTCCAACCTGTGACCCATCCCCACCTTGTCAGCCAGACCATGGCACCGAGTGCCACGTCCAGTCCTTAAACACCTCCAGGGATGGGGACTTCGCTACCTCCCCGGTCAGTCCATTCCAATGTCTAATCACCGTTCTGTGAAGAAATTCTTCCAAATGTCCAACCTCAACTTTTCCTGGAGCAGCTTTAGTAAGTCCTGTCACTTGCTACCTGGGAGAAGAGCCCGATCCTCACCTGGCTCCACCCTCCTTTCCGGTAGTTGTGGAGAGCGATAAGGTCACCCCTGAGTCTCTTCTTCTCCAGGCTGAATAGCCCCACTGTCACCTTAGGCCAGCACAGAGCCCAAAGCCCGCTGAGTTGAGTGTGAGGCCAGGCTGTCTGTTTGGACCAGCCACCCTCTGTGCCCCAGAGCTCATGGCATCGCGGATTAAATCCCCACTCGAGATACCCCGTCTTGATCCTCACTGGGGAGCCCAGTGTGCAAAGTCACACCTTCCGTGTTCCTTGTCCTGAAGGAAGCTCGGGGCCAGCTCAGTGAGCACTTAGTGTCAGAAGAACCATGCAGGCGGACAGTTGTCTCATGACTGACACACACCTTTGCAGCAAGAAACACAAGCTTGAGAGTCTGCTGTAGAGCACGTCTATATATATACAACAGATCTTTACCTGGTGATCAGTGCTGGTCTTTGCTGGCTCCTGTGGGGAGCCAAGTCCTTTAATATGAGCACAGGGTGTGCTGCAAGGCACCCATCCACCAGAGCTTCCTGGGACTGGCCTGCTTTGGGTCCCTAAGGAGGCTCAGGCATCATCTACTTAGCTCTGTGTTAATGAGGGTCACTGCCTGCAGCCTCAGCTGAGGCAGCTGAGCATGGATTTTGATGGATCACTAGTTGTGGCTCCATGGATGTTGACGGAGTGTCTGTTGAGTTCAGTATTAGATCCCTGTACCAATGTGTTGATGGCCCCATGGTACGAGTAAATCAGCTTCTTACCTGCCTAAAATGATGCATGTATTTGTGGCGTTCCAAGATTCATTGTGGCATGCTGTGTGTATGGAAACCGGTCCTGCAGACCTCCCTGTGGGCACAGTTCTTCCATCAAGGCTCCCTCCTGCAGCAGCTGAGTTCTTAAGAAGTTTCAGGACCTCTCTGTTGGGGATTATGACCACCCTCTCTTTAGGCCGTGTATTTGTAGTGGTCTGAGTTCATCAATACTCCTTAATTTCACAATATGCATTTACTTCATCTTGGTCATGTATTTAGGGTTCAAATATTTAAAGGAAGCCAAAACCATTGGAAATATCTTACCTATAACAAGTAATGGGGTAAAACATTTTCATTAACAGTAACAGAGTGAGATAGTGGAGGAATGGAGAGAGCTTTAATATTCCTTTGCAGTTTTGGGTTTTTTTCTCCCTAGTCTGTGAAAACTTTGCAGACAAAGTATTTTTTAAAGGCCATTTCTGAGAATTTGTCATCTAAGCTGGACATAAATGAAGCAGTAAATAAATACATGTTAGGGGCAAAAGAGAAATAGTTCTAGCCTCAGGGAAGCTTCCTAGCATCATTACCTCAAGAAGCAAACAGGTTTTTTCAAAAGTGAAGTCTGATGCCTCAAAGACCACTTCAGTTGTCCTTAAGGTATGTTTTGACAGACTCAGAACCAGCTCATTAACACCATCAAGAATTTTGTGTGTGAGGTATTAAAGCAATGCCCTTCACTTCAGTCCAAGTATCAGTGTGTGGAGAGATCTAACTGTTTTAGAGATCAGGAACCTTTTTTGCTCCCTTACTCCCCTGTTAATACCATAAATATCCCCTCCCTGTTCCATATACTTGGCTAATTCAGTGCTATAATGGGGAATACAAGGTTCTGTCACTTTCGATCTGGCCATTTGAATGCATGACCAGGCGGGCAGCAGCTGAATAAAGAATAACATGCACTTGTCTCCAAATTACTCTCTCAGCTGGCATCTTGTTCCAGTTCTAACTCAAATGAATGGTGAAGTGTAGAGTGACTGGGGAAAGTAAAGCAGATAACATATGGCAACTAAGTGACATCCAGAATGATGAAGAGACTAGGGGACAGCTCACTCGCATCACTCCAGCAGTCTGAAACAGCCACAGAAGTGAATCTGGGCCTTCAGATTGCATTTGTTTTGCAATGGTTTGTGAGTCTTCTGATTAACCCTCCCATATTGATTTAAAGCTATCTCTATTCCCCCTTGGTCCTGAACCAAAAGTAATTTATCCTAAATACCTTAACCATATGCTGTTAGCAAGTCAAAATGTTGAAGGACGGCCATTTTGTAGAAACATGATGTATGGTAGAACCAGTAATTGCACAGGTCAGTTGTGGCAACCAAAGTAATGTGCAGCAGATATTTTTGCATTATCATGATTCCATTACTTTGATTTAATTCCTGAGCACTTCTTTAAGAATATTAGATGATGCAGTACAGAAGCTTACACTGATGTAAAAGCAGGATTTATTCTGACAGTTGACTGTAAATTTAACCACTCTAGAAAGAGGCTGTGAGATGGCCATTCATATCACCTAAGTCTTCACTAAGAGCATTCCAACGGTGGCTTTCCACTGACTTCAGCATCCGGTGGATTGGACCTGTAGAAGTGAAAACACAGAACTCGATTTGATGGGTATAGACAAGCAGTGAATATTCATGAACATACTGTGAGAACCTGAGCAAAAGGAAATTAAGAGTTCTTTTGTCACCATCTGTACCTGCTGGTCAAGCTGGGGATATCTCTTCTTTGAAATAGTGATTTTTAAAAGGCTATGCAGAAAAGAAGGGAAATGGAACAGTGGATTATTTATCCACTTACTTGTGGATAAGTGCTGGCAGTCGCAGTCAACATTTCCTCCTGATTCAGATCTTTTATTTCCAGAACATAATGTTCCTTTGTGCAGCAAATGAACCTAAATATGACTACATCAGATACTGTTTTGAGGGTTCAGGCCTGAATTTCATGGAGGGAGCAGCAATTCAGGACAAATCTGACTGTAGTATTGCCATACTTCTGGAGGAAGTTAGTGGAAGAATTTGAAGTTGCCACTGGAAACACAGACCCAGTGGAAGATTGGTCAAAACCAGAAGTAGATGAGTTAAATGCAAGGTCTGATGCTGTGTGGAGATGAAACCAAACCAAACCAAACCAAACAACCCTTGGACCATAGTGCAAAAGAAATATCCCCCACTAGATACTCATTATGTATTTTACACCACTTCTTTTTGGAAGAACAATGAGGTTTGTATTCAAGAAGGACTCAATGCCATTGTATCAGTTTCTCTTCTCAACAGGAACAAGACCCTGAATAAGGGCTAATAACTTTGCTCAAAGGAAGTAACACATAAATGGCAAAAACAAATCCTCAGTTAGAATGCATTTTTTATCTCAGTAATTTTCTCTGGGGGCATAAATCATGTTCTGCTTTGAGAATAAAGTATTATAAACATTTTTGTTAGGTTAAATTATTTATTTTTCTAATAGTTATAAATTAAATTAGAAAATCGTATTGATGTATGTTCTGGCTGTTTTAATGCATTATCAAGGCAGTTTATAATACATTGAGGTCCAAAACATTGGTTTTTTTACAGTCTATTGTCACCAAATTCTGTCTAGTGCTGAAAACAAATCCAAAACAAATTATGTTTTGAAAACCTGTTCAGAACACCTATTTCAGCTGTTGCTAATGCCCTACAGTCCACAACATCTCGTATCTCTAGGAAAATTGGTTTAGTGTCTTTTCCTACCTGTATCCCTGTGTAGAATATATTAACAAAGATACTTCCAAAGGAATCTCCAAGAGTACAGGATGCTAGATTTATTTGTTTGGGCTTTTTAAAAAGAAAAGAGACCTCTATTTCCTAAGGTTAATTCACATTAAGATGATTGTATTATTTTATTTTATCTTAATCAGGGGCTTTCTCTTGCTGGTGAAGTTATGTATGAATCATAGCAGCAATGAAGCAATTCTCTGATCATAGGCACTAAAAAGAACTGTACAGTTCCCTTCAGTAGATGGAGTTTAGAGCTCCTCTGCATCATCAAAACTAATGAAAATGTGTTGCATTTTAAACCAAAGAGGAAAAGAAACGAAAGCACTCACAGAGGATTTGGCAAAGCAATATATGCCAGTATGACTTATCCTGCTGGCTGCTCAGTTATTGTAGTCCTTTGCTACTTTACCATTTGTCTTGTTCAGAGATTGTGCTCAGATAATTCAGTGATGGGTACAACAGAAATTAAATAAATCATAGCTGATCACAAAGTAATACAACTTAGGAAAATTTAAATGGATTGTGAAGTATTTACATCATGGTGATGACAGTTGTCACATAGACACCAAAATAAGCCCTTTTAACAAAACTTGATTTATATCCTTGTTCCTCAAGCCATACTATCAATTTGTTTGGCTGATGTAGTGTAATGTAAAAATACTGTTCAATATCTTCTCCTCCTGTTTATACATCCCAACACTTCTGTTGTGTTTTCTAAAAGCTCTGAGTATTTCTCACTCTGAAAAAACCCCTATATTATTTTGATAGTAACACTGAAGTTGCATGTTTCCTTTTGGCACTCAACTGAAGAAATGAAGAAAAAGAAAAGGTCAGAAAAAAATTGCAGAGGTGGATAGTAGATCACAAGGAGCAAAGTTACAGGAGATGAGTACATTACTACTGCCACTGCTTAAGAGCATCTCTCACAAAAAGCAGACTGGCTACACTGTCCTAACTCCATAATTTCAACTCTCCATGACTTGTTTCCTGCTTTGTAAAGCTGAGTTGAGCCATGTTTACCTAATATGAATAACAACTAGTAATACACGCTTACAGTTGTCTTGTATTACTGCACCAGCACTAGGTACCCTTAGAATTTTTTAGTGTATTGCAATGCCATCCCTGAATTTAAACAGCTTCAAGATATTATTTGTAGCTTATTCTTTTACGTAATTTGTAGCAAAAGTAAAAAACGACTGCACATGTTGAATCTCCCTTTGTAAGTACTATGGTCAGTAACTGGACTGTAATGTATATGGGGATGCACACGATGCTTTATGTACTTATTCATTCTGTGTGACTCCAGACTTTGAGAAAGAGTAATCCCACTCAGCATTTTGACTCAGTTTGGTCTCAGTAATTATGGGTCCAGAGTAACTCATTAGAAGCTTGTGAAAAAATATCTCTGAACTTTACAGCAGAGCTGAAGTGTACAGAAGAATTCAATGAATAATCCAATGAATACTAAGTTTGAAAAGCATATCCAGTTATCCTACTGGCTATGTCCAATTGTTATCCACTGTTACAGTACAGTGCACAACATCACCAGGAACACTGCTCTGTGAATGTCATCTTCAGACCAATCAAATAACACATTGTATTTTTGATCAAAATTACTTTCTACAAATTACCAAGCTGTTTTGCCTTTTTGAGGCTCTTGTTTTTTCTTCTGAAGTACTTACATGTATAATACAGGTAGCTCCTGGATCTGCCCAAGGAAACCAAAGTGAGCTTTTAGGTTTTCTAAGCTGAGGGTCTGTTTTGCCTGTTTCTGAAGCTGCAGTCCAAGAGCAGTGACATAAAGGCTGCTGCTTTGGGAGCAGGGATGCTTCTAGCTTGAATTTAAACCTGAAGGCATTGCACTAATTTAAAGCTCTTACAGCTCTGTCACTGCAAAGAATTTTCATAGGCTTTACAATACAAAGAACTCTCTTTTTCCCCCACAAGCTCTTGATGCAGCTTTCTGTACCACCCTGGTTGTGCCCTCTGAGATGGGCCTTTTGCAGAAAGGAACAGGATACTTTTTAGCATAACTGTGTTTTCTGTGGAGTGTTTTATCATGGTCTATTAATATTCTCTTTTCCTCAGTTCCATAGCTACTTATGGCTTTCTAACTCATTGATTTTAATAAACCAGCTGAGCATGCTGCTGTATTCTCTTCCACTCCCCCTGTGGAAGAGAATACACTCTTCCTCCCACTCTTTTCTACTCTCCCTGCAGAGGAAAAAAAATTACCCATAAAACCAAACATAAACACCAGCTTATTAGGAGATTGGTTTCCTCTGAGCACCCTTAAGATGCTAATGGAACTGTTCATTACACAGCTTCCAGGTTGGATCTCACTTAGGCTGGTAAAAACAGGGATTTTCACTGAATAAATGCATGAGTTTGCAGGCAAGGTTCAGAACCTGTGTTCTGTTTTGCTGCAATGGAGCTCTTTTTCTTCATAGTGGCTGGTGTGATGCCATGTTTTGGATTTACGACCTTAACAGTGCTGATAACGCACCAGTGTTTTTGTTACTGCTGAGCAGTGTTTACACAGTGTCAAGGCCTTTTCTGCTTCTCCCACCACCCCAGCAATGAGGAGGTGCATGGGGAGCTGGGAGGGGACACAGCTGGGACACCCCAACAGATGGAAGAGGAATCCTATTCTACATGGCATCTTGCTGAGCAATCACTGCTGGGGGAAAGAAGGAGGAAAGGGGGACATTTGTGGTTATGGTTGAGGCCCTACTTTCCTGGAAATGGCCGAACATCTGCCTGCCTAGGGAGCAGGGAATAAATTCCTTATTTTGCTTTGCTTGCACATAAAGCTTTCCCTCACTTACTAATCTGTCTTTATCTGAACCCACAAGTTTTCTCAGTGTTGCCCTTCTGATTCTCTGCACCACTCCACTGCTGGGGAGAGATGAGAAACTCTGTGGGGTTTATGTACCTGTCAAGAGTTAACCCACAGCAAAACCAAAACCACAGCTGTCTTTTTTTTATACTAATTTTAATAGGTAAACTCATAAATTAGGAAATAGGCCTGAAAAATC
The DNA here is from genome assembly GCF_000691975.1 of Corvus brachyrhynchos. Classification (NCBI taxonomy): domain Eukaryota; kingdom Metazoa; phylum Chordata; class Aves; order Passeriformes; family Corvidae; genus Corvus; species Corvus brachyrhynchos. The sequence continues at coordinate 14,192,464 of NW_008239324.1, forward strand.
TTAGTGCCATGTCCACCTAGAGAAGTAGCTCCTTATTTTCTAGTTAAGCAGTGAAGTTCTTTGGGTAAGCTTATGCTATTGATAATGGCACGGCACTAAGTATTTATAGTAACACTAGGATAAGTGTTCAAGTTTTATGATTTTGGGAAGGCTGAGAGAATTAGGATTTTTCAGCCTGGAGAAGAGAAGCTTCAGGGCTATCTAACTGAATCTTTCCAGTACCTGAAGCAGCCTGCAACAAAGATGGAGAGAGATTATTTACAAGGGCTTGGAGTGACAAGACAAGGGGAAATTGCTTCACACTGACAGAGAGTAGGTTTATAATGGATATTAGGAATAAATCCTGTACTGTGAGTGTGAGGCCCTGGCACAGGTTGCCCAGAGAAGCTGTGGCTGCCCCAGCCCTGGAAGTTTCCAAGGTCAGGTTGGATGGGGCTTGGAGCAACCTGGTCCAGTGGAAGGTGTCTCTGCCCATGGCAGGGTGTTGGAATGAGGTAACCTTCAAAGCCCCTTCCAACCCAAACCATATTATGATTCCGTGATTCTATGACTTACTTATTCCGTCTGTAGGAGTATTTTACCACGCTGGAAGATAATATAAAGAAAGGCACTGTAGTCTGAAATTGGACCATTTGCTGACAGCAGTGTAACTACACAAGAGGACTGACTGTGCCATTTTGTTTCTTCTCTAACCCCAGTGCAGGCTTGCTGACCACTGCATGATGCCAATTCACACACCAAGGCGAGGTATTTCTATTTTCTGCTCTAGTTTGTGCAAAGTAGGGAGCTGGGGGCTAAGTCACAAAAGGCTGGCTCTCTGACCATCAGAACTTCACACTATTTTATCAAACACAGGCATCAATATTCACTGGCTAAAAGCTACCTGATTAATTGGTATTCTACCTCCCAATGGTTAAATGATTCTCTGGCTTCCCATGCTAACTAGTCCCATGCTCAGTCTTTCTCTATTCAGTCACTGAGTTTCTTGGGTCGGTGGCTGTGAGTTGGTGGTTGCAAAATTCCCCTGCCAGAATTACCTTCTACCCAGTCGGAGTTGATTTTAGCACGGTTGCTGAGTCGGCCTTGTTAGTTTCTTCCTTATCTTGGGAGTTCTGCCAAGTGTCCTTGTGGCCTGTAAATTCTGCATTCTCAGTGCCCACTATCAGAAACACATCCTTCTTCCCACTCCCCCAGGTCTGAGATCATTGAAGCATGTCAAGCCCTAGACTTAACAAAGCAATTCTACCAACAAGTAATTTATCTTTCTAACACCTGGACATCATTTAGGGGCTTTGAAGAAGTATTGGCATAATTTCAGATGTGCTTTTCAATAATAAACAGCTAAATGTGTTACATAAAGGTGATTTCTGGACACAAAATTAATGTAAACACTGCATAGCAAACCTTCTAGGCTGCAACCAAGACAAATGATTCTTCAGTGCTCCAGTCTTTTGAGCAATCAGATCTGGTCCAATAAATTCCCGGGCTTGTCAGTGTGTTCGGAAATTCTGAGGGGAAAAGGTCAGGAGATGAGAGCCCATAGAGCATTCTCAGACTTCTTTCACTGTGGCAAAGTTTGTGTTTTAAGAGAAAACCTTTCTAGCAAGGTAGGATGTGGCTGCAAACGCAAGAAAGACAACACATCTTGTTGTATAAGGGCAGCATTCTTATTCTTCTCCATCTAGAAATTGTGCAGATGGATTAGAATGTTGATAAATTGTGAACTATCATGAACAAGAGTTCAGAGAAGGTATTTAAAGATGAATGGCAGAACTTAGCCACATGAGACTTTGAAGTCACAGTTAAGGGGCAAAAATGGGGACTGCTCACTTCCACAATGTCCTGGCATTGTCTGATTGTGACCTCTGTGCGTTTCAGGAATTTCTGTCTTTTTTAGACAGCAGTAGAAGGCTTTAATGTCCTCATGAAATTATCTTCCTGTGTGGAAGTTAGCTCATACCTGCTATCTTCCTGTATGACATACCATCCTTGGGTACCCATGTAAACTATCACTTGCTTGATCTTTTTTATCCAGTGTAAGAAAACCTGCAAGAAAACTTGGGCACTCTGGACATCCTTTTTCTTTCAGGGTAAGTGGAAGGGCCAGAACTACTTCCTGAGCATGCAGTTTGATTTCCCCTTACTTTGAGGTAATTTTCTATTTAAAGTCTAGCTGGTCAATTTATCAGATGATTTAAATTAAAACTGGAAACCATTTTAGGCCAGAGTTTGGAATTCAGCCACGAGTCTCTTTGTAAAATCACAGTACAAGGTGGACTACACAAGTGCTGGCATTTGCATTACTCTTTGAAGAAATAATTCAAAATGCAGTTTACATCTACAGTCTGAAGTAAAAGTTAGGAAGAACTAACATGGGAAGTGAAGTCAGGACAAAGGAAACTGAGGTTTCTAGGGAAACAGGTATTTTGCACTATAAAACCAGATTTCTTTCCCCCAACCCCCCATAAGAAAAATATACAGAAACCTTCTGGCTTCATATTTTAACCACGAGCTAAGCAATGTCCTTTCATAGTAGGTAATGAGCCAGCATCTCTCTTTAAATGTGGAGATGCTGACTAGTATCTGGAATCTCAGCTGGAGAAGGGGGCTTGTGTTACTAAATCAGATCAAAATACCAACACTATCTTGGTTGAGCTGCAGCATCAGAATTATTTCTGCTGAATGTCACCCAAGTTTCCTCAGAGACCTTGAAATCAGTGGGACTGTCAAGCATGTATAGTCCAAAAAGGAATTTCTGCACTAAGAGGTGGATCTCTAATCACCTTCAAGTCACCTCCTTAGGCAGAAGAGGGAAGAGGCTTATACTACTTTCAAATCTTTAATTCAAGGGTTTAATTTCTCCAGTTTAGAAAAGATAAATTTACTGATGGGTTAATCAAGTTAAAGGAGAAGCAAATATTAGCTAGAAAAGATGAACAGTGCTTCAAAAAGTCAACATTGCAGGATATATCTCTTATTTTAACAAGGTGGTGGTAGCGGGGGTGTTGAACCTTCTCTATTTTGAGAGAGAAATATGGGGAGGAACATGAAGGAATGAAGACAAAAGGCACTGCCCTACAGGCACACCTAAAGAAAAGAATTTGGTATCAGCTCATGGGAAGCAAGCACATCAAAAGAGAAATCCATGTGAAACTGTTCAAAAAGGTTTGTGAGTTACTTTGAAAGTGTGTGCCCTATCCAAATAAAACATTCCTTTAGGACAGGCAAGAAATCTTTTAAGTGTTCTGTGGTCTGAGGTACTGTGGGTGAGAAGCACCAGGGACATAGAACACACTCCAGTCATGTTCCAGCTTCAGGGCTATGGAGACCGAGCTCTGCAGGAGACTTCAAAAGCTCTACAGAAACAACTGAAGAGCACAACTGTCAGACAGCTCCCTGGACGAGCAGGCAGACATGAACTGGGGCACCACAGCCCTCCTCAAGTAAGTACAGAGCCAAATCTTGCCGAGTTTTAGCAAGAACTGCCAAGAATTCTAGCAAAGATTCTCATGGACAGTTACAGTGATCCCTTGCCCTGCTGCTGGTCAGCAACATCAGAAAGGGAACAACTGAAGTTAAAAGGGAGGAGGTAATCTTAAATCATTAAAACAAGAGAAAATTGAGGCCCTTAACTGGGAAACTGTGACACAGACGCATCAGTGTCAAAACCAGTGACATATTTACCCCCTGTGAGGAGCCAATTTACTTTTGATTTGTCTCAACCCTGGCTGTCAGAGGCACATGGGGAAGGGGTTGCACATGTACCACGTCCAGGAGGCAGCTAGGAAAAGATAGAGAAAAGTCACTTTGCCTGGCAAAGTTCGTGTCTCACATGGGACAGGCTGTCAGCAGGGGAACCCCGAAGGCGCCACACCCTCCACAGACACTCTTCTATCAAAGGTCTCCACCAATGAACTGCAGTGGAAGGTTGGACCGGGACAATGCTCTCCTGCCAGCAGGCGGACTTTGGAAGAAGCCAGGGGGCAGAAAAAGTAACTGCACCGCAATCTGTGGGGGTTTTTTTGCAGCTTGCTACTCGAGTGGGGGGCTTTGAGACTGTGCTTTTTGCTTTTGGAGAGGCTTTGAGACTTGCTTTTTGAGTCTGGGCCCTTGTGTGTCTTGTGGTTTTGCTTTGGCTCCAGCCTGCAGAGGCCCTCGCTGGCTCTTGCCTGCCCTCGTGTCTGTCCTGCCTCCCTGTGTCCGGAGCAGCGCCCTGACTGCTTCATCTCTGCGTCCCTGCCTGAGCCACTTGTGTCCAACCCTGCCCGCGTCCGAGCCAGCCCTCGTTCTGTCTCCCTCTCTCTGCCTCCTCCCCACCCCCCAATTGGCTTCCCATTTTTCTTCCTCTTGGTCTGTCTTTTCTAGCCCTCTTTAGTAGGGCAACTCCTTTTAATTTTGGTTTTTTGTTACAATAAATGTTTGGCTCAGCTGACATAATTTCGTTCCTGACCATCTAATTCAAAAAGAGCTCATGGCAGTTTCCCTCAGTGGAACGTGACTCCCCCGTCATACAATAATGCAGCGCAAGAGCAGGTTCCTGCCAGGCTCTGATTGTTCTGCTCAAACACCTCAGCCAGGAGCTGGGAACAGAGAGATGCCTCCATCAGGAAAAAGCCATTCTGAGCGGGTTAGCCCAGTCTAGTGGCAGTGCATCCTTATCCTGAACACGAGTGCTCCTTGACAGGAGCCCCCGACAGTGCAGTGAACCATCTTTTCTGTTGGACATGACAGACCTGGAGCAACATGTGCATGACTCCGGTGCCAAGGAGGAGCAGCATTCACTCTCCGTGGAGGACTCGGAGGAGGGTTTGTTTCTGGGAGACGCTGGTGTTGGGGAAGTGGGCTTCCCCTGGACGGTCATGGGATGGCTGATAAGGAACAAACGCTGCCACGCCTGGCCCTCGGTCAGGGCGCTGCACCGGCCCCCCCCGGCCTCATGTGACAGCCTGTGAGGAAGGGACCCACGTCCTTTGTCCTTTTCTGCTCTTGAAAGGGTCCCGCGGGCCCCGAGGAGCTCACACCGCGCTCCGCCCCCGCGGGAGGCTCCTGCGGAGTTTCCCGAGCTGGAAGAGCGGCTAAAACTTGCTGCTTCCGTCCCGGAGTTAGTAAGCAGAGCCCTCTGTCCTGCCGAAGTGTTTCCACAGCACAAGGAGAGCCCTTAGCAGGATGCTGCTGCCTGGGAGCTGCTATGGGTGAACCAAGGCTCCCAAACGCTGAGCTGCCTCTGGGTTCCTGGACACTTCCAGAGACCGGCAGGGCAGGAGAGGGACCTCTGGGACAAGCCCAGCCCGTGGAGGTACCAGACTCCTGTGGATGCCAAGCAGGAGCTGGACCCACAGCTGGAGAGGCCACGTGTAGATGATTTCAGCGCTGTTGTATCGCTTCCTGCTCGCTGGGATGCAGCCTGTGGACACAGAAACATCCTGTCTCTGAGGGGACTTTTGCTGCAAGACAATGGGCCGACTGAAAAGTTAAAAAAATAGCTTTCTCTGCTGGCTATGTACATCACTCTGGATGTATTTTGTTTTGTTTTTCCCTTTCCGCCACTCCCACCTCATTCACTCTCATCAGGCTGCTCTCCCGCCTTGTTTTTGTAGTAACAGCTCATGCCAAGAACTCCTCTGAGCTGTACCCATGGGCTGGTAGGGCAGGAAGCTGCGGGCAGGCACCATACAGGTCTTTCTCCAATTTCCAGGTCAAGTATTTCAAGAAAAAGCCACTTCTGGGAAAGGGTTAAACCAAGCCCCTGGGAAGCTCATGACCAGTGGTCTCGGTCTCCCTCTGGGACTCAGCAGTGCTGTTATGACCCAGCCCACTGCGGAGCTGGGGCAGTGAGATGCCGGTCAACCCCGTGGATTGAATTTCCCGGGGACACAGACTCGGAGGGTGGCTCAGAAGCTTAAGCCACATCCCCCCTGGGCTGCGCCCGGCTCCAAACTGCCTTTCCCTGTTCGAGAAAATTCTCTCTTACTCGGTCGTTCACTGGTTCTTTGTTGTATCTCCCGCCTCCCGGTTTCCCCCATTGGTTCTTGTTGAATTGTATCCTCCCCCTGGCTTGCAACTCATTGGTTGTTTTGCCCTTTCCCTGAGGGTTTCAAGCTCCCTATAAAACTGAGGGAAAAGCCTCCGCGCGATTAAGATGATTGCTATGTTCTGGTTGCTAAACTTCTGACAGTAAACCTGTTGGAAACCAGACCAGAAAGCCTCTCTCTTCCGTTATCTCCGAGCTTACGTGAGCCTGTATCATCGGCTCCCGCCCCGTGCCCTACGCAGAGAAGCCAGCGAGCGCGCCCAGCCAGCGCCTTTCCCGATGCTGAGGTCGCTTCTGCGACGCACAGAAGTAACGCAGCTGGACTCTGATCGAGGGCACGCCAGAGCCCGTGCAGCGAGCACAAACTGCGTTACAGCACAGGCTGAGGGGTTCCAGTGGCAGCAGCTTGAGGCGGGATGTGTGACCAAGATTACGTGCCACAGTAGCAGATGCCCTGGCCCCTCCTCGATCCCCTAGCAGTGGTCACTTCTCCAGGGTATGTATGACCACAGTTCACGTAAAACTAAGATCAAATACACTGCAGACAAGCAGCAGGAGCTGCCAAGGAGTGCTGAGAGGATTTGTCTTTTTCTGTAGAGAAACCCAAGCACTGACTTTCAGCGGCGGGAGGTCCCGAGTGCAGGGAGCCGGCCAGAGTCACGACACGAACATGGATACGATTTGAGCATTGTGCTCCGCTTTATTGTTTACTTAACACCAACTTAATACCTTTTTTAGAAAGATTCACGCCCTATTCCCACGAGACAGCCCCTAAGCAGTGGGGGAGCCGACCAGTGTATAACTTTGCCAAGGATTTTCAAGGCTGCCTGCTGCCGTTTGTTCTTTTTGTGCCTCCCTTGCCTGCCTGCTGGAGTCACTGTTGGAGTCACTGCTGGAGCCTCTGCTGGAGCCAGCAGTGGTCACCGTTGATGGGCACGGAGAAGCTCTGGGCTGTGCCTGCTGTTGGTTTTTTCTCCCCATGTGTGTTTGAACGACTCTTGCTAAGTAGGCTGTGGGAGATGTCTCCTCCACACAGAGCTGGCCAGCCAAGCCAGATGTCCACTGCAATGAGCTGTAGTTCAGATAACAAAGAGCTAAAATCCAACCACAGTTTTATCCTACCAGGATATTCACACCAGGAATCAGGAGATATTGATGCCTAAATGGATATTGATGTCATTTTCTTAGGTTTTCCTCGCACCTTGAGGTGCTGCCTGTCAAACGCCTCCCTGGCACCCATGGCCTTCAACCTCCATATTCCTGAGGACGGCTCGGGAGAGCTCAGTGTTTGCAGCTTCGATCAAGTACACAAAACCGCTTGCCCATCCTGGAGGAAGGGAGCTCAGGGTTTTATGAAGCCGAGGGAATTTTACATCAACCCCTGCAGAGGGAGCGTGCGCTCCCTGGAATCCCAGGATATTGAGGTATGGGAAGAGTGCAGCTGGTGAGGCTGAAGCTTCACTGGAGTGTGGGAGGGCTTTAGCTCTGCCAGCTTTGGACATCCTGTGCGTGAGAGACCTGCACCCGTGTGAGGCCTCTGTTAGCTGGGGTGCTGGGGATGCTCCTGAAGGAGCTGTTTTGTCTCCAAAATCACAAGCTGAAACCGTGTACCAGATGATCAGTACAGAAGCCATTCTTGTGCTTTTGAGAGAGATTTCTTTGATTGAAAGTGGGCAGAGGAAGGATGAGGACAGGAGGTGGCTGTAAGAGATGTGTCATTGTATAAAGCAGTTTGCTTTTCTTCCTGGTCTCATTTCTCCTCTCCTGGGGAGCAGATGAGTTGTGTTCACTGCAGGGATCTCCAGGGCAGACAGAAAAAACTCTGCAGCCATGAACTGCCCAGCCCCTGCTGGGCCACACTTTGCCCTCCATTTCTTGCTGTAAAGCTGAACTCGTTCTGTTCAAGACAACAGATTTCTTCTGCATTTATGTCATTGCAGTCAGATGAAAAATTGGCCCCTTAATTTGAATACAGTGGTGCATAGAGCTTTACTCTAATGTTT
>NW_008239324.1:14200879-14201840 GCF_000691975.1 Corvus brachyrhynchos
TTGCTTAATGACCTCGTGTTCTGCCCAGCTGGACATGAGAAGAGCAGTACTTGGAAAGCAGCCTGTGGTGAAATGCACCCCTGCTCCCACCCCAGCATGATCCTGGGCCTTTTTCTAAAGGGAACAGGAATGATATAATTTATTGGCCTGGTTTTTGGTGCTTGAGGTGGAACAAATTTCCCAAGGGCCTCCTCTCCTTCTTCCTGCAAGAAGTGGAGTTGTGCTGGGTTATGAGCACCCTGCAGCATTGGTTTGGGACACAGGGAGCAGCCTGCTGAGAGTCAGGGTCTGGTTCTGTTACTGAGGGCACTTGCCAGTGGGCAAGTGGCTCACAGCAAGAGTGGTGAGGGCAAAAGATCTTATGAAGGAAAAACAGCCCTTAATGGGGCAGGTCAGCTCTAGTTTTTCTCCTTCCCTCTGCTTCCCATTTTGAGCTTTAATGTTCTCAGACTTAACCCAGAAGTTGTTCTTGCTGCAGCCAAATTCCATCCCACGATGCTGCTGTGGGCATCAGTTTAAGGACAAGAGGGCTGCAGCTCCGTCTCCCAGGCAGAGCCGTCCAGTCAGTGCCTGGGCAGCAGTTTTGTCAAGCAAGTGCAAAGGGGGACAGTCATTGTGGAGACCTGTGGCATGAAGGACCGAGGGAGCTGTAGGGAGAGGGTGATCACCCACTCTGTAGGGCAGGTGGTGGCTTGTGCCCTTCAAGGCTGGGGAAAACCAGCTGAGTTCTCAGGCCAGGGCAACAGTACCATGGGAGAGAAGGGAGTCATTTTTACTGAGACACTGTAGTCTGGTGTTCTTTGAGCCTTGGTGAGCACTGGTCCTTGTTGGCAAGGCTCCCCCAGAGCTCATGGATCACTGGGACTGTTCCAGGAGTCCTTTCAAGCCTTCTTGGGTAAAGGAGGGGCTGAGGCAGCTGTGGGACAAGTGCTCTGCCTGGGGCACATGGCAGCCTCTGGGG
>NW_008239324.1:14202171-14229918 GCF_000691975.1 Corvus brachyrhynchos
TCTTAGAGGGTTGTGAAAAGCTGCTGCATCCACAGGCACCAACGCCTGTGCTGGCAGCCTCCTTGCAGGACCCCCTGAGAATGCTAAGCCTACAATTCCTGCATCTTGTTTGTGCCTTTCACCTTTGTCCTGGGGATTTTTAGAAGTGTGTGTGAGTTGCCATTGTGGTGGATGTTAAGGAGTTTAAAGTTTCTTCAAAGGTCCCTCTGAAGGTGCATTTGATTCTGTCCCTTTTAGAAACGTGAGGAAGATACTCCTGTGTTCTACTCCAGCTCCAAACCCTGTGGGATAGTCCAGCCTTTCAGCGTAGCAGAGATTCCAGTTACAATCGAAGCCCAAAAATTGGGCAAGTATGACACCAATGTCCTTATTGGCGTGTTCGGGGATGAAGGAAACCCGCTGGTGAGTGCAAGGGGAGACGTGTGCCTTTGTGCAACTCGTCCTGGCAGGGTGCAAAGCGTACAGGGATTCTTCAGGGAAAACAGGCACAGGCTGGTGTGGAGAAGGACAGAAGGGATTGGTGGCATACACAGCTCATGCCTTATAGGTGGTAATCTCAGTGTCTGACACAGCATATCGTTCATCTAAGCTGGAATTGAGGATAATTTTAGTTAATTAATCTTTAAAATGCTATTAACTTTGGAAACATCTGTTTAAAAATGTCATCTCTGTGAGCACAAAAGAGGATGTCAGAAGATTCTGGGAACCTTGAGCTTTCTGTAAAAGAAAGGAAAGCTGGCATTTGGAAAGCAGTTGCAAGGATTTAAACATCTTAAAACATATGGAAATGATGATGCCAAATCCCCTGGATGGCACCATCACACTGGGCCAGTGTGGCACTGCATGTAAATCAGTCAACAAGGAGGGCCAGGCAGTGCAGGCTGTGGCAGGGAGCCTGAAGTTTGACAAAACAGTTGCTTTTAACTATCATGCTCCTTACCTTAAAGAGGAGGGTTTCTCCCCTCCAGAATAACCAGTCGTTTAACTGTCAGCCTGGTCTTAACTACAGAATTTCTTGCAAGCTTTTACCTTTGGGCCAATAATTTGTAGTTTGAAACTTTCTCTTACCGTAATCCTTTTTAATTCAGAGGTGAATGTCTTTTTTTCTTCTTCCCCCCAAAAGCCCAGCTTTCAGCTGGAGAGTGATAGTTGTCCCTAAAGAAATAACTTGAGGAGGATTGAGCTGTTTAAGCCTTTTTAGCTTTCCCTGTTGTGGTTTGTTTTGGTTTTTTTTCCAAATCTTTCTTGCCTGTTTTCTGGAACAGAGACAGGTTTTACGGAGCACTGGAACACGGGCAGACATCTACCCAAGTCCAAGACTGATAGAAGTTGGCATGATCGCGGCTCTACATCGTAATACACACACCTTTCACCTCGTCAATGAGGGTTTAGTCGCTGCAGACTTCAGGATGAAGATCGTAAGTATCTGGGAGGCTGTTTTCCAGGGAAATTGACTGGTCAGTAGAAGCCATTACTTGGTTTTTATATGTAAGATTGCCATATCGTCCTGTGTGAGAGGAGGCAAGATACTCCAATATTCCATCTGAGCAAGGCAAGAAGAACCTGGCTCTGGGCTGTTTTAGCTGGGGCAGCCCTCAGTGAAATCAGGTGCAGAGGTATTAGAGCAGAAATGAGTCTGGACTGTGTTGACAAGTTCTCCCTTAATTTTATGGAAGGTCTTTAGCTGTGTGCACATTTTTGGAGCTCTGAGATCAAGAGAAGCCGGTGGCCCTGTGCTCCTGACAGGGCACGGACTTCCCCATGGGTTCCCCTGCTCCATCTACATTTGCTTTGTGCCAAACTGCTGTTAATGGCAGAAACCAGGGGGTGAGATCTGCCCTCAAACTGCTCGTGGGGAGGCAAGTTTCACACACCTGCTGTGGGTCAAAGCAGTAGGGCCCTTGCACACAAATGCACCCGTGAGGCTTGTGCAGCCCCAGAGCCTGTGGGCTCTGTAGCAGTGAATATCTCGGGAGACCTCCTGCAGAGAAGGGCTGTTTATTTCGTGGGGGCCACACAGGGGGATGAGCTGCAGGGCCAGAGCTGGAGCTGCTCCTCTGGCAGGAGGAGCAGGGCTGGTGCAGCCGGGAAGGGTGCATGGCTTGGGGCTGAGCGCGGTGTGCTCCCTGCCGGAGGGGAGATCTGGGAGAGGCTTGAAAAGAGCGTTGAAAAGAGGTTTGATCTTCTACGTATTGGGTGGGTTGAACTTGTGGAGCTTGGGTAAAACCTGACACTGTGGACTTGTTTGTGTCCGTGGATAAAGCGTCAGGCCGTGTGGGAGAGTCCAGGCTCAGCCTCCTGGGCCAAAGAGGAGCGGGGTGAATTTTCCTCTTGCTGCTTTTCCAGCTGTTTGGGGCATAAACAAACATAAGCCCAAAGTGGGGGATTGCCAGGGCAGCTTTCCCTGACTCCACAATGAAATTCTGCTCTCCACCTCTGCAGGGAGCAGAGCACCTTGGCTGGGTGTGGCCGGCATGGAAAGGATGGGGTTGGCATGCTCGTACCAGGCACTGACCTGCAGAGCTGTGTCAGTCCAGCTGTGCTGCTGTAAAGGCTTCGCTGCCTCCCCTGGGCAGTTCCAGCTCTCCTGCCCCATCTGCAGAGGGAGGTCCATGAGAAACCAGAGGATGAGAATGCTTAGGAAGGCCATGCCATGCCCACAGGGCACGCCTTGCAGGTGTTTTCCTGCTTCCTGCTTTCCTGCTCTGCTCTTACCATTTAGAGCTGACTTTTCCAAAGCAGAGGGCACTGGGGCACCCCTCTACAGCTGATGGTCAGTGGGAAGCGAGGGCTTCGGTCCTTTAGGGGATGTTGAAAAGCACTGACTTGGGAAAGGAGACTTTGGGGTTTTGCTCAGCTGGCTTTGCAGAGTTATTCCTGAGGCTGTCAGCAGTGTCCTCCAGCCATGTGGCTGCTGGGGTGGGATTTGAGCAGTCCTGGCTTCCTCTGGCCTTGAGCCTTTGTGCAGACCCAGCTCTGCTGTCGGGAAGCCAGGAGAGAGTAAATATTTTCCCTTGGCAAGCAGTCCAAAGAGAGACTGGAGGGTGAATAACCGTCTCCTGAGGAGGAGCATCCCTTGGCTTGATCAAAAGTGGGACAATGACATGAGTCTGTTAAAGGAAGGTAAAATACAGGTTGTATACGCTCTTGGAGAGTTGCTGTTGCCAGACACCACAGCTTAGATTTAGGGAAATTAAACCTTTATGGTTTTTACACTCGTCTCCTTAGTCTTCCTGTTTCCTGCACCTCACAGTAGAGCAAGGTCTGTGGTTTCCATCCTAAGTTGGTGTTTGGCTTGTCTTACAGGCTGGCAAATGCTCCTGCTGGAGTATTGAACCCAGTAAAGGAGTGGTCCCCCCTAATGCTGAGGTGTCTGTGCTTGTCACAACAAACCTGAACGACACAGTCCAATTCCTCGACGAGGTGAAGCTGTCCATTGAGAACAGCCCTGTGACCATCCTCTCTGTCCGGGCTGTGGGCATTGGCACCACAATTGTCACCGACAAACCTCTCGCTCCAAAGCTTGACTTTAAGCCTCACTTTCAGGTAGGAGCCTCTCAGCTTCCCCTTCTCCTGTGGGTTCAGCAAGGAGCAATTTTTCCATAGTCCTTCAGGCTAGATCTTCATCAGTACTCAAGGTTGCAGCTCTGTTTCCCTGAAACCACAGGAAGTCCTTTAGAAATACGTCCTCTGAGAGTCACTAGATATCCTGGAAAGCCACAGAAATGGAAAAGCTGGAAGACCTGTCTGTGGCTGAAGCTTTGAGCTTGGGCCGCCTTTTGGGCGGAGGTTTTATTGCAGACTGTGCAGTCAAGGAATGCCATCAGGGTGCTGAAGCTGAGTGATCACAGGGAAACAGCAGCTCCTGTGACATCTTCCACCTCTGCTTCTCCTCTAGCTTCAGTCCCTGCCGTTACCAGTTCAGAGTGACAAACAAAGGACGACGCATCCATCGGCTGTACTGGACCACTCGTCCCCCTGCCCTCGGAGGCACCAAGAGTAAAAATGCTTCGCAGACCCCCAGAGCTGGCAGCCCCGTGTTTAAGCTGCGACCGCTGCACATGGACCTGAGGCCGGGCCAGACTGTGGAGATGGTGCTGGAAGGCTGCTCCAGCACTTCCCAGGTGAGGCCCCTGCCAAGGGCTGAGCCTTCCCTGTCAGGTCCCCTCCACTGGGGCTTCTTCTGCAGTCCCTTGACGTTTGCCTGGGAAAGGAGCCAGTGACTTGAAGAAACTGTTTCAAGGCCAGTTGCATTCCTTGCTGGCCACCATCAGTTGCTACGGCTCTTTTGTGTTTCTATAGCTACCATAAACCCAACCTGCTGATCCAAAAAACCAGGCTGAAGGAAGTATTGCTCCTTTGGGCAAACGGGAGGTTACCGCTGTCCTGTGCTGAGGCAGAAACGAAGAGCAGAGAAACTGAGTTAGACTAGAAGCCCGGGCAGGAAGTAAATTTAACTAGTGTCAAGTGGTTTTTGCGAGGGAAGCAGGGAGTAAAACGAAAGCCCTGTGAATGGCAGGAGTGCCTGGGAGCAGCATTGCTTTTCCTCTGAAGACAAACACAGGCAGAGGGCTGGTCTAGCCCTGAGTCCCGGAGGCGAAAAACACAGTGTGCCAGCTCTAATGATCAGTGTGTGTGTGATGTCCATCTGCGTGGGAAAGTGTTCCCAGGGATCATTAGAATTGACAAATTGACTTTTGTCAACTTTTCTATTACTGCTTGCCCCAGTCTCTCGGGGCAGACAGGTTTTGCAGCACCCTTGGAGAGCAACTCGGGAGATTTTAGCAGAGTCTGGAGGTGTTCTCCTACCCAGACCTTTCTTCCTAGGGGAAATGCAACTCTGCAGAGAAGCTGCCAGCTAACCCTGGTATGCATTCCCTGGCCCCAGGAGCCCTGGGCACAGATATTTAGAAGAAATAGGTGGCAGCACAGAAGGAAAAGAGGGCTATTGAGGAGAGCAGAGACTAATTACAGTCAGTCCTAATAAGTGACGGGAATAGGGCCCATGGGAGGCTGGCGAGCCAGTGTGGGGTGTTTGGCCTGCCAGCACCCACTGGGTGACAAGTGACTCTTGCATGCAGGAGGTGAAGGAGCGGCTGCTGTGTCACGCCATGGTGGGGAAAGAGGGCGTAAAGAAGCAGATAATGCAAGTGGATGTCAGCTGCGAGTTCATTTGCCCTGCTGTGAAAATGTCTTCTAGAACAATCACCTTCTGTGGGGAGAAGGTAAGTCTCTGGATTGCATCCTGGCATTTAAAGGTGTATCTGTTAAATTGGCTGGAAGTAAACAGAGATGCACTTCTGGGGTTGAAAAATGTGAATTGCATTGGAAGGGGAAGGAGGTCTGTGGCCACTTGAGGTTGTTTTTCCTTGTCTCCTGTTGTTGTAGAAACCCAGCGATGAGCTGACTCTGCAGTACCAGCCTTTGTCTTTAAAAAACACCTGTGCCCTGCCACTCGACCTTCTGCTGTACTTGGAGCAGCCATTCATGGTCTGCGATGCGGACCAGCAGCTCCTCCCTGCAGATTCCAAGGTGAGCATCTGTGGGCTCCTCCAGGGGGGTTTGAAGAGGAGGGATGTAGTGGTGCCTTTCTGTTGGGAGGTCCTTGAGTCAAGAAGTTTATTCTGTAGTGTCAGCAGTGGATTGGCCTGAGCTGCTGCATCAGCAGAGCTGCTGAAGGAAGCAAAATCTCGTCTGAATTGGTAACATCCATGCTGGCTCTAAGACACGAGGAGAAGGGAGCAGGAAAGCAGATCGGGGCCAGGCATGCAGTAAAGGTATCTCCTGGAAAGCATCCCAGCTCTCCAGCCATCCCCTTGTATTGCTGCTGAGCACAGAAAGGGTAGCCTGAGAGGATCTTGGGCCAGAGTGTGGTGCCTGCAGTCAGACCCTCACTGTAAAGAAATGAGGGTGAACTGAGAAGCTGGGGTCACACTTTCAAGGTTTACTGTTTCCTGCTGTCAGACCTTGGGACTTGATCACAAAGGTGATTAATGCTCTTTGTCTCCTTGCAGCCCATGACGCTGGATGTAGGGGAGGAACTTCATCTCTGCATCCAATTTAACCCAGCTTATGAGAACGATTTGAACAGCTGAGTAGCAGAGAGGGCTCTCAGGGTGCGCTTCGTGGGGCACCCTCATGAGGAGCACATCGCTGTTTGGGGAGAAGTCCACTTCCCGAATCTCCGTCTCCAGGCCAAGGCCGTGGACTTCGGCTGCATCGTGAATGACACTAAAAAAGTGTTGTACATGGAGATGACCAACTGCAGCCCAGTTCCTGCCCAGTACCACTGGTCATTCCGGATGGACAGCCAGGTGAACACCATAAGGCACCTTTGCCCTCTGCTTAAAGCTCTTCTTCCTGGTGTCCTGTTTGTACTTTGCAAAGACCAAGGACGTTTGCCTGGGATTTGACGAAGTGTTTTTCAGTTTTCCTTGTGGAAATAACACTGACCAGCCATGGTCAGGCTGGCAGTTCAGGGAATAGGTGACCTCCAGCAGTTTGACAGTGGGCTGGAAACAATGTCCTCCAGCCAAACTGGGATTGTAAGACATTGCCAACACCTTTCACAGAGCCGATAACCTGGAGCGCTGCTTTATCTCTGGAGCGACAAAGCCATGCTTAGGCACTTGGACAAGCAGATCTATAATGTGACCTCTCGTCCTTCCCTGCCAAGCTGATTTGTAGTGCTTTCCTACAAAGCACCTACACAGAACATGGTGCTGCTGTCCCAGTCTCTTACTGCTGCTTTGCCGTCGGCCCCATAGTGGTTTTCTATGGGAAGGAAAGCTTCTTTCTCAGACCTCTGTGGCCTGAGGGAAAGACCACCTTTAACACCTGTTAAACCACACTCTCCTTCCCAGAGCAGCTCTTTGGTGTTTGACAGAGATCAGCAGGTTCTGCAGCTTTAGCAGTGGCTGCAGCTGTTGAGGGGAGTTCCTGTCTGAACAGCCCTGGAAGCAGGGCCATCCAGGGCTGGGCTGTGCTTCCCAAGCCCAAGAGCAATCCTGCACTCATACTGGGGCACATCTAGGAACACATTTTGGGCAGTTCCTCCCACTGTGACCTCTCTGCAGAGTGCAGAAGTCTGAGCTGGGCAGTTTCCATGACAGAAGCGAACGGTTTTTCCATAGTGCCCCAGAAGCCAAGCCAAGGTAACCACTGGGCATTGAAGTGCTGCTGTTACCAAGAATGGAGCTCATCCAGAAACAGCTTCCTTTGGGGCATTAGGATCTGGCTCAAAGGCGATGACCTCTTGTAGGTACAAAAATGCTGTTAGTGAGGATCTTCTTGTTATTTTCTAAGTCCGTGAGAGATTTTTCTCTCTCACAGAAGAGGTAGCAGGGAATGTGAACAACCAAGCCACCTGCAACCTTGGAAAGTCTTGTTTATGGTATAAGTAGAAAATATTTTGATAATGGATGTTTTAGGATTTTGGCCAATCACCCCCAAGGGGTGGCTGGTCCTTTGTCCAATTAGACTATGAAGAAAAAAGTCTATAAAGGAGTTTGTAAAATAATTAAATAAATCAATCTTGCTGCACAATTCCTGCCTGCTGGATCTTCTCCTCCTCCTCCTCCCTACGGCTGCGGGACACGGTGATATACTGTAGGAACCAGGCCTGTGGTAATAACCTCTGTAGCTCTGAGGAGGGTTGTGTTTGACTGTGTGGGGAACACTTGCAGCCTGGCACAGTGTCAGGCAGGCACGGCTTGAGTGTGTCCCCAGCGTGGCATTAGAAACACAAGCAGAGCACCTGCTGTGATACAAAGCAGGGAATGTGACCTGAGTTACCTGGGGGTGTTGGAAAGTATTAACTTGCCCCTAGCCCTCCCAGCAGTGTTGGGGAAACATTCCAGATAAACACCAGGGAGAGCTGCAGAGCTTCTGGCGTTGGCCTTGAGGGGGACGAGGAAGGGTTGGCGCTTTCAGGCGTGTGCCAGGGGGGCTGTGCTGGCTCATCACTGGCCAGATCTGCCCCTTGCTGTTTTAGTCTCACTTTTTTCACAGTTTCTCTGTCTTTTCCTTTCCTGCTGTGCTGTTTGCCTCCCCATGAGATCTTCATCTCTGTCCTCTGTAGTTCCTCATTGCAAGCAGTTACCAGCTGGCTGCACCGCTGCAAGCCCAGCATCATCCCTGGGCTGCTCTGAGCATGGACCTGCTCCAGTCTGCTTTGGCAGTGGCTGTTACTGAGCTCACCACACCAGCACCCAGCCAGGGGCTGCATCCCGATGAGGAGCTGCTCTTGCAGGCATCCCTCTCTCCCATTACAGGGCCATGACCGCAGTTATGTTATTTTCCAGGTTCCTCCCTTCACCACCTGCATTCAAACCCTGGTCATAGAGGAAGGAGCAAGTGTTTCCAAGGAGACGCTCCAAGTCTGCAGGTGTGGAGGAGCCAACCGAAGCCCTGCAAGCAATGCAGGATCCTGCCCAGGAAGATCCTGCCCAGGAGAATCCTGCCCAGGTGAATCCTGCCCAGGAGGATTCCGCCCAGGGGGATTCCGCCCAGGGGGATTCCGCCCAGGAGGATTCTGCTCAGGAAGATCCTGACGAGGAGGATCCTGCCCAGCAGCCAGCAGATGCAGAGGACTCCCTGGAAGCAGAGGTAGATTTTCTTGCACACCTACCACTTGTGTTGCCTCCCCAGCTTGCCACCAAAAAGTCATGCTTGTGCTGACCTCCCTTTTTGCTGCCCTGCTGTCCTGTGCCGTGAGAGAGGGCTGGGCAGCAGGGCCAGTAGCTGGACATGGGGTATCTGGGGAGGGAGAAATAGGAGAGTTTTGCTTGGAGAAGCCCACTCACTCAGATCCTACAGACCTAGGCTGAATTTGGGATTTTCTTTTGGCTTATTTTCTTTACAATGTCAAATGAGGTCTTTATCTGCATCGTGATGAGAAGGCTTCCAGCTTCCTGTGTGTGTCAAGCCATGATGAGCCCTGATCTCCATGTACCCGCTTCCCAAGCCGGCCTGAGCGCTCCCATTTCTGCCTTCACCCAACAGCTGGTGTTGCAGTCACAGCCCCAGAGGTGTCTTTTATAGAACAAGCCTTTGCAAAGTGACTGTCTCTTCCTCTGAGCAAGGAAAAAGGCCTTTGCTCTGCCAACTTGCCTGGTGAACATCAGCGCTTTGGAGTGGGAAGTGGCCCCTTGTTCTGCATCATGTGGAACAGAGGCTGCTCATGGGGCAATAAAGAAAAAGATGTAAGGAAGCACAGAGGAGTTTCTCAAAGCCCCAGTGTTGGCATTAAGTTTAAGGAGAGGGGTTGTACCTGCCCACACACAAACCCCTGTTGCTTTAACTCTGCACATTTTTTTCTGAATCAGGGGAAACAAAGCCCTATAGATGCAATGAATAGCATGGCTGAATGTTTTCAGACAGAAGCCTAAAATCATCTTTATTTCCTGGTTTTTGCCATGTTGGATGCACGAGTAAACCAGGGAAATTCAAGTGGCCATCATAGAATCCTGGAACGGTTTGGCTTGGAAGGGACCTTCAGAGACTATGTAGTTCCAACCCTGCCTGCCTCAGTGCTGGGGGCACCCAGTTCCCTCGTGCAAGTTTGATGTAGGAAGTGTAGATGGAGCCCAGGTCTGATCTGTGAGTGGGCTTGGACCCACACTCGACTGCTGGCATGGACATTTCCACACTTGATTTGTGCCCAGGGCCCTTCTGCAGTGCTTCTGGTGTGGTGAGGTGGTGGAGCCTGCAGCAGAGTGATCTTGCTCAGACCAGCCAGCTGCTCACTGCAGCCCGTGGTGCTTGTTTTCCAGGAGCTATCATGCACTGCTGTGGAGTCTTGGAGGCTGGTGGGGAGGAGGGGGACTGAGTCGATTCACAGCGGTGGGGCACCTCGACTTGGGAAAGCAGGAGGTAAGTGGGAATCTGTCTCACTTCCATGTTTCCAGTGTGGAAGGTGGTTGTGTAGCCCCCACTCCCACTGGTGGCCCTCAGCATAGCCCACAGAGGGGCCTCGCATCCCTCCAAGCCCATCACAAAGCTCTGCTGAAGCAGCTGGTCACTGGAGAGGCCATGTGAGATATCTTGTAGGGCTGCCCCAGAATGCTCCCTGTGCAGCACCTGTGGAGGGCATAGCTCCCATTTACCTCATCAGGTGGTTGACAGGAAAGTTTTGTAGGAACTTTTGCTGTAGCAGCTTGAGAGAGCAGCATGTAGATCAGAGAAAGAGGGAAAAGCCTCAGAAGTCAGATGAGCTGGGCTGGAGTCCTTCCCCCAGCTCCAAGGGCTCCCGCCTCCGAGTCTCCTGTTTATCTGAAGGCAGCAAGAAGTGTTTCTAAAGGCAAGTTCTGCAGCAGAGAGAATTTCTTGCTGGCTTACTTTCATGTAGTGTATACTCATCGTTAAGTGACGATGGGAGAAGATTTTCCCCATGGTCCCTCCACTGGTCAGTGGCACGGACACAGGATGAGAACTGGGTGATTCTGGCTGTGTTTGGGGAGTAGGCCCCTCCAGAGCTGACTGTACTTTACTCCAAGCCACAGCTGCTCTTCTGCATGCATTTCCACGCTCAGCACCTCCATCTCTCCTCCCCTCCCTCCAGTTTTTCGATGTCCTGCCCCTGTGGGGTGTGCTGCCGCTGGGCCAGAGCGAGCTGGTCACCTTCAGCTTCTTTAGCCATGCCAACATTGTCGCCTGTGTCACAGCGCTGTGCCACAGGGAGGGGGGCCCCACCTACGAGGTGGAGGAGATCAACCAGGGGCTGCAGGTACTGCACGCTTTTCCTGGCACAGCTCCTTGGCTTGGAATCACGGCCAGTGGGTTCCTGCCCACCTCGATGCCAGGCTCTGTCCCCTTCTCAGCTCCTCTGTTGGCTCTGGGGCTTAGAATACAACCTCTGAGGGATACATCCAGCATCCAAGCTGGTTTAAAATGGCCATCTCCACCCCTCCCCTCGCTGAGGGACATAATGCCCTCCTCTTCAAGGCACCTAACACTGCCTCCTGGGGCAGGCAGGGTCCCAGTGAAGATGTCCAGAGGGACATGTCCCTGAGACATCCTTCCACTGATCTGCTCCTAAAGCTTGAGCTCCAAGGAGATGCTCTTGTCTAATGCTCTTGCTTGAGCTAGGGAGGAAGTTGGGCTTTTCATCTGAAGAGAATTATAGCCCTGACTTACTTTTCTTATTGGTGTATGATTCCATGAAGTGTTTCTCTCCTATTCTGGAATGTAGGGGTTAAGCAGGAAAAAGTGTTAGTTTAAAAAAAAACTTTGCCTATTTCTTATACCTGTATGATGGAGACAACATGGTTTCTTCTCCAGTGGTCCTGCCAACCTTGCAAGTTCATCTGAGGATAAAGAAACGGAGTCATCTGTATGTTCTTCAGAAGACAAACCTTGAAAAGTGCAGTCCCGAAATTGTTTCAGAAACTGGGAAGCTCTTTATGAAGTTGTTTTCTCACTCTAAGCCGATGAATGCTTTTACATGTGATGATGTGGAATTTCAGTTACTCTGTAGGACTCAATGAATGAATCGAAGAACCTACTACTGAGTGATAAGAACCTTGAGGATTGGCATTGGCACACCTCGTTGAGCAATAAAGCAGGGAAAAAAATGTCGCCTCAGTAGAGGGGGCCCTTTCACCATCTGCTCAGATGCCTCAGGGGAAACCCAGGGCCCTTTTCCCCTCCAGGGGAGCCTCTCCAAACCATGTTCAGGAGCTGGGCTGCTGCTGCCCAGCCCCGCCCTGCCTCTGCAACTGCTCTGGCATTTTTTGCTACTCTGTGGCCCCGCAGCCCCTGCCTGCCGGGACGCCCCGCAATTCCAGCTACCGCTGTGGCGCTTCTGTGGAGTTTCTGATGTATCTTGTTTACCACTCTGGGATTTTGCTTGTCCCTGCTGTTCCAGCTTGCTGCTTCCAAGGTTGCTGCTACAGCTGATTTCGCTATTCGGAGGGGCACCGGGACTGGCTGCCCTGTGAGTTGTAAAGCAAGCCCCTTTTCCATCCCTTCCACCGGTGTGTCTGCCAGCGTGGGGGAACCATCGCACGCGCCCTGCCCGGCCGGGAGCCACCAGCGCGCCCGGCGGAGCTGCACTGAGGCCGGGAGAGGCTGGGGCTGGGTTCTGCTTCTGTTTGTTGTTGCTGCCCGTGGTGTTGTTTGTTTGCATTGCTATACATATTAGTAAAGAACTGTTATTCCTTTTTCCGTATCTTTGCCTGAAAGCCTCTTAATTTCAAAGTTGTAATGATTTGGAGGGAAGGGGGTCACGTTCTCCATTGCAGGGAGGTCTCACAGACACCTGTCTTTCAAACCAAGGCAAGCTGACAGTTAATTTGATGCTTTAACAGTTTATTAACAATATATTGAAGAAGTCATAAATAGGTAGTTGAAAGCAAAAAGAGTTCTTCACTGGAGCTTGGAAGGGTGGCTGCAGTGGTCTCTGGTGAAGAGTGGGAGACCATCAGCAGCATAAGCCGTGATGCTGCCGGCTCCTTCCAGATGCTCCAGCTGCACAAATGCTGTCACTGAGGTGTTGGTTTCCAGTGGACCTGCTTCTTGGGTCCTTGGCTTTTCTCTGTCTGCTCCTGGGCTTTGCCTTTCACAATCACACGTGCTTTCTTCTGAGTTGGCTTCAGGTTAGGAATCCTAGGAAGAAAGGCACTGGTATTAGCCAGACAAACACTTCCAGCCAGCTGCTTTTTTGGCTCCTTGCAGAGCACACAGTGTTACATCCTCTCTCTGTGCAAGCAGTGAGCAGCAAAGTAAACAACTGCACTCGCTGTGTGGAGGCTGCAGAGGTGGAAGGGCAGGAATATGACCAGTTAAGTGCCTGGGGACCAAGTGCAACACACCATGTTCTGTGTAGAGAAGCAGGCCTTGCTTGTCCCAAAAGGAAGCAGAGCTAGGGACTGGCTGGTTCCTTGACAGCATTCTGGATCTCTCATTCCAGATTTTGCAACCCTCCAGGAGCTTAATGTTTCATACAGTGTCTTTTCCCAGTGTCTGCCTGCTTGCTTTTACCAAGGCCAGATGATGATCTTTCTGTGCTCCTGTATGTAGGTGTTTCTGCTGCCTCCCTGGGGCTGCTTGTCTCCAGGCCCACCCTCCCATCCCAGTCAGAGGGACTGAAGGGGGGGTGTTAGGGGGATGAACCAGGCTGTGCTTGGTGGCACCCAGCAACAGGACAAGAGGCAATGGGCAGAACCTGAACAGGAAGTTCCACCTGAACCTGAGGAAGAACCTCTTTCCTGTGCAGGTGACAGGTTGCCCAGTGAGGGTGTGGAGTGTCCCTCACTGGAATTATTCCAGAGCCCTCTGGAAACAACCCTGTGCCATGTCCTCTGGGATGACCCCGCTTGAGCAGGGAAGAGGGACCAGATGACCTACTGTGGTCTCTTCCAACCTGTCCCCACCCTGTGATTCAGTGATACCTATCAGTAGCATGAATTGGCAAGTGCCCAGACATTTCCCACCTGCACTGCATGATGGTCTTAAACTTCCCCGCGCACTCCGGGGAGAACCGCACGTGAAAGGTCTGCTTGTGGCCAGGAGCAATGGTGCCCTGGGAAGGGTTGATGGAGAATAGGTCATGGACGACATCTGGGAAGACTTGCAGGGAGGAACCAGCATGCTGCAGAGAGAGGTGCTTTTGCTGCTGCTTGGAAGGCTGCTGCTGCTCCTGGAAATAGTGCTCCTCCTCCTCAAGATCTTCCTTTTTGGAATCCTCCTCCTCGGGATCCTGATGCTGCTCCTCAAAATCCTGCTCCTCTTCCTCCTCAAAATCTTCCTTTTTGGAATCCTCCTCCTCAGGATCCTGCTGCTGCTCCTTGAAATTCTGCTCCTCCTCCTTGAAATCCTGCTCCTCAGAATCCTGCTCCTCAGAATCCTCGAAATCTTCCTTTTTGGAATCCTCCTCCTCGGGATCCTGTTGTTGCTCCTCGGAATCCTGCTCCTCCTCTTCAAAATCCTGCTCCTCCTCTTCAAAATCCTGCTCCTCGAAATCCTTGAAATCTTCCTTTTTGGAATCCTCCTCCTCGGGATCCTGCTGCTGCTCTTCAAAATCCTGCTGCTGCTTCTCCCTCGAAATCCTGCTCCTCGGAATCCTGCTCCTCAGAATCCTCGAAATCTTCCTTTTTAGAATCCTCCTCCTCGGGATCCTGCTGCTGCTCTTCAAAATCCTGCTGCTGCTTCTCCTCGAAATCCTGCTCCTTGGAGTCCTGCTGCTGCTGCTCCTTGGAATCCTGATTCTGCTTGGCAAGCAGCTTGGCAAGACGCTGTTGCTCCTGCTGTTGCTCCCGCTGTTGGTCCAGCACCTCAGAGGGATGCTTCTGCTGCCTCCAGAAACGATGCAGCAGCTTTCTGCAATGCCTTATGATATCAGAGGAGAGGAACTTGCCTGCAGAGAGGAAGAGGACATCTTTCAAATACAAAATCCTATGCTCCCAGCAACTCTGCCTCCTGCTGCAGGTGGGTGGAAGAGAGCTGGGGATGCACTTGGAGCATCTCTGGACAAGTCTTGAGCAGGAAAGAGAGCATCTGGGCGCAGGGTCTCTGCCTGCAGCACACACTCCCGTGCCAAAACAGGAGGGTTGGTTTTAGACAGTGACTTTGCACTTGCCCTGGGGTGGGGAACTGCACACAGACAGTGGCTGCAGGGCAGCTCACTCGTTACCCCATTGTTTTTCCCAGTCTCAGACTTCCTGAAGAGATGACCTGATGTCCCCCTTCCCACTCCTGACCCACCACGTGGCTCTCCCCAGAGCCCGGCTCTGCTCCTTTGTGGAGCAGAAGTGGCAGAGCCAGAACAGAAGGGCTGAAAGGCAGCAGGGGGCAAGGAGAAAATGCTCCAGCTGCAGCTGGGAAGATGCTGATGAAAGTGGATGTGTGGACAAGGGTGAAAAAGCAATTCATGTTTTGGGGTGAAGTGGCAGGGTCTTCTCCCCACGCCCTCAGCTACCAAGTGAAATGCCCTTACGCATCAGAGTCTTCGAGTATGGCTTCTTCACTGCTTCTTCACTATCTGCACCTTCCACCCAGGAGTATTCCAGGGCTACCTTTCCTGTGTTGTGCATTGTGAAACTGAAAAGCAAGGAGAAGAAATAAAAAGAAAACATCCAATAAATATAAAGCAAATAGCACAGCAACATTGTCTGATGGACTCCTGGTACCACTTTCTGCTGAGGAGCATCTTCTTCCCCAGGCAAAAAAATCCTGCCATGCTCAGACTGCTGTCCTGGGTGGCCCAAAAAAGTATTTCAAAGTCTGGAAGTTTAAGAGGAAAGGGCCAACACATGGTGCCCAGGATGTCAAAGCTAAGGGGCTTACTCTGGACTTTAGGTCTTGGTTTGACTGCAAACTTATTCTTGAGCAGATGAGGACAGGGGACATGCAGTGAAAGCAAACCCATGGCTGTTCTCAGCAGAAAGGCATGGCAGCATTGAACCTCTCCTGACCACCATCTCCTGCTTGGCTTTGTGTACACGTAAAGGGGCCTGTGCTGATTTTGGCTGGGGTAGAGTTTTGGGAAGCAGGCATGGGGTCAGCCAGCCCTGGGCAAAGGCAGTTCCTGTTCGCAGGGCCCTGCCTGGCCTCCAGCACTCACGTGGCCGTCCTTGTCTGGAAGGGGAAGGTATCGTTGAACCGAACCACGACTCTGCTCAGTTTGAACTCGGTGTAGGCAACAAGGGCACTGAGGTACACCTCGGCCTCACGGCTGCTCTCCTCCACCACAGTGTAAGCCAGTTCTGGGACCGTCTCGACCACCTGGGAACAGAGGAGGGAAGAATCACTGAGCAGAGCCCAGAAAGCCAGGCTGAGAAGGGAATCTTTTGGCCTCCAAGATCAGCCTCATACAGGGACTAGAAAGGACCATTCACTTTTACTTCCCTGGAAAGATGACCAAATGGGGACTGTTCTGCTACAGTATTTGTTTCTACCCACTGATCAAAGCAGTCCCCACCACAGCTGTTAATATACCCATGAAGGCTATAGCTGTGTTCCAGTCCCTGTACTTCAACTTTGTAGAGGGACTGACTTTTTTCCTGGTTCCCTATAAATCCAGCAGGTCTCAAAATTAGGGTTAAGTTCCCCTGCTGGAGCTCTGTGGATGGAGAACCCCAAGACTGAAGAGTTCTAGAAAGCACTTTTTTCTTCTTGTCTTAGGAGCAAGTGCTCTCCAGATGTCATGTGTGGAGCAACAGCCACACTGCTGGGAGCTGGGAATGGGCATTTTGGGATGTGAAAGATCTCACCAGGAAAGTCTCCAACCGCAGATGTTCTGATAGAAAAGAGGATGGTTTAGAGGCCTTAAAATGGTCCAGAAACTCAGAAAGAACCTTCACCCAAGATGAGTGTGTTTGGCAATGAGAGTAAAAGCAAGAGCTTCTGGAGATGATCCTTTTCCAGACTCCTCCATACTGTCGTATAGTGCCTGGGCTACTCCATGATGAGATATCCCATACACTACAGAGATCACAACCAAAATCTCTGGTATCCATGCAGGCAGAATGTGGAGCTCACCAGCACATGCAGAAGAGTGTTTGTACTTCTCTCTACTTCAAAAGAAGAGACAGAGTGCAGCAGACTTAAGTCCTTGTTGGTGAAAAGGCACCAAATTGGATGAAGAGATTGCTAACACCATAAAATGGGATAGAATCATAAAACATTGTCTCCCATGCAACACGGGCTGCAACACTTGTGCTTGTGGCACAGACTGATAGTTTGTGTGTGGCTAAAAGTCTCTTGTCAAAAGGCTTCCCCCTCTCGTGTGAGTGTATCTGGTCACTGTGTATCCACCTCTCCCCTAGAGTGAGTGTATCTGGTCACTGTGTATCCACCTCTCCCCTAGAATGCACTGCTGGGGAACCTCACGGCTGTCCAGTGTCCAGAGGAAGCAGGAGCTGCTCAGTGGTGGTGGTATGGTGGCTCTTTTTGTAAAAGCTAGGGTGGCTTTTTTTGCTGTTTTGCTTCTTACCTTCTCATTTTCAGGCCATCTGGCACCTGGGAGTTTCCTGGTGGTATCCTTCCATGTGACAACACGCATTCCGTCGTCCCAGTCCTCAACCTTCGTTTGTGGCAGCGCACAGTTGATCTCGGCCACCTTACATTTCACAAGATGCCTCCTGAAGGTGGCTGGGACATCTGATTTCAAGGTCACTGTGATACTCTTGGCACAGCCAGGGTGGAGGTGCCCCACCTAGGGAGAATTAGGGAGTCAAGACCAAACTGGGAGCACTGCCAAGACTGGTACTGACAGCAAAAGGTATTAGCGCAGTAAATATCACCGTATCCCGCAGCCATAGGGAGGAGGAGAGAAGATCCGGCAGGCAGGAATTGTGCAGCAAGATTGATTTATGTAATTATTTTACAAACTCTTTTATAGACTTTTTTTCTTCATAGTCTAATTGGACAAAGATCAGCCACCCCTTGGGGGTAATTGGCCAAAGTCCTAAAACATCCGTTGTCAAAGTATTTTTCTACTGTACTATAAACAAAGGTAGCAGGTGTTCATGGTTTATAAACTCTGTGAATATCCTCTGTGTGAGAGAAAAATCTCTCACGGACTTAGAGAATAGCAGGAAAAATTCTTGCTAGCAGCAATATTGTATCTACAAAAAGGTACTGATGCAGTGAGCAGCTATGCCAGGAATCTGCACCTCAGTGTGGATTTATGTGAAGTTTGATAGACAAAAGTATGAACAGAAGGTTCCACCTCCCATAACATGGAGCATTTTCTGTCCCAGCCAAGCCAGGGACTACATCTCCTATGTGGCACTAGAATGGGCTATCACTGGTACGTGAGGACTCCCTGCCAGCTCCTGGGTACACCAGGGCAGGGCTTGAGCAATGGGGAAAGGCAGAGCAGTCCACACTCACCTTCGGGGAGAACCGGAATGGGGCATCTGCCTCCCACTCAAAGCACATGACCTTCGTACGGGTGCGGTTGGTGATGGTGAAGGTCCTGCAGTAGGGCTTTCCAACATGACAGTCCCCAAACTGGATGTGATTCACTCTGACAGCTGTTAAGGAGGAGAGCAAGGGATCTCAGCATGCAGCGAGGTCCACCCGCTCCCCTCACGTGCACAGACACCTGTATGTCCAATGCTTCCTTGCTCCAAGCCTTCCTCCCTCTGGGACAGAGCTCCCCAGACAGTTCCCCATCCCACCACTTTCAGGGAGACACCCTGACACATCCCTAAGCCAGCGACATGCAGCACAGCACACACTGCTCTGCATGCATGGCTGCCACACCCACAGGCCACCAAGTCCAGTGGGTGACAGCCAGGCCTGGCTAGAGAGAGAACACACATGATGAGACATTTTCCTCTTCCTTGCTCCAGCTTGGCAGCCTCTCCTCTCTTACCATCAATGATGTTTTTCTTCACACTGCTCTTAGCGTTCCTCTCCTTTGTGTCTTCCTCTAGTCCATCGAGGGTGAATTCATCCTTGTGGCCTTCACCCACCAGCTCTACTCGAATCTTGTTAGAGTAGATGTTCCCCAGTAACACATGTATGCTCCCTTCCAGACGTTGAGCCAGGGTGGGTTTGAAAATGACATCAAACTCTGCCACTTGCCCATGACGCAGAAGCAGGAAAGGCGTCTTTGGGTGCTTGCTCACTGCACAGCAATGGAAATCAGAGTTAAGGGCTACAGCTGTACAGAGGAAATTTTTCCATAGGGTATATGAGGAATAAGAGGTTGAAACCAGCTGCCTTCTAAGCACGTGTTCTCCCCCCAGTGGTTCCAGACCCTCTTCCTATGTTCACAAGACTCTCACCTCCAGACACATCACCATTTAAGCAGCTTAACCTCAGGTTAATGCCCAGCCCACATTCCATCTGCTTCCAGCCAGCTCCAGCCCTATGGAAAGCTGAGCCAAAGAGTGCTTTTGGCAGAAGCTGGCTGGCTGTGTGTTCAAGGGCTGCTCCCGTTCAGGCTGGTGCCTTCCCACATGCGGCAAAGACTTCAGAGGGTCCACTGAGGTAGTGACAGTGTGCCACAACTCAACCCACCATGTCTAGGAGAACAGAAGAACTTCCTACAACTTGCTAGGAGGAAAGCCTGCAAAGAGTCCTCAAGAAAAGCTTGGGGGACAGAGAGCCCAAGGAAAGAAACTGGGTCTAACATCTGGCTGCTGCTTAGACAAGCCAAGAGCAGAGCACACGTTTTCCCTCTGTACGTGATCACACTTCATGGTTAATGAACTTACCATTTTCAATGGAGTCCTCTTCCACATTTTCACTGTGGAATCTCTCGAGTGTGGCTTTCCTGGCTTTCAAAAAGAACACTCCCTGCTCATCCTCCAGTTGTAACATAAACTGAGAAAAGGGAACACAGAGCACAATGACGCTGGTGTGAGTACAGGATGGCATGTGGACTGGCACTGCAGTGCTGCGGGTCCACCATGGGAACCCAGCACCTCCCTCCACTACAAACAGCACTTAGTACATAAGTTAAGTCAAACCAGGAAAAAAGGGTGGATAGAACTGACACAGAACTAAACAGGACAGATAGTAATAAGCAGAATGTAATTAAACCACAACTAAGTTTACTTAAAACGTACTAAATTGGCATCAAATACAATCCAACGGAACTGGGAAATCACACATGTCCCTGAGAACAAAAGGGGACCTGAGAGACGGGGGAAAATACTCCACCACCTTTCTTGTGTTCAAATTAAAGAAGAAAAACTGGACAGAAAATTTCCAAGAACTCCCTTCTTGGAGAACAGACATCAGCCACTTGCTTAAAAAGAATTTCCGACACCTCTTCCCAAGTCTGCCACATTTTTTGGGACCCTTCCCCCATGCCACAAGCACTGGGTCCCAAACCAGACCATTCCTTGAGCAGGTCCTCACCTGGACAGGTATGATGCCATTGTTACAGATGACCAGGGGCAGCATCTCTGAATCCCCCAGCTGGAGCCTCTTGAAGCGCAGCACAGCATTTCCCCTCCGGCTGCGAGCACTTGGGCACACGACTGTCACCTGTGGCTCATGCCCCCTCCCACTGATGGTGAAGGTCAGGTGTTGGGGGTTAATTTTCAAGGGGATGCGGGGCAGGAGAGGCACAGAAACAATTTCAGCTGGCACTAACCCATTTCTCACTGGGCAAGCAAAGCCGCAAGGACCACCCACAGTGTTTTCCCTGCCTGGTGCTCCTGTACCCCACAACACAGCCTCCCACCAGCCCCTTCCCAGTCCACTCAGGGCCATTCACAAGAGGAATCTGTTCCAAAGAGCCACAGCCTTCCAGAATAACAGTCAAAAATGATTTCACTTAATTGAATCATGCAGTACAGCAGGTAAGAAATGAGGCACCAGATGAGATATGGCAGATCCCCTGGCTGCAATGAGATGAGACATATGTAACAAAAAAAAGCACAGCATGAAAGCAGTACAAGAAAAAGAAGGCAAAACTAAATCAGCATCACCATCAGTAAAGATTATTTCCAAGAACAGTAAAAAAGCAATTGCTTATTAGCAATTAGACTTCTCTTGCTCCAATTCAGCCACAAAATGGTTGAGGAAGAGCAGGTCAAAGCCCCAATACACAGATCCCAGGGCAGAGGAACTGGGCTCCTCTTTCATACCAGCTCCAATCACTACACAAAATAGCTTAATAAATGTCAGGGAGTCACAGAGGATCACTTAATTTTACAGAAACAAGGAGGGAATTGTGACTGCTGACTTGCTGGCACAGAAACTGCTTCATCTAAGTCTCTGTCCTTGGAAATGCCCAGCTCAGCTGCAGCACATCTCAGTAACTTCCAGTTGGCTACCTAATGTTGCCCTGTCTTCATAGTTCCTTGTACAGACTAAACCATCAGCCTCATTTTTCTGCTCTGCTCTAACAGCTACTGCCTCCCAGATCATCCCATGCCAAGCACTCTGCCTAAGGCTGCTGAAAGCATTAGAGTTAACAAGAGGTCTGTGCCTTCCCAATGGAGAGGCAGCTTTCAGAAAGGCCTCCCCCAATATTTCACAGGGTCAGTTACCTTTTTGGGATGACAAGGGAAGCCTTGAAGGTGCAGTCGTAGTTCCGCTCCTCTTGTGGGGTGAAGGTCACCGTAGCAACGGCATAGGATGAGCCGGGAACAGACAGCCTGACTGGATGCAACTTGAAAATGTTGTTGACAGGGCTTTTATCCTTGGGGGAACCCACAGAGCAGTGTTAGGAGAAAACACCTTTCAACATGACACAGTTTTACTCATAAATGCATCCCTGAGAACAGCCCCAGACAGTGTGCCTTCTTTCCTGCTTCCCTGGGCAGGCTCCCTCCCTCCCAGGGAATGCTGACCTTGTGCTAAAGCACTGTGTGTTCAGAGCACTGGCAGCTGCTCCAGCATATATGGGAGGTGGGCATATATGGGAGGTGGGCACTGCATGGAAAACCCTGCAAATAACCTAGAACTGGCCTTTACTCAGAAGGAAGAGCCAGGGAGCCTGAGGAAATGCTCTGCTTGGAGCCCTGGCATGTCAGTTCCTTACAGCCCCTCTCTGAGTGCGCTTCCAAGAGAGGTTCAGAAGGATTCGCTTCTCCCACCGAAGACCCAGAGGTGTGAGCCGAAACATTGCCCGAGACATGCACAATTCAACACAACTGTTCCCTGGCTCTGCTGCTCTCCCCTGCAGTTTGACCTGCACTGAGCTAGACTAGTCTGGGCCAGAGGAAGCAATGCATCTGGAGAACAAAGCACGCTCTCACACAGCCTTTAGAGGGTAACCATCTCCTTGGCCTCCTGTTCTTACCTTTCCGTGCAGGGGTTTGATGGAGAGGACCACGTCACATGAGAGACTGCTTGCACTGTAGATGTTGAAATGAGCTTCTGCCTGTTGCCCAACCAGAACGTTGCAGAAGATGAATTTGTTCTTATCTCTGATGAACAGGCCCTTGCTTTTCACTGACTGCAGCTCGTGGCTGAGGTTGGTGCTGCTGCAGATCGGGTACTTCTTGAAGATTAATGTGACGTCCTCAACAAGTGCTGTGGACAGACCAGAGGCATGAGCATGGAGAAGCCTCCCCAGTGAATTTATCTGGACACTGCTGGCCTCTCAGAAGGCTTGATAAGCCCTTTCTGCCCGGATGACTGCTAAACCCAGCCTAGGGTGGGGGACCTGGCTGTGAGGGTGGAGCTCAGTCAACCTCAGTCTTAAAGAACATTGCTTTCCTTTTATCTTTCCACACATCCCTCCCAGCCTGGCAGGGATGAGTCCACTGGTGGACTTGAAGAAGGCTGGAACCTCTGAGGATTTTAAGGTGGGACAGCAGGGCCAGTGTGCCTCTGTATCCAAGCAGCAAGTGTAGGTGCTGATCGGCAGCACCTCTGACCATGGGAACCTGTGGACAGTACGTACCTGGGGGCATCGGCAGTCAGGGTAAAGGTAATGCCGGGGGGATTGTCCATGGGGTCTCTGTTCGTGATGTCAAAGTAAACGTGCTCCTGACACGTCCTCTCCTGCCCTGCGAAGCACTCCACTGTGATCTTCTGCTGGCCCCACGGAGCGATGGAGCCGGAGCAAGGGGACACCATGAACGTGCCAAGACTGAGGTGACCCTGCAGAAAAAGTTCCAGGAGAGGCTGATGCCTAAGAGCTGTGCCTTGAGCACCCCAGCAAGGAGTGAGTATGCCCCGCCTTGGCCTCCAGCTGGGCCCAAGCACCCAGTCCCAGGGCAGGGAAGGATGACTCCATGGCCCAAAGGCAGCCCAAGGCTGAGACCAACAAGCCAGGAGGAGCTGCAAGCCTGTCCCAAGTGGCAGAGAGGAAGGAGTTTGAGTGTAAAGAATGAAGGTGGTAGCTGTGATCCTTCAACCTCCAGATGTAACACAGAAGAGGCAGAAATAGCTGTGAGAAATGATGGGAGAGAGGTAGGGGACTGGGAAGAAGAAAAAGCAATGTTGTCTGAGCTCTGCTGACTGGGAGTTCAGTGGGGGATGTTTTGGCTTCTGTGGTGTTCACAGACCTATGCTGGCTAGCAGCTACCAAACACAGGAGCTGCTCTCCTCCTTTGACCCCACAACTCCAGGTCAGAGCCAGAGTACAGGGCTGTCAGTGGGACTGAGCAGATAATGGCCTCCACCCTGCAGACCACGTCCCACCCTGTGGCAATGAGCCCCCAGCCTGGGCACAGCAGCCTCTTCTCACATCCCCTGCAGCAGCACTTCTTGGGGGAGCAGGAGTCACCCACCTGTGTCACAGCGCTTGATCTCCTTCCCACTGAGCGCTTTGGAGCCAATAGAGCAGATTCCCCTTGCTTTGAACTGAGAGGAGAAAGCAGAGGTATCTGTCATGCTGAGCTCCCCTGCCTTTCTCTGAGGCCAAAGCTGGCCTTCCTCCTCATGGAGGAAAGCCTTCCTGCTCCTGATGGCTCACAGAGAGCAGCCTGCAGCACCCATTGCTGGACAGAGCAGCTCTACCACCAGCTTCGTACTATACATGGGGATACTGAGGCATTTTTTTGCTCTCTCCCCAGGCCAGGAATGCAAATGGATGATTTGCATCCCTGGTCAGCCCAGTCTGCCCCATACCAGCCTTGGGGTGGTGCCTCCTCAGACACCTTTCTCTGGTGGTGCAGGGCTTCTCGTACCTTTCTCTTTGCAATGCAGGTGCATCCTTGGGTGCTTGGAGGATGTGGAATTTGAAGCTGAGCATGCCTTTGTTCTCCAGTATGACAGTCTGGGTTTTCCTGGTGCCCTTGACTATGGCACCAAAGTTGATGGGCGAGGCAGGCTGAATACTGTACTTGCTGTACACAGCTTCTGCTGACACCCTCACTGGGATGTTGGCAACAATCTGGCCTCCTTCACCTGAGCGGGCATCTATCACCTGCATCCACAGGAAGGGGTGGTAAACAAAGCAGAGGCCAGCCTCTACCCCTGCCCACAGCCTCCACCCCAGGCCTCCAACAGTTTACCCTCTGTGTTTAAACACCTCCTCCAGAGTCAGATTCTCAGCTCCGCTTAGGAAGCCTCCCAAATGGTTTTGAATAACTTTTTTTGTGTATGTAGGAGAGAGGATTGCCCAGTAAAAGCCTTCCTTCCAGAAGACACCTATCCTGTTTACGCTCCCAAAACACTGTGTGGTAACACAGCCTGGCCCAGGCAGCTCACCTGGCAGTATAGGATGGGTGTGTTCTTGAGGAGGATTTCAGTTGTGGGGTGGAAGAGCATCTTCACATTCACACCAGGCTGGGAGGCAATCAGCATGCCCGACTGAGGCTCAATACTGAAGTGAGATACCAAGTCTCGCATCCTGGGACCTGCACCTTTCAGTGTGAAACTGGGGAGAAAGGGAAGGAATGGAGACCTCTGCACTTAAAAGTACAGGTGCCAGCAGCACAGCCAGGACTTTGCATAGAACCAGAAAAAAAAGAAAACGGAGAGTCCAGCTCTGCTCAGGGAATCCTGGACCTTGACAGAGAGTGCAGACAATCACGAGGTTACTGCAAGAAACCTTTACACTGAGATTTTTCATTCACTCCTTTACAGAGTCTCAGAAAGAAAAAAGAGGTGGCCATCAAATAAAGGCAATGAATTTCAGCATTTCAGTGGCTGAAATTTCTGGGCCTCTCGTTTGTGTCCCCGCTGAGCTGTGAAGAACTGCTGGTTTGTGGTTGTATTCTCTGGTAAAATAGTTGAGATTAGAGAGCTGAGGTTTCGTATTTACCATGAGGATTTGTATTTACCATGAGGATTTGTATTTACCAGCATGGAAACAGGTTCTAGCCACTGACAGAGGGAGAATGCAGGCCTAGGAACCTGAGGAAATGCTCACTACCAGGCAGCTGGACTCACCTGTACTTCATGTCATATGACCCTTTGTTCTTTAGACTCAGGACTTTTGTCAAATTGTCCAGGACATTAATGGTTCCAAATTCCAAGCTTCCATCTGGACCTGCAGAAAACCCAGAGAGCAAGGTCAAAAATGGTATTTGTGAGCTGCTGCAGCATACACCAGGTCACAAGCTACATGGAGGTCTCGGCACAAAACCCTTTTCAGCAAGTTTCTGTTCTTGGAAGTGTTTTCTAGCTACTTGTCTGCCCTTTCTCTTCTTACTCAAAATACTTGCAGGTTTAGTAGCTAAGGAGCTTGGCTTCCATTTCCTCGCTTCCAAGCACAAATCCAATTACTTTATATGCTGTGCTAAGCCTGTGGGAGTTGCCAACTGCCTGTTCACGTCACTGTTGTTTCAAAGCCCCCAAATCCAATCTGCACATGAAGCTGCACACCTCAGAGTTCAGATGGGAGAGACTTAAGGCTGTCAGTGTGCTGACAATGCTTTACTCCACGCAGCTTGTGGGGTATGTGCTTTATGTATCCATGCCATCCTTGCATCCCATCCCATCCCGTCCCGTCCCATCCCATCCCAAGTGCTTTGGTTGCCCACTTCCCAAGGTAATGTAGTGCACCTGGACTACTTTGTTTGGGAGGCATCCACTGACCTTCAGGCATGTCGATGCTCAGAGAAACATCAGAGACCTCTGCAGAGATTTTGATGTTTTCAGCATGAACAATCCCCAGTATGTTTTCTGTATCTGAAACCTGAGGCAGCAAGAAACAAACACTGTTCAGAGTGCTCTTTTGGTAGACAGCCCGTAAGTCCTTGTTTCTGCTGGCTGCATCCCTCATGGCCTCCCCAGCTTCACAAGCATTGGTGGACTCCCAAGCTTTCCTAACTTGTTCATCTCATGGGCTGCCCCAGTGGAATTCTGCTGCAGTAAAAAATCCTATCAGCCCAACTCTGCACTCCTACAGCAGGGAACACTACTGCTAAAGCATCCTTGAGAGACACAGGGATGTAAGAACAACCCCAAGAAGCGTGAGGTGTCCCAGAGCAGGTGGCATTGACAATCCTCTCTGAAATGCAGCCCCCCTAAACCATGGGGAACAAAATCCCAGAGGGAGAGTTCGTTCCTCTATGCAAGAGGTTCAGACAAAGTCCAGGAGGAATGTGGAGATCATGCTGCAGTCTGTACAACCAAACAACCACCTTCACCCATTCCCAGGGACAAGGTGGTTGTGGTACAGGCTTGGGATGCAGTGTCTGGTTATCTGGGGGGATGTGGATGCACTGCATGTTCTGCAAACACTGCGTAGAGGCAGAAGTTGGGGTCACAGCACCCTTGCATCTGTCAGGTGCAGCTCTTCCTGACTCTGTCCCTAAGAGCACGCAGCTGCTCACTGTGCCCTGCTCTGTCGGGCAGGGCACAGTCCCTCTTACCTCTAGTCGGAGGGTCTTCTCAATGCTGCCAATCTGCCTGGCAGTGAAATTCAGTGTCACCTCCAACTCTGAGCAGGGATCAATGATGCCGTTCTCTTGTGACAAGGAGAAGTCCTCAACAAGGTCATCCAGCCCACTAAGCTGCCAGGCCATGGGCAGTAGGGCGTTGTTTTTCAGGACCAGGGTCCTGCTGTCAGTCCTGCAGAGACAGGAAGGCACTTGGCATCAGCTGCTGGATGGTCACACCACCCTCGCCACCGAATGCAATCTGGAGCAGCTCCATCCCTGCCCCAGAAACCAAACATTTGGTCACACGTCTTGGAGTGCTTGTGGGATGACTGACCTGTGCAGAAGCAACTTGTCAAAAGACAGCTCCTGGGGGATGACCTCCAGCTTCATGAGCACCCCATGGCAGGACAGGCTGAAGACCCCATGGGTGGGGTTCTTCTCAATGCAGCAGATGAGTTTGTCTTCCAGGAAGCCAGAAGAAGTGGGGTACGCCCAAATGGTCAGCTCCTGGACCCGGCCGCATGGCAAGAAATGGAAAGAACACTGGGGGTGAGCAGAGGAGCGGCTCCTGGGCACTTGTGTGGTGCCTGCTCTACCTGCCCTTCTCCTACCTGCTTCTCCTTTGGTTGCAGGGTCATGCTGGGAGGGTCCAAAAGGAACGTCTCTCCTCCCTTTTCATTCCCAAAGGAGAAGTGGACCTCTACTTCCATGGGGGAGATGTTGAGGATGGTTATATTCTCCGAGTTGCCAGGAAAGTTCTGGGCCTTGTACCTGTCCACAAAAGGGGAAAAAGCTGCAGAGGAGACTGTGGCCTTGCCACACATCGAGGAAAGCACCATGTGCCAGCAGCGGGAGGTGGTGCTGGAAGATCCACTCTAACAAACAAGTGAGGGAGATGGATCCCAGTCAGGGGCATGGTCGTGTGCTCAACCTTGCCTTACTTTGATGCCTTCCCCTGTACTTGGTGCCTCCACCCCAGAAGCCTTATGATGCACAGGCCACTTCAAGAGTTTTTAATACAACGTAAATTCAAAGGTGCCTAGAAAAATAACAGTACACCAGGCACATGGGTTCTTTCCCCTTCTTTCTTGGGGTGCCTTCCCTGCAGGGTATAAAGAAAGGCTTTTGGAAAAAGAGTTTAGCTAATCTCTTTCAGAAAAGTCATGAAACTGCTTTGGATTTCATGGGTTAGCTCAAAGTCTGAGGAAAAGAAATAGAAAGCATCAACTCCCAAGAGGAATATGAAAAGATAACAAATGACCCTTCTCTCAGGTGTGGAAATGACTTTGGAGTGAAAGAGGCACACAGAAATCCCAGACCATCCATCAACTTGGCTAAAGATTGTCTTTGGTTTTTAAATTATTTCAATTTCATTTCCTTGGGTTAGCCCTAGCCCTGCAGAACTCCCATGGGGACAAGAACTTCATGTTAAATATTATTTTAAAAAAAGTGACAGTAAAAGTAGAACTACACCAATAGCTTCAATGACAACGTGTTTAGGCAGACTTTATCCAGCAGTGAGGATGCAATGTCATTACAGGAAAATGTAATTCCT
>NW_008239324.1:14229934-14231452 GCF_000691975.1 Corvus brachyrhynchos
TCCTGCTGTAGGTTCCCCCTGACATCTACTGCAGGTCAGTCCTAAAACCTTATTACTAACTACAGATTAATGAAAGGTGTTAGGGTGGCTCAGCCCACTCTTGGGCCAAGACCATGGAAAGCCAATCAAACCAAGGTCATCCACTGGATAGATTTCCCCGCCCAAGACAGTAGGTAGGAGGGCAGATCAGAAGATGTGACTGAGGTCTAAGTCACCTGCCCCTGGGTGGTTCCTGAGTTCAGACTACCTCCCTCTGTTCTGGAAAGTTCTTTGTTCTTTAGATGTTTATTGGTTCCCTGTTGTGACTCCCGCCTCCCTTTCTTCCCCATTGGTTCTAGAAAATTGTATCCTCCCCTTTGCCTGTATCCCATTGGTTGCTTCCCTTATCCCCGCCTTGCTCCACCTCCCCATAAAAAGCTGTGTCCTGTACTTCTTGGGGCCTTTGCTGGTCCCGGGACTCTCTTGCAAATAAACCTGCTGGAACGCACACCAGAGGCCCCTCCCTGTTCCCTTGCCTCTGGGCTGACACGAGCCCTGACACTGGCTGCCTGTTGTGTCTCCTCTGAGGAGGAAGCAGCATGTGCGTCTATCCTGCGCCTCGCTTTTCCACTGAAGACGTTCTGAGGACGTCATGGAAGTGACGCTGCGTTCCCCCTGACTGAGGGCATGCCAGGGCTCAAACATTCGAGCCAGCCAGCGTCAGAAGGGTTTACAAAACCATCTACAGAATAATTGCTCCATCAGGTTACCTGCAGAGCTCAAAGCACTTCAAAAAGCACCATAGGGTTCATTTCCTAAGGGGTGAAGCTGAGATGTGGAGGGCGACAAAAGTTGCCCCCCAAGTCACCTTTGGGCTGGCAGCAGCCTGTGGCTCAGGCCACCAAGGCACCCACCAGGTAGGCAGAGTAGCTCCTTCAAGGCTCATTTGCCTCTTATCTGCTCAAGTTCACCCATCTGTCGTCCTTTAAACCCACGTGTCTCCCAGGACTCTGCCTGGGACTGCCCTGGACTGTGCCACTGGGACAGCATGTCTCCAAGTGTGTCCAGAGAAGTACAAGGCCCTGCAGATCCCACTGCAGCATCTCACTCCCTACAGCCAGCACAGCAGGATGCTCGCTCTGGAGCAGGGGGCACATACCATTCTCGTGATTTCCCACACAGCAGCGGTCCAAAGTGGAATTGCTTTGTGCTCTCAACATATTCCTTGAAGATGATTTCATCATCCTCTATGGTCTCCCTCCACTGTGGAAACACCAGCCTGGGCAGAGAAAGTGGGGAAGGAGGAGCTATGAGATGCTCCAAGTAGGAAATGTAGTCAGAAAGCCATAACCCTTCCTGGTGGCTGAGGTACCGTTTGCCTTCCCAGCTCCCAGCACAGGAAGAGATGCTGGGCGACCTCAGGCAGCATGATCTGCCCAGGCCAGAAGCCCCAAGGGGCAGCCCTGGCTGTGAGTTCAGGGGGCAGCAGTGTGGGAGGCTGCCAGGGGCTGGCAGGCCTTCCGGGGGGGATGGGGGGTG
>NW_008239324.1:14231464-14235327 GCF_000691975.1 Corvus brachyrhynchos
TGGCTAGTGCCGCTGCAGGGCAGCTTGTACAGGTGCTTCATTCCCACAAGCTCAAACCTCAGTGTCTGGTGAAACTTCCCCGACTTTGTGGGGCAGAAGCGGACCTTCAGTTCCACCTCACCCTTGGCAGGCACTATCCACCGGTACCGCTTCAGCCTGGCAATTAAAGAGAAGGCTTCAGCCATTGCTAAGGAGCAAATGAAAGAGGAGGTGTGCACTCGCCATCCCACGGAGGCACTGGCACAGGTTCGCTGCAGAGCTGGGGACAATGGACCTTGTTTGGCAAGAGGATCAAGAAGCAGAGCCATCACCTCCTCCTATGCAGCTCACCTGAGGAATTCTGTGGGGAGTGAGACACTTGGCAGCATGCTTTTCTTTGCCTCTGATGAACTTTTGGGTCTTGTGGAGGGATCCCGGGGACTTTGTGTGGAGATCTGGTTCTCCTCTGGAGACTCGTCTTTGCTGGCCACTTTATCCGTCTTTGGTTGGCCCTCGGCAGAACTGCCCTTTGCATCTGGGGTCTCGGCCTAGGGGGAGAGAGAAAAGGGAGGGAGAGGGAGAGGTGAGCCGTGCCCTGAGACATCCCCATCCTGGAAAGTAAAATAGGGGTTTGTTAACCAACAGAAGAGAGAATAAATAAGTCCACCTGCCCATGGACTTGGTCTTCCTTATTGGTGTTTGTTTTACCTAGGATACCCCTCCTCACTCAGGACCCTCTTCTCAAAGGCAGTTGACAGTTTTAAGTGATTTTTTTCCCTCTTGTCTTACAGAACTGCTCTGTGTCCAGCAGAGCTGTCTCTTTTGTCCCATTCCTGACAGAAGGGAAACCTGCAGACATGGGGCCCCATCACACCCTCACTGCCTCTCCACAATGATCCTTTTCCATCCAACCTGCCCCCCATGCCCCCATCTAGCCCGGTCCCTGCCCTGGCGCCTTCAGTGCTGGCACCACAGGAGCACCCACCAGATCGTCTTCCACAGCAGCACCTTCCGGTGCAACAATGGTGAAGGGCTTCACGCACTCCACAGAGCCTGACCGCTCCTCCGGGTAGTTGACAATGGAAAGAACAGCAGTAGGGGGAAGGGGAGGCCCGTTGGGATGCAGTCCCAGATGTTTCAGCATCTAAAACAGAAGAGAAAACCCTGTTTATACTTCTGTCACCTTCATCCTCACACTCCTGCTCTAAAGGCACTGAGCTTTTGGCAATGGGGTTTTTGACTTATACAAAGTACAAGTGCTTTGTCATGCCCAGTGGGGTGAGCAGGCTTCAGAGCAGAGGCAGGAGCTACAAGTGGGACCGAGAGAGAAACCGGTCCCCTGTGTGACTCAGCTGACAAAAACAATGACCATGAGCTGCCCTGCCCTGGGACTGTTTTTAATGATTTCCAGGCTGGGAAACTCTGAACAGATGGGATGCTCATACACAGAGCACTCCCACTTTCCGCCCACCTGATGGATAGTGATAACCTCCCCACCCACATGGACGCTACAAAGCCATTGTGGAACATCATCAGGGACCTGGACAAGGCTCTGTGCCATTATCACCTGGGGAAACACAATGCTCCGGGGCCCAGGGCCACGGCAAGCTCAGGATCTGAGCCTTGCAGGGTTTTTTACCTGGTCTCCCGTTGGCAGCCTCCCACTCTTCAGGATCTTGTTAAGCATGTCGTCCATATTTGTGACCTGGATGTCCAAGCACGGCACCCCGACATGCTTGTCTCTGACTGCCCCTTCTGCAACTTCACTTTGCCTCTCCAGCTGAGATGACTGAAGACTACTGTGGCCTCCATATTTTTGTGCAGGCTTCTTCTCCACCTTCTCTTGAGGTCTGCTAGTCTTCTTCTGATCTTTTTGTTCAGCTGAAGGCTGGGATTTGTTTTCCTTTTGGAGCACAGGTAACTGCAGGGTACCCGCAACCCTGTCCCAGCAGGAGTAAACCTGTGTGACGTTCTGCTGCGATGACTCATAGATCTGAAACCTCAGGATCAAGTTCTTCTTCATCTCAGCTGGGATTTTGGCTTTCCCCTTCTTTGGGGATTTGGTTTCCTCCTTCTCTGGGATTATGGTTTCCCCCTTCTCTGGGATTATGGTTTCCCACATACTTAGGGCTGTGTTTTTCCACTTCTCTGGAGTTTTGGTTACCTTCATCTCTGGATGTTTGGTTTCCTTCTTCTCTGGATGTTTGGTTTCCTTCTTCTCTGGGATTATGGTTTCCCACATTCTTAGGGCTGTGTTTTTCCACTTCTCTAGAGTTTTGGTTACCATCATCTCTGGATGTTTGGTTTCCTTCTTCTCTGGATGTTTGGTTTCCCCCTTCTGTGGTTTTGCAGGCTGCTTCACCAAGGAGACATCCTCCTTTTCCTCCTCCAGCTTCTCTTCATCCTCTAAGTCTTTTGACTCCTCAAGCTTTTGAGCCAGCTGCTTCAGCTCCCTTCAGCAAACAAAACAGAAAACATCCCTGAGAGTCACCACCAGAAACCTGGGCTCACTGTAATCCTGGCTGGCCCTGTGCTCCATTCCTCCACCCTGAGGCCAGGCAGAACTGCAAGACCATTTCTGTGGATATTCCGCAACCCACAGAGGTTGGGAACATCCCAAGTGAGGGGAAAGATGGGAGAGGACCTCCAGGACCAGCCAAACCTAAGCCTTGGCATCGTAAGGTCTCAACTGTGCAACCTCCCTCTTAAGGCACACCCAGACACCTCCAGTCCACTGCCAAAGGCTGATCCACCATCTCTCTGCACTGATGCCTGAAGAATCCCTTCGTCTCTTGATTTCCCGGTTTAAACCAGATCACAAATTGCTAACATCTGCCCTAATGTCCCTCCTCCAATTCTTACTCGACTCATTCAGCCCCCTTCTCCCTAGGCATAGCCTGTTCCTTAGTGAGAATAATCCTATCAATCAGAAAGCAAAGGCTGCAGGAACTCCTCTCCTGCAAGACAGGCTCTTGACAGCCAGATTTCCTGCTGGAACCCAGCTGTGACCAAGGCAAACTTGTGCTATCAGTCATGGAAACCATTCGGAGCAGCCTCGTCTGTCTCCTCCCCACAAAACCAACTTCAGCCTGGGCTGAACAAAGTCCTGATACACAGGCTTGCTTTAAGCAGCCCACCCTCCCAGCTCCACACGTTTCCTGTGTGTCCTGAGCTGGGCTGCCTTGCTGGAGCAGAGCTTCTCCTGTGCTTGACTACTGCTGCAGCTGAAGGGGAGCCTAAAGGACATGAGCTTTTATGGTGTCCCACCATAAGGAGAACCCTGGCAGATCAGCATTGCAAGGACTCCATCTGTGGCAGGACCAGGATCCAAACCAAGCCAACACAGCTGCGTCCCACACCCGCCCATACCACAATTCCACTGTTTTGGTGAAGAAGGGAGATGATGAAGAAGGTGCGAATCAACATCATGGACTTAAGAGACACTTCTACAGGCAGTGCCAAGGCAAGCCCAGCCCAGCTCCCTGCAAGCATCATCTAAGCTGGAGGGCTCACCACTAAAATGGAGAAGATGATGTTCCATCTCAACAGAGGAAGGTCCCTCTTTTGGGAGCCAGGGAACTGAGAGTGGCCATCCTTGTGCTGCTTCTGGCCTTTGCTATCAAACACCTCTGAGCTCTAACAGAGTCCTTGGAGCACTGAAACCCTCCAGGGACACTACCCTGAGCAGTAACCTGTGGAAGGCTCACTCACCTCTCCCTCTGTATTTGCTTCCTTTCCAGTATTACTCCATCCGCTTCAGCTTTCTTCTCCTCAGGGAGATCATCATCTTCGTCGTCATCCAACACCAAGAGACGTTTTACTTCATTCTGATGAGCTTCATTCTGCTCATCATCTTCGTCGTCATCCAACACCAAGAGACGTTT
>NW_008239324.1:14235529-14236668 GCF_000691975.1 Corvus brachyrhynchos
CACCAAGAGACGTTTTACTTCATTCTGATGAGCTTCATTCTGCTCATCATCTTCGTCGTCATCTAACACCAAGAGACGTTTCACTTCATTCTGATGAGCTTCATTCTGCTCATCATCTTCGTCGTCATCCAAAACGAAGAGACGTTTCACTTCATTCTGATGAGCTTCATTCTGCTCATCATCTTCGTCGTCATCCAATGCCAAGAGACGTTTCACTTCATTCTGATGAGCTTCATTCTGCTCATCATCTTCGTCGTCATCCAAAACCAAGAGACGTTTCACTTCACTCTGATGAGCTTCATTCTGCTCATCATCTTCGTCGTCATCCAAAACCGAGAGACGTTTCACTTCACTCTGATGAGCTTCATTCTGCTGCCATTCTTTAGCACAAACCAGAGGAGAAACCATGAGTGACTGCAAGCAGAGCTGGGTGCTTTGGGTCAGCTGCAAGGCTTCACAGCTTTTCCCGACCCAGCCTATCATACCAGGAGATATTGAGGAGCTCATATCCCTGTTCCAAAATTCAGACAATCCCCCAAACTATGGCCAGGCAGTGAGCTCCTGTGCTTCGCCTGGCTTAAGTGCACCAAGGCTGGGGGCAGTCGTTTGTCACTGAGCTACAGCAGCTTGCACTTGTGCCCAAGCTTTAGAGATTAAGGTGAGTCTTAAAACCTCAGATCTCCTGCAACTCTGAGATGAGTGCTGGTTCCACTGAGGCAGAAGGTGAAAAGATTAATAAGAACATTTCTTACAAGCTCTGCTGCAAACCCAGATACACAGAGATAAGGTTGAGGGCTTGAGAGAGAAGATTTGAGAGGGATGGAGATATCTCACCTTCCTCCTGTCTTTCAGCTTCCTCCGTGGCTTTGCAAGAAGCATAATCCTGATGCAGGTTCACAATGTAGATATGACGACGATTCTTGACGGCTTTGAGCACACAGAGCAGAGAAGCTTCCAGGCTGCTTGCAAAGAGGCTCTCCAAGCTGTCAAAGATCACTCCCTTGTAGCAGTCTTTGTGCTGCGAATCAAGGCAAGAGTAAGTCAGCCATCGCACACGGGGGCTCGCAGCTGGACAGTGAACGCAGATGTCACCAGGCACCAGCTATCCTTGTTCGAAGTGCATTAGCTAAGGCCCGCTT
>NW_008239324.1:14236816-14240007 GCF_000691975.1 Corvus brachyrhynchos
AGGAATGTCTCCTTTTCCCCTACCCCACATACCTTCAGCCTCTCAGAGAGGATGTCCACCAGCAGGTCCTCGGGCAGCACACAGCTCAGGCAGTTCAGCTCTTCCCCGCTGCTGCTGCTGATGTTCAGAGGCTGCGGCGCAGGAGCAGTGGAAACCGTGACCTGGAGTGTGGACCATTGTAAGGAAAATGAACCCCAGTCGAACACTCTGAACAGCTCCCACTGCTGGGCTTGGAGCTGGGGTTCTGCACCAGTGGAGACCAGAACAACCCTGCGGGGCAGGCCGGGGGCTCCAGGGGATGGTCCTGGAGGGCCCATCCCTTGGCCAGCAGAGACCCAAGCTTGCAAGCCCCCGGTGCCGCCTC
The DNA here is from genome assembly GCF_000691975.1 of Corvus brachyrhynchos. Classification (NCBI taxonomy): domain Eukaryota; kingdom Metazoa; phylum Chordata; class Aves; order Passeriformes; family Corvidae; genus Corvus; species Corvus brachyrhynchos. Next base: position 14,237,181 of record NW_008239324.1, read on the forward strand.
CCAGCGCTTTGCTCCCTGCAGCCACACTAGCCAGGACTGCACTTTGATAACAAGCCACTGAGAACCAGTGGAGTTTGTCTGCCAGAGCACATTCCCAGCCCAAGTCATGCCCAGTCTGCCAGCTGGGCTTGGCACTATGGACCCACATACCAGAGTCTAGCTGGCACAGAGCCTCCTCTGTAAGCAGCCCCTGCCCATCTCAAAGACAGCGCAAAGGTCCCAGGCATCAACCAGTGCAGATCATGTTTACCTTGGGGTCCTTTTTCTTGGGTGTGCTGGCTTCCTTCTTCTTCTTTTGTGCTGAAGGGTTCTCGCCTTTGGTGTTCCCCTTTATTTTTTCCTCTTGTTTTTTCTTGGTCTGAACAGCGAGCTTAGACTTTTTACCTGCACAGGGAACAGATGGTTCAGGGGGGCTGTGAAAAGCAAGTAGGCACCTTTCACCGCAATGGGCACAACCTTGGGCCCTGGAAGGAACAGGGCACTTTCTCCCTAGTTTGCTGGGCACTGGCAGCACTTTTTCCCAGAAACAGCTCCTTCCCTGCTTCTCTTACCAGCGTGGTAAAGCACACCGTCCCATACTTGATTTTAATGCCAGCCCTATGTCCCTCCTAACAACTGTGCATGCAGATGACATGGCTCACACAGCAGCTCCCCTATGGATCGAGCCAAAGATTCGTCCTCCAGGAACGTTGTTCCCGTACACTGCACCCATCCTGCATTCTCATGTGGAGACCTGCAGTCCTGCCCCACTTGCATCACCCATCTCCACTGAAGCTAAATCCTCCTTGTGGGAAAACCCCAGCTGGGACCCAGATTCTTCTTCCTTCCGCCTGCTCCCAATCCAGCCAGGTTCAAAACTGAGCAATGCAAAACTTCTCCTCGTACCAAACCAGGTCTGGCCTCACCCTGCAGAGCTCAGGGCGCCAACTGCACAATAGATTTCATGAAAGTCTCCAGTCTCACATGGAGAACAGCCCAACATGCACGAGCTGTGTAGCCTGACAGTGGGCATAGGTAAATCTCTGGAGAAAAGAGCTCATCTATAGCATGTCTCTCATTGGAAATTCCTCTGGAAGGTGGTTCTCCGTTCCTCTCGTTTGCGAGGTTACACTCACAGTCAGTTCTCTTGTGCTTAATGAGCCACTTCAGAGGGCTTTGTCCTTGTTAAAGTGGGCAGCAGTTCTGCCTGCTGCCCATGAGGAGCAAGCTCAATTCAGCTTTGAGGAAATACAGAACATTTGGGAAAGAGACAGGCATGCTTCACCCCCCTTAGAAAACAAATGTGCCAAGAATGGCAGCAAAGGGGGCTATAAAAGAACCCCTGAGCCCTTAAAATTATTTTTTTTTTTTTTTTAGAAAAGCCAGAGATGCACTTCATGCATGTTCCCTAAGAGACACAAGGACTGTCCAACTGCTGCTCTGAGTAAGCAGAAGTGCACAGTCATGGTGGGTTTCTCAAGCCCTGGCTCTGGCTCCAACATTTCTCCTTACCAGCACGCCTTTTGTCTTTGTCTTCCAGCTTCTCAGCAGCCTTGGTGCAAAGCTCCCGGGCACGGAGCCCAGCTTCGCTCCCATCGGTGATGGCCTTTTTCACCACGGCGTCTATGGACAAGTATTCCGCGTTGTAATACTGACACAGGGCCGCTGCTACCGCTGACTTTCCTGAGAGAGAGAGGAGGGCTGCTCGGTGACACTTGCACATGAGGCATTACAGGCCCTGGAAAAATCTTGACCAGGATTTCAAAGTTACAAGGACAGCGGGAAAGCAAGTGTCCCTCCAGGGGAGGCCATGAGGGAGGCAGCTTGAGCATGCTTACAAGCTCTGAATTCTAGAGCCAAGAGGATCATCTTCACCTCCTGCTCAGCTGTGAGGGCTTTGCCTCAAGCAGCATGGTCCCCCAGGGTGCGTTTCTCCTGCTTCCCCCTCTGCCTGCAGCCCTCTGCCTGCAGCCCTCTGCAGGGCTGCAGCTCACGTACCTGCCCGGGGTGCCCCGTGGACGATGACAACAATCCCTCTGCACTGCTGTGCTTCATCTGAAGATGGCTCCATGCCCCTGTGGCGCATGACAGCCCGAGAGATAGGATCCCTGACTGCTTTCACCAAGGGCTCTGGGCAGAATGTGACAGTCCCTTGACATGCTGCAGTGCAAAACCAGATGGAAAAGTCAGCCTCCTGCCTACCTTTGATCCTCATCATCCTCCCCATCTCCTCAGATCCCAGGAAAGGAGACTTGCTGAAAGCAACATGAGCTTGTTCTTTTGTTGCTAGGAAGGTGCAAATATAAAAGAGCCAGTGATATTAGACTTGGTCCTACTGGCTGAAGAACTCGTCCAGTCCTAATCTGTGTGGCTAAGGCACACAAGGGAATATCCTGATTATTTCTCCAGTCTGTGGTGGGCAGATAGGAGCTTGCTTTGGCTAAACTCTGGGTTGGTAGAGGATGCAACAGCCCTTCACCCAAGAGCTCCTCTACCCAGCTGGGGAACAGGCAGCTGCTAAAAGCATGGGCTTTCCCTGGAGAACAAGGTGAAAGAGAGTTCAGGGTGTATGGGCTGGACTCCCTGCTGTGTCCACAGTCAAAACAGACACTGTCAAACCCTCACTGTTTTTCTCACCTGGTGCTGCCTTGCCCATGGCCTGGGCCTCGGCTTCAGCCCCGACCTTGAGCTCTGCCTGTTGAGCCTTCAGCTTCTCACGTGCTTTGTAGTCCTCCAGCACCTCTGGGGGCAGTGTCTCACCCACAGCACGTGCAGGCATCAAAAAGGTCTTTGGGTACTTAGACCCCACCACCGTCCGCAGAATCTGTGTGTGTAGGGACGAGAAACC
>NW_008239324.1:14240102-14258805 GCF_000691975.1 Corvus brachyrhynchos
GAAGAGAAACCATATGCAAGATTCCTTTTCTCGCCTTTCATCACACAAACAGACTCAGCAAACCATTTTCTCCCTCCTCCCAACACCACGAATTATTCAAGTCCTCCCACAGCATGTCAGCAGAGTTGGCTTTGCCCTGGGGATTGCCTCCATCTCCCTGGCACAAGCCTGGGAATGCTGGAGTACTGTGAAGCTTGGGCAGCATGTGCATGGGACCAGACCTGCCTTCTCACCTTCTCCTCCTCAAGGTACTGCTCATCAAAATCCAGGGAGTAAAACTCAATGGGGAACTTGCACGGGTTCTTCACCACCACTGTGGCCTCCAACCAATTGCTGCCCACCAGCACCCATCCCATCTTTAGTGCTGGGGGACTGAACTCCAACCGTGACTCCAGACCTTGTCCCGAGAGGTACAGCTTTAAGTAATTGCTGCTCCCACAAATGTTAACCTTCAGCTCATTCCTGTAAGACCTCTGAAAAGAGAAAAGTGCAGAAAACTCATCCATCAAGTCCCAGGTGACAGGACCCCAAATACAACTCTTGCCCCAAAGTCAGGGTGTTATCAGTCCCTCCAAGGTGAATGGAAACCAGGTATTTACTTATGCTAGGGGCTACAGTGTCTGTGTCCTGGGTTTGAGTAACTGGGATGAATCCTGGTGTGCACTGTGACCGGGTATTTGGGTATCAGATGGATGTACAATGGACTGTCAGATGTTTTCACCTAGTTATGCAGGAGTGCAAGGCCCATGAGAAGGGCCCTCAGGGTTACAGTGTCCAGACACAGTCCTGGCACTGCTGCATCAGGAAAATGTCAGCTCCAGGAGAGAGAGACAAATGAGTTCTCGCTGGCTAGAAGTAAGGGTCATCTTCTCTGCTTAGTGTTTGGTTCTGGTCAAAGCCAGATGCAAGATGGTTATATCTCTCGAGCAATTAAAGATCCCTGGCACTGTCTGCAGGCACAGAAGCACTTGTGTCCATCCTGGTACACACTGTCAGTTTCCAAGACCCAGTGGCCACTGGCAAACTCCTTTTGGGAATGCTCCATCCTTTAAGTTGAATCCCCAGCTGCATGGGAACGTGCAGGCAGGCCAGAGCCCCAGGGACTGCTGACAGCACACCACTACAGGTAACTGTCCTGCTGTACCCAGGAAGGTGTCTGGTGCCTGTTTTGTCTGTCCATTCCAGCAGCAGGATGAGCCTAGATTAGCCCTCCCAGGGTTATCCTCTGCCAGTGTGCAGCTGCTCTGCACCACGTCGCAGCTGCAAATACAGCCAGGCAAGGGGGAGGCTGAGGGGAGTTGGTGTGGCAGGACGTGTCCACCTCCTCTCTGCCACAGATGGTTGGTGCATATGCAAGAAATAACCCAGGCGGGTCACAGGCCCAGCAAGGGGTCACCTCTGGCACCAGAAGGGCTCAGGTCCCCAGCTAAGAATCAACATCTTAGTCTGGATAGCAAATGTGGGAAGAGATGAAAGAAAAATAAATATTCTTGACCAAAAGACACGGTTCTTCTGTCTAGAAAAGCCCACACAATTATCACAGAGACAGAAGCCTTCTACATGCACACAATGAAGGCGTGCAGAGTCTGGATGCAGAATCCATGGTTACTTTCCTGGGAATTGAGGGAAAGGATTTTGATGTGTGCTCCATCAGGAATTGGATGGTGAGAAACACTGGATCCTAAGTTATATTATTTCTTCGCTAGCTGTAAAATTAATGGTACCTTTAGCCCCATGTCTAACACTAGTTGTCTCTTTTTGCCTTATTCCTGTGTAGTAATAGTCTGTTTTAAGTCTTATGTCTGTTAGCTCTGAAGTCTATTAAATAATATTCATTCTATCATAGACTGAATCAGGCATTATTAAAGAACTTAGGAATGAGAGTGGGTTTTGGGATGCTGGCCATCCCTATAAAGCTACTGCCTGCTGTCAGAGGCCTGGGCAAAAGGCAGGGACTTATTTAAAGCCACATCATCCATTCAGAACAGTTGGGCACATCCCCCCCATGTGCCAAGAGGCAGCCACAGAGCCCTGATGCTCTCTGTGCAAGCTCCCTGTGGGCATTTCAAAGCACATCTCACAGGAGTGCTCTTTGGGGTGAATTGAACCACACTAAGAACGGGGCTTGCAGAAAGCTCCCCGTGGAGGCAGAGCTCATCCCACACTCTCTGCACCAGGCCCTCATTTCCAGGTGGCCCTGACACCCCTGGGCTGACACCTGCCAATCTCACCTCTTCCTTGGGTGCAAACTGGATTTCCACGTTCTGCCACTTTCCTGGACCAATGATTCCTCTGGAGGGCTTCACTTTGAAAGGACAGGGATCCTCCTCAGTCTCCTTCAGCCTGTCCTTCAGCTTTGGACGCATGGGCGGTAAAAAGGGTTTTTTCTGTTGGGCACAGAAACCAATTGTGGGAGGTCTCCTTGGTTGGTGAGGACAGAGCCTCAGTTCCTGTAGTGCTCTGAGACACTGGAATGGGGCTGAGAGCACCCACAGCCAAACCAAGTGTGGTCCCATAGCCTAGAGCTGGAGGGAGAACCTGCAGACAGGGCAGGCAGATGGGGAACTACTGTCCTCTGAGGAGGAGGAATGGGTGAAGATGGCAGAAAAGCAAAGCATCAGCTAATGGAACAGGTCCAGGCAAACCAGCCTTGATCTAGACCCTCAGAAGCTTCCTCAAACATGCTGTAGACCCAAGTGCTCAGGCAGCCGCAGGAGCAGAAAGGGCAAGAGACACCAAGAAAACCCAACCAAGAAGTTCCGCGTTCCACGTCGCCTGTGCTTTACCTCAGGCTTGACCTCAGAAATGAACCATTCACAGGGCACTCGGAACCAGTTGTAGAGCCGGACTGTCTCAACCTGGCACTGCCCAACGATGGTATCGTGGAACTGAAATCGGTTCTTGGAGAGGTCGAGCGACAGTCCAAACACTTTGGCACGGAGGTGGATGTGACGCGTGGGGCCTTTTGTTACCTGGAGAAGGACAGAGAATTCATATGAGTCCAGGTGACATCTGCTGCTGTGCCCAGCCTGCTGCCTGCCCAAAAAGCTGTGGTACCGTGATGGGCAGCACCACATCCACTTCTCCCAGTGGCTGGCAGGCACTTTCAAAGCGCACTTCAAACGACGTGGCGCATCTCTGGGGCAGGTACGTCACCTTTTCCAGATTCACTCTGAAACCTTGAACAGATGAAAACAAAGCAGCTGAGATACACAAGAAACAGAAAACGTGTCATAAGCACATTAAGGCCTTACAGGGGTCCTGGCTGAGAGGTCTGGGTAAAATCCCATGCCGTGCTGTGACCGGGACAAAAACCTAAAGGGTGCACCTGAACACCCCTCAGACACAGTGCACCACTGGGATGGAAGCGCAGACTTGCCTCAAGGCCTCTTTTGGAACCTGTTTTGATCCACCAGAGGAACTCAAAGGCTGTTTCCTCAAGAAAGGATTAACACAAGTGCTGTGACAGTGTCAACTTCAAACAAAGCACTTCTAAACCACAGCAGACCCCACTGGTTTGCAAAACAAGCCCACAGAATGCTGAAAGAAACTTGATGCTCATGGGAGCCAAGGGCAGAAGATGCCAGAGGTGACCAGGGTGATGAGCTCATCCTGCCCCTGCACTGAAGCATTAAGGCAATGGCAGGCAGGCCAGGTCCCCAGGCACGGCTGGCCAGGAGAGTTCAGGCTCTGAAGCTCCCATCAGGGACACTAAGAAGAAAAAGCTCAAAACCCTTAAGTTCAGTGGCTTAAGCTAATCTGTCTGAGACACCTCCTTCAAGCCCACAGGAAGTGTCTTCAGCACTGCCTACCTGTGTCCTGCAGGACAGATTGATCGACCTGTAAGGACGCTGCCATCGACCCGGGGTTGCTGATCTCCACAGTGCGTTTCTCAACGTGGCCCTTAAGGACAGCGCCCATGTCCAGGATGTACTCAGGCAGGTCAATGCTGGAAGAAGGAGTAAGGACAGTCCTTAAACCACAGCCCAGCTACATGTCCAAGCGGATGGAGGATGCAAATAAAGCGACTAATTCTGTATTCATTGCTGTAAAAACTCAACTCAAGCAATGAAACCCCAGACCTGACTGCCTGGAAATGACTTCAAGAAGTCACAGGGAGTGCAGGTCCTAGGTTTTATCACCTACCAATAGTACCTGAAAGTAAAATTAGTTTAAAATGGACACTGGTCACAGCTCCTCTGCTATGAAAAGCCAATAGAGGTGAGGACACTGGGCCTCCACTGGTATCAATGAAACTGCTTAGCCTGGTGTACAGCATGAGCCTGAAATTGCTTTGGAGTCTAGGATTTACGATTTGCCTGCACAGGAAATCTTCACTGCTCTGCAACCAGAACTCCCACCAAAGCAGCACCAATAAGCATAATAATCCATTAATACTGACAAAATTCACAGGAAGGTCCTTTCCCAGAGCAATCCAACTCAGGAAAGCACACAAATGATCTGTTTTGCAGAGCATCGAGCATCTTCTTGTAGAGCTTCCGGTGCCTGTGCTGCATTATGAAGGAGCACAGGGAAGTTCACCTAGATAAGACCTGCCACCCCACCAGCATGCAAGCCACCTGATTCTGGGGGTTTTAAAGGGTTTGCTGATGTGTGCAGTTCCCTGCTCCTTTTGTTTAGTGTGCTCTGTTAGTTGGAACAAAGACATCAGCTGGGAGTTGTCTCTTTCAGAGCTAGTCAACAGGGTCAGAATCTATGCTGTCTGGAAGGGCTTGAAGGTCTGCACAGGTCCCCTGAGCTCTAGGGCAGAACCCCACACTTGTGGGAAGCTGAGCAGTCCCAAGTTCAGCATGATGCTGGGGAAGGGAGGGCACTCAGTTGCTCACAGAGAGCGTGTCCCACCAGCCACCAGGGCCAGACCCTTTCTCAAGTCCCCAGCTATTGCCAGTTCTGCAGGCACAAGGAGCTCCCAGGAGCAGGGGGCACTGCTGGGTGTTACCCATGGGGCACCTCGAGATGGGCATGGGAGTCTCCACTCACTTGACAAGATTCTGGCGCAGGTCCTTGTCAGGGAACAATTTCTTGGTCTTTGGGCGACGGGAGGTGTGAGTTCTCTGCAGCTCCAGAGCAGCCTGCCTTATCAGCTTCTTCACCAGCTTTTTTTGTATCCAAGTGTCCCACTGAGGAAAGGGAAGACAGTGGCTGGTTAGCAAAGGTCCTTCCCAAGGCCCAGCTTGTACCTGATAGAGTATCCCAGCCTGCTCTTGTTGAGAGGGGGGGATGGGGTGCTCCCATCTGGCCACTCAGTGTCTGGGACACCGCCTGCTCTCTTAGCCAGGACCTCATCTCCAGGGAAGTAACTCCAGCATCTTTGCCTGCCCAGCCACTGTTAGCAAAGCTGATCTGGCCAGACACACAGACAGACAAGCCAGGAACCTGCCAGAGCTCCAGACACTCGCCTGCCCTCAGCCAGTGCCAAAGCAGCTTGGACAAAAGTTGTCTTGAAAAGGAACTGGGACCAAGCCAGTGCCTCTTGGAGATGAACACTGCCAGCACAGTCCCAGGGCACAATCAAGCAGCTGCTGTTCAGGTCTGTCAATCTGGCAGGGTTTGGGTTGGGACCAACAAACTGCCTAGCAATGACCTGCATCTCCTCCAAAGCACCATCAACTCCATCCCATGAGCATGGCCTTCAGGAGCCCTCCCTGGGGTAGCCAGGAAGCTGCTGCAACCCCAGGAGAGACCATGACCAGAGGGGCAGCCCCTGGGCCAATGCTGAGCAGACACATGGTCATGAGTGGGCAGGGAGGTCCCAAGTGCCATCAGGGCACCGGGAAGCTGCTGTGGGCTGCAAGGGGCTCAGGTGACATGGAGAGGGTGGCATGTGCCAAACAGGGCTGCAGCTGTTCTTACTACAGTGTCCGAGCCAAGCATGTGTGACTTCAGGTTCTGAATCATCAGGGTCTCAGCCTTCAGTGTCTCAGCCTTCTCCCAAACAAGTGATTTATCTTTTTGCTTGTATTGTTGGATGAATTTTATGAGCTCTTTCAGTGCCTCATCATAGTTTTCATTTCCTGAAGGAAGAAAACATCCACAAAGAGAAATGTTAGCAAAGTGCCAATCCCATTTAAGATGGGAAGTCCCACTTCCCCAACACTGGCCTCTCTCAGAAACAAACCCCTCAGGCCGTCTATGAAAAGTGGATGCTGCTGCTGCTCCTCTCTGAGTCCTCATGTTCACTCCCACCCATCTTGCTCCCCACAGAGCAGCTTCTCTTCCCCTGCAGTATCATGCAAACCCAACCCTGCCAAAAGCCCTGCCAGCCTCTCTTACAGCTTTCCCAAGCCTTTCTGTTTAGCCATCATCCTTCCAGGAGCCTGCCAGCCAGACAAGCTCTGCAGGATGGTTCCTGGGACAAAGCCCACATGGGATCCTCTGCTCAAGACTCATGAAGCAACCAGAGGGCTTGAGTTGGTCTGGGAGTCCTGCAACCCTCCAGGCTTGGTGGAGGTGGGCGTGAGCTGCCCTATGGGCATATGGTAGGGAACAAAACCAGAGGGGCCCTTCCTGGGGGCAGACAGGCAGTGCCCACCTTTGATGTTCCAGGGCAGGTTGATACTGGTAATGGGAAAAGACGCTTTTCCTTTCAGGCAGATATTTTCTGGGTCCATGTCAGCCACTTTGAGTTCATAAGTCCTGCAGAAGGCTCCTGGTAATCCTGGCAGGTAGGAGAATTTCAGCTCTTTCCTCTCACCAGGCCTAATGGAACCCTGCAGGTATGGGAGAACAGGGAGGCAATGAATCAGAGAGCATTTAATAGGGGATGGCTCAGGGGACAGATAGGCTTAGCAGAGAAGACAGGTTCTCATCTAGAAGAAAACATCAGACCACATCACTTTCTAACTTCCTTGTGCCCAAAAGCTCACACCTCCAGCCCCAGGGTGCAGTGTGTCCTCCTGAGGTCTGGCAAGGCTGCAGCCCCAGCACAGGCTGATGTGAGCATGGCTCTGCTGCTAATGGGGCGGCTTGCCCGCTGCCAGCAGGGCCCTGCCTCAACAAAAAAAGGCTCTTTGCTGCCACTGTGGAAGAGAAGTCCTGCTCTCATCCCTTGCAGGAGACAGGCATGAAGAAATGGGAAGGCCAATCAGCTTCCTCTTCCCACTTCAAGGAGGGACAAAGGCAGGCTTCGGCTCAAAGACATCCAGGCAGGACTGAGCAGCTTGGACAGTGGTGGGATGCTGCAAATACTTCTCCTTACACTTCCAGCCCCGCTCCTCCCTGGCCCCCTCACTGCCCCACAAAGCTGCTGCAGAGAAGCAATGCTGGAGAAGGGAGGGACCAGCACAGAGGCTGGGACAATTTCTGGCAAAGGAGCTTCAAGCCTACGAAAGGGATGTGTAAGTGCTGCTTAGCACTGGCAGCGGGGAGGCAGGGCCAAGGACTGTGTCCTGTGTGATCACACAGCCTGGCTAAGGCGACCCTCAGAAACGCTCCGGTGCCAGCACAGCCAGAGATCTCAGCCGTCAGGGTCCCCAGAGTGACTGTGAGGAACCGGTTTCATTTTTATTTATGCCTTAACGTATGTTATAAATCCATTTTCTGACATGGGGTGAAAAATTACTGTTGGGCTTGTACGTGTGCTGGAAGCCTTAACTCGTCCCACGTGCTTCTGTTACTCTCTCCGCTTCTTGTTTTCTCTCTCTGCTCTCTTTTCTATCCCCCGCTGGTCGGGACCATACCCCTTCTTTATCAATAAACATTTTCCAGATAGAATATTTGTTGCCTTTGTGCCTTGTTTTCGCCCGAGAAATCTATCAAAAAGAACTCTCCTCTACTCACAGCAGGGCAGGACAGTGACCAATACACTTGTGCCTCCCGCCGGTGTCTGCCGGAGAGCACTTGTTTGACCTTCTCTGCCCCCAGCAGAAATTGCTTGCAGTGATCTCTCTCTCATGGCTGGGTTTGGGGTTTCCCCCCCACACTTTTTTCCCCCTCTCTTCCCCACCCCTGCACCCCTTTTTCCCCTTTACTCTCCTGAGCCACCTGACACAGGGCTGGGGTCAGTCACTCGTGCTACTTACACTGCTGGGTTTGACTGTAAACACTCCATCCAGAGCTTGGTCTGCAGTGTCAGTGCTGGGGTTTAGCACCCAGTCGAATGGTATCTTGCCTGTGTTCGCCAGGACAACCTTGCTATGCTGAATTTCATTAAACATCTGGAGAGAAGGCATAGGAGAGGGAAGTTACAGAACCAGGCCTGCTGCTGGGAATCTCCTTCCTCTTTCCTGGGGTTGAAAGCAGACACATCGTGGGAGCAGGGACGGGGGAGGAGATACAGGCACTTGGGAACCTGGGGAACCCCCAGGCACAGGACACCTGCCCAGAAACAGGGAGCTCTGGCAGCAGACAGAGGTGTGGTAACAACCATGTCAGGGCCAGTAATAAGTGAACCAGAGGACACAGGTCCTGTGCACTCTGAGGGGTCACCAACAGCCAGGAGAAACAAAAGAGGTGGCACTGAGGCATTCCAGAAGAAAAGGCACCTGCATGCAAATAGTGGCAAGAAACATACAGGCCACAAGGGAGTCACACAAGGCCAGCAGCTGGAAATATCTGTGGGCTTTCAACTGCAAAGGAGTGAAGTGTGGATTACTCTGAGACAGTCTCTGCAACGACAGTGACTGGAAGCCAAACTTCTTCCCTTGATTATTGTGTGGATTAAGCAAGAGCTTTAGACAAGGGCACCTCCTTGGAGGTCAGGCTTTAGGAGTGGATCAGCAGAGGGATGTCTCAGGGACATGCCCCTCAGAGCATCCCCACTGGGACCCTGCCCAGTGTTAGGAGCTCTGAAAAGGAGGCATTCCCAACATTTTGGAGTGGGGTGGAGATGGCCGTTTTAAACCAGCTTGGATTCTGGACATATCCCTCAAAGGTTGTACTCCCAAGCCACAGAGCCAACAAAGGAGCTGGGAAGGGGAGGGAGCCCTGGAGCGAGGTGGGCCGGAACCTGCTGGCCATGGTTCCAAGGCAAGGAGCTGTGCCAGGGGACATGGCGCGGTACCTGGACCCCACAGTTGATCTCCTGGACACTCAGGAAGTAGCTGATGCGTGAGGCCTCCCCGGTCAGGTCCACATCGTAGCTGGGGCCTCCCTCCACATTGCACAGTGCCGTGACACGGGCAATGCTGTTGAGGTGGCCAAAGAAGCTGAAGGTGACCTGCTGGCTCTCTCCTGGCTGCAGTTCACCTGACAGTGGCAGGATCTTGAAAGCCTGGATGGAGGACAGGAGAGATTGAGGTGTTGAGCATGGAAATGGATGCAGAAGAGCAGCTTGGAGCGAAGTGCAGCTGTAGCTGGAGGGACCTATTCCTCAAACACAGCCAGAATCACCCAATTCTCATCCTGCATCCATGCCACTGACCAGTGGAGGGACCATGGGGAAAACCTCTCATACTCATGGATCAATGCATTAATTACACACTACATTAAAGTGAACTGGGATGTCTCCTGGCAGCAAGAAATTCTCTCTGATGCACAACTTGCCTTTAAAAAGCATTTCTTACTGCTTTTAGAAAAGGAGGAGACTCAGAGTGAGAGCTCTTGGAGCTCAGGGAGCTCAGGGAAGGACTCCAGCCCAGCTCATCTGACCTGAGGCTTTCCCCCTTGCTCTCTGATTTATATGCTGCTTTCTCAAGGTGCTACAGTAAAGCTCCTGCAAAAATTTCCTATGGACCCGATGAGGTCCAAGGGCAGCAATGGCCTCCAGAGGTGCTGCACAGCGTCCTTGGGCAGCCCTACAACATGTCCTGCACAGCCTCTCCAGTGACCAGTTGCTTCAGCAGCACTTTGTGATGGTCTGAAGGGATGTGAGGCTCCTCTGTGGGGTATGCTGAGGGCCACCAATGGGACTGAGAGCTACAGACCTGCTTGCCACACTGAAAATGTGGAAGTGAGACAGATTCCCACTTACCTGGTCCACTGGGATGGGATTGCAGTATAGCTCTGTGCATCTGAATGACAATCCTAGGGGGACGTTAGAGTTTTCACAAGTATATGGCGTCACCTGAAAAACAAGCCATTTTCCATGACAGCCACTTTAAAGTCTCATTTTGTAAGACAGCTCCAGGGCTGTATTGCCACCACTGCAATACCAGCTGTTGGGTGAAGGCAGAGGCCTGGAAACAAGTGGTCTGGCTGGGTTGGGAAGTGGGTACATGGAGATAAGGGTTCGTCCCAGCTTGCTCTGGGAAGGAAGCTGGAGATCTTATAATATCATCATGATGCAGATGAAGAGCTCATTTGACATTGTAAAGAAAATAAGCCAAAAAAATCCCACACTCAGCACAGGTCTGTAGGATCTGAGTGAGTGGGCTTCTCCGAGCAAAACTCTCCTATTTCTCCCTCCCCAGATACCCCATGTCCAGCCACTGGCCCTGCTGTCCAGCCCACCCTCAGGGCACAGGACAGCAGGGCAGCAAAAAGGGAGGTCAGCACGAGCATGACTTTTTGGTGGCAAAGTGGGAAGGCAACACAAGCAGTAGATGTACAAGAAAATCTACCTCTGTTCCTCCTTTAAGTCCTTTCTGTCTGGCAAGACACTGTGATTCTTTAATGGCTGGGGATGGCACCTCCACATTTCTAACCCTGAAGCGTCTGTGTTGAGGTGTCAAGCCATCCAGACGGGTTCTCTTCTCCTTTGGTGGGTGGGGTTGGAATTTAGGTGGGCAAGACTCATATCTGGAAAATAACATGACTATGAACAGGGACCTGCAGTGGGAGGGAGGGACACGTGCACAAGCAGCTCCTGGTCACGATGCAGCCCCTGGATGGGGGCTGGTGCGTTGAGCTCAGAAATGGTCTGATCCAGCCCTTCCCAAACCAGGCTGGAGCAGGTCTGTTCTAAGGGCAGCCCAGGGATGGTGCTGGGCTTGCAGCGGTGCAGCCAGCTGGTAACTGCTTGCAGTGAGGAACTACAAAGGACAGGGATTAACACCTTGTGGGGATGCAAAAAGAACAGTGGGAGAGGAAAAGACAGAGAAGACATGCAAAAAGGTGAGATTTGAGGCACCAAGGGGCAGACCTGGCCAGTGACGAACCAGCACAACCCCCGCAGTGCCCAAGGCCAGAAACTCTGCATCTCTACCCGGTATTTATCCGGAATGTTGCCCTGACAGTGTTGGGGGGGTTGGTTAACATTTTCCAACACTCCCAGTTGACTCAGGTCACATCCTCCATTTTCAATTGAAGCAGGTGCTCAGGGTAACTCTGCTTGTGTTTCTAATGCCACATGAGGGGCACAGTTGAGCCGTGCCTGCCTGACACCCTGCTGCAAGTGTTCCCCACACAGTCAAACACGACCTGGATGCTCCATTCCCAGACAGGAATTCAGTGCCTTTAATGACCTGCTCCCCAAAGAATAACTGTCTTTAGCTTTGTAGCTTGTTATTTAAGGCTGGGTTTCATTTCTGGATGAGAGGCTCTCTCACCATAACCCCCAAGAGATCCCTAATCATTTATTCCACTGTCTTTAGTTTTAATAAATGGTTTGAGGCAACTTCCCAGGACCATGGTGCCTAGACAACAGTATTTTTCACTCTAAAATGAAACTCTCTGGGAGCCAGGGAGTTGATGGGAGATGATGTGATGAACAAGTCCTGCTGCTGAGCAGTACAGAACCCATTAAGGGACATGTTGCAGTGGGGAAAAGTCAAAATGAGTAACAAGTGTCACAAAAAAAGGAAGGGAGTGAAGAATCCAAGGTGTCCACTGAAAGCTGACCCTTGGGAAAGAAATTGTCCTGGCACTAAAGGAGTTGTCTCAGAAAAGAAGGAAAGGGAAGGTAACAAGATGTTCAGCATCAGCCCAGGCACTAAGCAGCTCTTTCTCTGGTGTGAACTGGGACTTTCTGGGCATCCTCCAGCACAACTGCAGGGAGGAAGGCAAGGCGCAGAGAGCAGCTCCTCTGCCTGCAGACAGGACCCATCCCAAAGCACAGGGGCCAAAGGGCCTCCACCAGCACTGTGGAGCTGGGACTAGGAGCCCTTCATCAAGGTGGACATTTGCCTCAGGCCACAGAGGTCTGAGAAAGCAGCTTTCCCCCCCAGCTTTCCTTCCCAGGGGAAACCACTACGGGGGCTACACAGCACCAAATTGGTGGAAAACACCTACTCCCTGAGCATCCAGCCTGACCATGGCTGGTCAGTGTCACTTGCACAAGGGAAAGTCAGAAGCAATTTGCCAGATCCTAGGCAAACAGCCTTGGTCTTTTCCAAGTACAAACAGGACACCAGGAGGAGCTTCAAGGAGAGGGCAAAGGTGCACATACCTCAACTTGTTCACCTGGCTGTCCACATGGAATGACCAGTGGTACTTGACAGGAAATAGGCTGTTGTTGGTTATCTCCAGAGAAAGCACTTCTTCAGTGCCAGCTTTGATGCAGCCAAACTCCAGGGTGTTGGGCTGGATAAGGAGATTCGGGAAGTGGACTTCTCCCCGAAGGGTGATATACTCCTTGTAAGGATGGCCTCTGACCATGTCTATCATCAGAACCTTCTCTTGTTCCCAGCTATGAAAATCCAGTTCATAAGCTGGGTCAAATGCAATGTAGAGATGACTGGTCTCTCCTACATCCACTGTCACAGGCTGCAAGGAGATGAACAGTAATTAATCACCTGTGGGATGACAGGTCTGACAGCAGGAAACAGTAAACATTCAAAGTGTGACCCCAGCTTCTCAGTTCACCCTCATTTCTTTACAGTGAGGGTCTGACTGCAGGCACCACGCTCTGGCCCAAGATCCTCTCAGGCTACCCTTTCTGTGCTCAGCAGCAATACAAGGGGATGGCTGCTGGAGAGCTGGGATGCTTTCCAGGAGACACCTTTACTGCACACCTGGCCCAGACCTAGTTGCCTGCTCCCTTCTCCTTATGCCTTAAAGCCAGGATGGATCTTCTCAGTTCAGGTGAGATTTTGCTTCCTTCAGCAGCTCTGCTGATGCAGCTCAGGCCAATCCACTGCTGACACTACAGAATAAACTTCTCGACTCGAGGACCTCCCAACAGAAAGGCGGCACCACCACACCCCTCCTCTTCAAACCCCCCTGGAGGAGACCAGGGCTGCTCACCTGGCCAAATGGGAGGGGCTGCTGGTCCGCATCGCAGACCATGAATGGCTGCTCCAAGTACAGCAGAAGGTCGAGTGGCAGGGCACAGGTGTTTTTTAAAGACAAAGGCTGGTACTGCAAAGTCAGCTCATCGCTGGGTTTCTACAACAACAGGAGATAAGGAAAAACAACCTCAAGTGGCCACAGACCTCCTCCTGCTTCTGCTGCGTTTCACATTTTTCAGCCCCAGAAGTGCATCCATCTCTATTTACCCTTTCTATCTGTTTCTACCCTTCCAGGAGATTTTTCTTTATAGCAGATGCTTTCCATGTTTAGAAACCACAGCATCCTCCGGGGGACAGGGAAACACTCTCATGTACAGATGAGGGAATAGACCCCTGAGAGGAGGCAGCTGCTTGAACAAGATCTAAAGCAGAAAGCGAATCCAGAGCATTGGTCTCTAGTTTTGTCTCTCTATTGAGCAGAACAGCGCTAGATGATCTTCACTCATGTACAGTCATTTCTTACAACCTTATTGGCTCTAGCAGCCTCATAAAAGCAGTTCATCTGCAATCTATGTCCTTGCTGCCCTTGCTACAGGGACAAGGTGGCTTCAAAGCTCTGATCAGCCTAGGCTCTTCCTTCCTGTCTATGCATTGTGCTGGGCTTCCTGCATGTTTTAGAGAAATCAGAGAGTTTGGGAAACTAGTTCTGGATGTACTGATACCAAACAGGTGCCGTGCCATAGTATGTGATAAACCAGTGTGTGTGGCATTGAGCAGAACCCAGGCACAATCAGGAAGAGCTGAAAAGCTTCTAATTACATCTGAACTGCCTGTTCCAGGGATTCTGTGATTCAGTGGAAGCCTGGGAACCAGAGGAGAGGCCTGAAACTACAGAAACCAAGTAACGAAACATCTCTTTTTCAGACAACTTGCAGGAGAGGGAAAGATGATGCAGGAGATGGGATCCAGAGACTAAAGGGCACCTGCTCTATCCCAGTGTTATCATCAGTGCAGCTGCAGGATGACTGGGGGTCCTTTGAGGCAGGTGAGGCTTGGGGAAATGCACAGAGCTATACCATATAGCTGTACCCTATAGCTATACCATAAAGCATTCATGCCAACAGCAGAGAAGGCAAAGAGACACAGGAGATGACGGGTTTTTCCTTGAAAGCCTGAGGAATTCCCAGGAATCCCCATTTTCCCCAGCTTCCTTACAGCATCAGTGTTTAGACATCACCCTGCCTTGGAGGATCCTCAAAAATCTCCCTTTATAGTGAGAAGAGAAACTGGCATTTCTCTGTAAGTGGCCACGATCCCCCTTAGCAGTGCAGCTGTTACTGCAATTTTACTTCGGGGAAGTTAAACACCAGTCTCATCTCTAAAAGCATCCTGACTCACTTTACAAAGTGCCTCAGGAAGGGTAAAGAGGGGCTTTAACACAGGCACACACCCTCCTCAGCCATGCTGTTAAATGCCAGGATGCAATCCAGAGACTTACCTTCTCCACTCGGAAAAAGAATTCTTTGGCTGATACTTCTATAGAGGGATGAATAAACTCGCAGGTAATGACTGTTGCTGTTACCGGCTGTGCGGTTGTGCTTTCCCCAATGATGGCTTCACACAGCACGTAATTCTGCACCACCTGCATGCAAGAGACGCTTGTCACCAGTGGTGCTGGCATCCAGCAAATTGGCTCACCACCCACCACGGGCCCTATTCCTGCCACAGAGTTATGGTCACTGCCCCCTTTTCTTCCTGTGATGCAGCTTATTTATTCTGCACTCAGTTGTCTCTAACACTGCACCCCAACAGCCACAAAAGGCACTTGTGAGACCCTCCCTCCCTTCTCACACAGCTTTTGTCTTACTCTGTGCATACTCCCGATAAACCACTTGGTACTTGTTTAATTCACTTTCTTCTTGGGCTCCTAATCTAAGTGTAACTTATTTCTCTGTCCTTCCTTGCTGACTCAGCATGCAACACTGTTTGCCCAAAAAGAGCAGTATTTCCTTCCACCCTAATTATGTTTGGTCTTTGCATATTAAGTGTTTTAATTAATTAATTCTGAGTTAAGTATTTTTAAATTGAATGTTAAAATTAACATCAGCCCAGGTACAAAAATCAAGTTCCATTATCAATATTTTCAATTGTTCAAAGTAGTTTATTAAAAGAGTTGCACTATTCCCAGTTAAAAATCCCCAGTTAAAAATCCCCAAGTTATGCTCCCTTCTCAAACTTCAAACCACATGTACACCACAAGAGTTATCTTTCCCATGTTTACTGTATACTTTTACAAGTGTTTTAAGATGTATTGGATGTATAAGTGTTTTAAGATGTGTTGGATGTATTTTAATATTTTTTAAAGTGTTTTTACTTTGCACCCTAACTCAAAGCCTAACTCCAAAACTCCAGTTTCTAACAGCCAGCAGCTATTTGGAGCTCCTCAACCGTTACCCTGCAGGCAAGCTCCATGGCAAACTGAATTTTAATGACGGCACTTTACCACCCTCATCTCAACTGATACCGCCCCTCTGACAACGACGAGCTATTGGTGGGCTGAGATGATTTCTCAAAGGGAAAGCACCAATCATTTCAGGCCAAAGAGGCGGACTGTGGGCAGACTGGGGCAGAGCAAAGGCACTATAAAAGAATGAGACAGGCCTCAGAAAGTCAGAGCCCTGCAGGCTAGCTGTGGGTGGAGATTGGTGCTGAGCACTAAAAGCCTAACTCCTATCAAGGAGCTTTTAATAACCTTTTTAGACTCTTGGATCAGCCAAGAGTCACCTCAGCACTGCAAGTCCTTTTTCATCATCCAAGGTCCAGTGCTGTTTCAGCCAAAGATCTCAGATCCCTGCACTCCTGGGACATACCACCTATCGAGCCATAGGATCCCAACTTTTGTATTTTTCTAATTTTTGTAATTTTTCTGCTTTCAATAAATTATTTTGATTTTTAATTTAACTAAGAGTTGTCGCTTTCCTCACACACCCCTATTTTGGGATCAGCACTAGGTTTTGGTAGCTGTGAAATCACATTAAAGCTTTAGCTGGCCTGATGGTGGCCAGCAAGGAAAGCAACTGGTGCTGCCATGGAAATGTGTGGCCTTAAACCAGTTTCTTGACGGCTCCTGCTCATTTTTTCAGGCAAATGTCAAGGGACTGTGGAACAAGCCCAGGGGAGGGGATCTGATGGTTCCCCAGGCTCAGCCCTTGGTGGGGACCTCACCTGCGGAACGCTGGAGAAGCCTTGCACCACCACTTCAGCTGACTCGCCTGGCTGCAGCTCCACTGACCGTGGCTGCAGCTGAAACAAGGGGGTATGTTTGGGGCTCTGGGAATCCTCTTCGTTCTCGGAGCTACTGACGGATGTGAGGCTCTGGGCCTCCTCCTCAGGTGGGCTGTAACATTTCACGGTCCAGTAGAGCTGATGGAAATGGTAGCCCGCGTTTGTGAATTTGAACTGACGAAAGCAGGGAATGAGGCTAGAAGAGAAGACAAGATGGAAAATAGTATGGGAGAAGCTATATTTCCCTGGTCATCAGACTGCTCCCAATGAACAATTTGAGGTGTTAATAGCTTGGAGACTGTCTTCATTTCCAGGTCTTAATGTGGACGAGAAACAGTGTCTGATAAGCTGCCCTTCTGATGTCATCATTGCAAAGAGAAATATGTTTATCATGGCAATGTAGCATTTTCTAGGAGACACTGACAGGACCTGGTGTTTTCCTCCAAAATGTTTGTTCTGGGGCAATTAATCCTGTTACTGTATTTTGTATTAATCTGTGCCCGAAACTGTTACTGAGTCTTTGAGATCCTGCACTTGGGGACCTTGTGTGTGGGAGTATGATTGCAGGCATTTTTAAAAACCAGCTCGGAGGCAGTTTCTGGATGATCCCAGCAAGCTGGCAAAAATTGGCTGCCTACTTCAGGAGAGGAAAGCAGGGGAGCAGGGCCTCTCTATTTCGTGACAGCTTTGGTTTTGCACTCGTAGCCATTCTTAGAAACTGCATTTTGCAATTAGAAACTGTTTTGAAGTGAACTTTGTAAATTCTGCTGGCAGCAGCGAAAAAAATGAGCGAGGTCCTGGGCAGAGCACAGCAGCAGCAGCAGAGCCCACAAATGGCATGAGGAAGCAGCAGCAGCAGTGGCACGGACCCCACGCAAAGCAGCAAGTTTCCATCTGCCTCTAGAACTGCTCTGTGGGCTCCTGCCTTCCCGGTGGGGGTTGTCACCATCCTGCCTCTTTGTTCTGGGGGCCCCTGGTTGGGGAGGTGCCATTTTAGAAGGGAAGGGTGTGATGCCATCTTCCCTCAGTCCCTCAGCCACATGGCCGCCTCATCCGGGCGCCATTTCGGGAACCTCTTTGTTCTGTGGGAGTCTGCGAGATCATTACTTGATCAAATGAGGACATAAACATATTAGAAACAAAGACAATTCAGTGGCAATTTAGCAACTGGTTTCCACTTCAGTGGCTTTTGAGGGTATCTAACAACTCTCAACTGGCCATCACACGTTTCTAAAGGAATCTCTGCCTTCAGGGAAGGAGTCAGGGCTTTGAACACTAAAGAAGATCTTGCCGGAAGGATGACAGCAAAACTGCTCCTTGCTGAGACAGGAGGAGAGGTGGGAGCAGAGAGCTCTCCTACCTGAATTGGTATCCCAAGTTGATCTCCGGAGCGAATGGTTTGTCGGCGACTATGGTGGTGCCAATACCCCAGGCCATGATCGTGAAGGTGGTCAAAAGGCTGTCCCCAATGAACAGCTCCACCTCATCAGCAAAAAGCCCGGTGTCATTCAGGATTGCTGTGACAGTCACAAGAATCTCAGACCTAGGGGATATCGCTCCTTCACTGGGATCAATAGTGAAGACGTTGGGTTTGCGAGTCTGTAAGACAAACATAATATGCATTTAGGATAGAAACCATACACCCTGATCTCTTGTGGGATATAAGAAAAGGAAAGACTAAAGAGGGGAGGATAAAAATCATAAAGGCTTAATTTGTCTATAAGTTACAGTATCTGGCAACAGCAGACCTTATACAACCTGTATTTTCTCCTCCTTTAACGGACTCACCTAATTAACCCAGTTTTGTCCAACCCAAGGGATGCTTATCCTCAGGAGAGTATTCCTTCCCCAGTCTTTCTCTGGAGTGCGTGCCAAGGAAAGCTACTTTCTCTCTCCTGGCTTATAACAAAGGCTCAAGGCCAGAGGAAGCCAGGACTGCTCAAATCCCACCCCAGCAGCCACATGGCTGGAGGACACTGCTGACAGCCTCAGGAATAACTCTGCAAAGCCAGCTGAGCAAAACCCCAAAGTCTCCTTTCCCAAGTCAGTGCTTTTCAACATCCCCTAAAGGACCGAAGCCCTCGCTTCCCACTGACCATCAGCTGTAGAGGGGTGCCCCAGTGCCCTCTGCTTTGGAAAAGTCAGCTCTAAATGGTAAGAGCAGAGCAGGAAAGCAGGAAGCAGGAAAACACCTGCAAGGCGTGCCCTGTGGGCATGGCATGGCCTTCCTAAGCATTCTCATCCTCTGGTTTCTCATGGACCTCCCTCTGCAGATGGGGCAGGAGAGCTGGAAATGCCCCGGGGAGGGAGCAGAGGCCTTACAGCAGCACAGCTGGACTGACACAGCTCTG
>NW_008239325.1:0-539 GCF_000691975.1 Corvus brachyrhynchos
AATGTGCTGATTTCTACAAGTGCTTCATGCACAAAACCTGTTACAGACTAACTACTTCTTTCTGCGTAGCTACAGCTTTTTGCAGAGCTCAAGCAGTATCTTGTTGCCTTGGCATCAACTTTGTAAGGACACAAGCAGCAGTTGGATCTATGTATCCACACATCAATCAAGTACTGTTAGCAATAGGATCTACGTATCCGCTCCTTGGGGAAACAGGTATTTCCCTTTGGCATTTAGAATCCGGACAAGGCCACACCTGGGTGTGTAGGATCCAAGGCAACTCCTTTGCTTCCTCCTTGAGGCCTGGGCAGGCTTGGGGAGAAAACCAAGAGGAGAATGAAATCAGGTGTCCCTGCTCTAGAAGTTCTGTCAGATGCTCCTGCAGCACTGTCCAAGCCGGGCTACTCTCACAGCGCCCTCGGAAGCCTCGTGGCCGGCAAAGGTGGAGGCACCGCAGGATGTGCCCGTTGCCGGCCGTGGCTCTGCAGGGCTTTGCTGGGACAGCTTCCCCCAGCCGATGTGTGGATCTGGATGAAGGG
>NW_008239325.1:2133-4441 GCF_000691975.1 Corvus brachyrhynchos
GGGGTGGCCGAGGGGCTTGGAGGGTCTGAAGGGACTGGGGGGCTGCGGGTGTGCTGAGGCTGTGGCGGGGCTGAGGGCACGCTGCAAATGACTCAGCATTCCCTTTGCTTCCCACATCTGCGTCTGCTCTGCGTTTCCAGAAGGGCCGCTCTGTGCAGGACCGAGCCACCCCGGGGAGAAATGGGGGCCGGGGGGAAACAGACCGGGCACGTTCTCTTTGTATCTTGTCCTACCCCTAGATGTACATGGTTCTTGCTGTGGCTGGATATGGTCTCTGCCTGTCCTGAGCTCTATTTCAGAACATATCAAATTGTGTAGTGATACTGCTCTATGTCCTACGTTATAGGGGTATGCAAGTGTCGATGGGTACTTTGGTATTTGTACAATTATGGATCGGTGCCTGCTATGTATAACCATTTTTATATAGAAGTCAATATATTTACAGACCACAGATGGTTATGTTCATTTATGTCTGATTTTCTATGTAAACCTGTGTCATGTTGTAGAGTTTTGTTCTAGCCCTGTGGGTGTTTAGAGAGTGCACTGGATGTTTGTGTCTTTCTCTGCATACCTGGATCTGTATAGATGCCCCTTTGGAACCTGTCAAGGCATTTGTCCATGTGAACTGAAAGTGATCTTTGTATCTTGCCATGGAGTCAGCAAAGATGTAACCACCTGGACTAAGCTTGTAAGAGAACCTGTTGATTGTACAGAAGAGGCGTGGGCAGAGCAAGCTGGAATAAATCTCCTTTTTCAGCTCCAGCTGGCTTTGGTGCACTTCTCTCTAGGCAGTGCCGCTGTAGCAATGGGCAATCAGTGAAACGTTGAAACTGAAAGGGGTGTTGATCTGTGTCATGGGGAGCAATGAGCAGATTTCTGCCTTAGGATCCAGGAGGGTTTGGGCAAGGAGTGGTGATGGGGGCTGGGGGAAATAGGCTGGCGTGCCCTGCCCATCCCCCAATTACGTAAAGGCGAGGGAAGAAAGCATCCAAGGGTTTGGGTAGGCAGCAGAGCCACGCTGCATTCGGGGAGAAGGTGTTGCAGGGGCCTGCTAAGGAAAGCTCCAATTGCCATTGGGAAAGTGGGCAAAGGAAAGGAAGCCCCAGTGCAAGAGGGCATCTCTCTTCTTTCGGGACAGCCCCACCCAAAGCACTCTGTGCTTCTAGGCCTTTCCTGTGTCCTGTTTTCAGCTTTGAGCATGGGGAAATCACCTGCCCATCAAGAGGCACCCTTGACTTTTAGCCTTGGCCTCCAGAGCCGGAGGCAGCCTCCTGCCGCCGGGCGAGCGCCGTGAACGCAGCAAATGTGGCGCCTGAGAAGGTCGGCTACGGGCTCTCCAGCAGTGGAGGGCAGAGCACAAGCCCGTCTGATGCACGCGTGCCATCAGCACTCGGCAGAGATGGGACATCCTAATGCAAACCGGGAGCCTTTGGACAGCCTTGGCTCACGCTTTGGCGAATGCAAAGGAGCAGCGCTGGATGGATCGTTGGCAAAAGGGATGTGGCTTTTCCCCCTGAGCTGCGCAGGCCTTGGGGAGAGGTTGCCTGGCCGCAAGGTGCAGGCCTGCCCGCCCTGTGCTGTCCTCTGCGGGTGCTGTTGCCAGTGAGTGGTGTGGCTGATGGGCTGAGTTCTCGCCTTCTAGCCCCTAGAATCAAGAGCCAAACAAGACAGAGATGATCCAAAGCAGTTCCTGTTTCCTGACGCTCCTCCAGGTGCACTTCTGGCCAAGTGCACACGTGACACGAGGCTTTGACACTTGGACGAGTTTGGCAAAGTAGCGTCGTTGACAAGAATGCCCAAGTACAAGTGCAGCTAATGAAGTCATTCCCCCTCTTGCTTCGGAGCCCGACTGAAGGCCCCCCTTGCTTCTAGCCCCTCACTGGGTATGTCTAAATACATGGGACAGTGAGATGGCCTTGGTTCACCAAAGAAGCAAGATTCCAACAGGATTGCAGGAATGTGTTTGTAAACACGTGTGTAACAGGGTAGGAGAAGTACTGCAGTTAGCTAAGAAACTCTAAACTGAGACAACAATCATCTACAAGCTACAACTAGATGAGAACTAAATCAAACCAAAACTCTTCTGGCATCAGTGTCCCCTCAGACAGCGGGCAGAGGGCACGCAAATGGCGGGGGAGGTTGGTGCTGCTGCCCTGCAGAGGGACCATGAGGAGCTGGAGAAGGGGGCAGGCAGGAAGCTGCTGCAGCTGAAGGGGCAGCACAAGAGGTGAGTGCTGCAGCTGGGGATTCTGAGGAGGAGGAAGAAGCTGTTGCAGACGTGGAGGCTAGGGGAAGAGGCGCTGTCAAA